>NC_048566.1:16454808-16502308 GCF_013265735.2 Oncorhynchus mykiss | reverse complement strand
ACATTTCATCAGTAGCACAGGTGATCAGAACCACAGCAGTCTTCTATAATTTACTTCAGACAAACACAAACATCCACACGAATACGTTGGTGAGTTGGTCCGTGTGTGTGTATGTGAGTGAGTGTGCGTGTGTGTCCAAATGATTTCAGGTGGAACTGTAGTAAGTGTATTACCTCTGACCCATGCCGGCAGGAGGGATGGACACGCCTGTAATTGCTATCAATGTGTGTGTGTGTGTGTGTGTTTGTGTGTGTGTGTGTGTGTGTTTGTGTGTGTGTGTGTGTTTGTGTGTGTGTGAATATGTGTGTGTGTGTGTGTGTGTGTGTGTGTGTGTGTGTGTGTGTGTGTGTGTGTGTGTGTGTGTGTGTGTGTGTGTGTGTGTGTGTGTGTTTGTGTGTGTGTGAGTATGTGTGTGTGCATTCCCCACCTTCACTGTGTGATGGCTATCTGACATAGCAGAGATAGGAGACCTCTATAAGTGGTGAAGTGCATTGTGGCTGTGATGGTGTATTAATGGTGGAAGTGGGAGTGTGTGTCCAACCCACAGAGGTAGGAAACCTCTATAAGTGGTGAAGGAGGAGATAAAGACACTCTGCTGTCCTCAGCACACTGAGGCTTAGAACTGTGTCCACTACAAAACAGCATTGCTTTACACACACACACATGCAAACACAAACATACACACACACATGGACACACACACGCACACGCACACACACCCACACACACACACACACACACACACACACACACACACACACACACACACACACACACACACACACACACACGCACACACACACGCACACACAAAAGCACACACAAAAGCACACACACACATACACACACATACACATGCACACGCACACACGCACACACAAAAGAACACACACACATGCACGCACACGCACGCACACACACGCACACACACACACACACACACACACACGCAAGTACACAAATGCAAGCACGCATGCCCATGTGTGTGTGTTTTTGTGAACTGTTTAGAGTAACCGAGAAGCAGAGAGAGAAAGACAGTGTTTGGGGGGCTTTATTCCACAACAGGCCTCTGTGTGTTGAAGACACACGTTATCTTTCAGACAACTTAGAAACAGATGTACTGTTTGGAGTTGCCACTACACTCGTACTGTACCTGTCTGTATAGGGTTGAAATGGCAGACTTGGACACTGATAAATGCCTAAACTGGAACGCTGTGGATGCACAGTAACATTCTATACATGACGTCAGAGCTCAGGCTCTCCACTTCACAGCGCTGTTTGAGTTTTGACTGACAGACATTCTGAACTTGAGAACCTAGCGCATCTAGAAGTTTCTCCCATCCCTCCTGCTGATTGGGCAACTTTTGCATATGTTTGGTTGTCTGAGTGAGGGAAATATAGTACATTAAGAAGACTCTATGTGTTCTGAAAGATGAGATGTTGAGGAGTATAGTAAATAACGCTTTGATGTCATGTAAGAAAGCCAAACACCTGTGAGTCCAAATGTGCACCATATCATGAAACTTTCACATACAGTGTTGACGTTTGTGATCACTATGTTAGAGGCACAGTTACAATATGACATGGCGTCATACCCTGGGTTGTTCTGAACACAATGAGCCTGTTAGCTGTACAGTTACAAGATTACATAGTGTCATACCCTGGGTTGTTCTGAACACAATGAGCCTGTTAGCTGTACAGTTACAAGATGACATAGTGTCATACCCTGGGTTGTTCTGAATACAGTGAGCCTGTTAGCTGTACAGTTACAAGATGACATAGTGTCATACCCTGGGTTGTTCTGAACACAATGAGCCTGTTAGCTGTACAGTTACAAGATGACATAGTGTCATACCCTGGGTTGTTCTGAATACAGTGAGTCTGTTAGCTGTACAGTTACAAGATGACATAGTGTCATACCCTGGGTTGTTCTGAATACAGTGAGCCTGTTAGCTGTACAGTTACAAGATGACATAGTGTCATACCCTGGGTTGTTCTGAATACAGTGAGCCTGTTAGCTGTACAGTTACAAGATGACATAGTGTCATACCCTGGGTTGTTCTGAACACAATGAGCCTGTTAGCTGTACAGTTACAAGATGACATAGTGTCATACCCTGGGTTGTTCTGAACACAATGAGCCTGTTAGCTGTACAGTTACAAGATGACATAGTGTCATACCCTGGGTTGTTCTGAACACAATGAGCCTGTTAGCTGTACAGTTACAAGATGACATAGTGTCATACCCTGGGTTGTTCTGAATACAGTGAGCCTGTTAGCTGTACAGTTACAAGATGACATAGTGTCATACCCTAGGTTGTTCTGAACACAATGAGCCTGTTAGCTGTACAGTTACAAGATGACATAGTGTCATACCCTGGGTTGTTCTGAATACAGTGAGCCTGTTAGCTGTACAGTTACAAGATGACATAGTGTCATACCCTAGGTTGTTCTGAACACAATGAGCCTGTTAGCTGTACAGTTACAAGATGACATAGTGTCATACCCTGGGTTGTTCTGAATACAGTGAGCCTGTTAGCTGTTCCAAACAACACAACTACAAGTGTGTTTGCACTACATCCTCAATGGCACAGTTAAGAGAGCTCAAAAAAAGTACCTTATAGTTAGCTGAAGACTCTTCTTTGAGTCATAAAAGTGCATTGAAATGACTTAGAGAACTGTGTACACTTTACAGAGGTGTGTGTCCACTTGGAGACACCAGTTAGTCCTCTCACTCAAACCCTTGTCATGTTCTTTGTCTTATGTTGCACCTACCACACATTTTCCAGAAATATTCGTATCATGTTACTGAATGTATCTAGAGTATTTTCTAATTTTGTTAAACAAATGCGGCAACAAGTACAGTAAATGTAAAATGCACATAAAGTCGACAGCGTAATGTTTGGATTTAGTCTGGTGAACTGTTGTGTCCTCACCTTTGGTCTAATAATGTTCCTATAATCACCAAACTGTTCCCTTTCCATTGCTACCATGGTTATGCATACACTTTCATATTTCTTCTGTAAGAAACATTTTAAACACACACACACTTCAATGTAGCCTTGTCCATATACTGTAGGCCAATTCCCACGAGTGTAAAGGGTTAAGAACAGTGGAGGCTGCTGAGGGGAGGACGGCTCATAATAATGACTGGAATGGAGCGAGTGGAATGGTATCAAACACATGGCAACCATATGTTTGATGCATCTGATACCATTCTACCTATTCCGCTCCAGCCATTACCACGAGCCTGTCCTCCCCAATTAAGGTGCCACCAACCTCCTGTGGTTAAGACAACTAAATCAATCTGCTTTTTATCTCTTACTCCTTCCAATTTTTAAAAAACAGTTAATACACTGAAGTGTGAAAATTCTTCCCCTTCTCTGCCTGAGCACGTTTAGTCAGACACTGGCATCATTACTGGAAAAAGTGTGACATGGGATGCTTTTAATCATCATTTTATTTTGTCATGCTATTTATTTGAGAGGAATGGTGGTTTAAATAACATTGGTCAGTCAGTTTGTTGCTCTTCCCTCTCCCGGCCTCAAGCTGACTCCACTGTTAACCTCTCAACTACTGGTGAATCAGTATGTAATGACCCCCTGCTTGCTGAATAATTGACCCATATCTTTAACCTGATGAGTATATCCGGTACTATCACCAAGGTTTGGAAGACAGCTCTGGTACTCCCCCTTCACAAAGGTGGTGATCCTTGTGACCTGAACATAAATATAACTGTAAAGTGTTGGTCCTATGTTTCATGAGCTGAAAGAACAGATCACAGAAATGTACCAATCACACAAAATCCTTATTATTCTCAAATGTTATGCTCAAATTGGTTTACATCGCTGTTAGTGAGCATTTATCCTTCACGAAGATAATCCATCCAACTGATAGGTGTGGGATATCAAGAAGCTGATTAAACAGCATGATCATTACCCAGGTGTGCCTTGTGCTGGGGACATAAAACGGCACAATAAAATGTGCAGTTTTGACACACAACATAATACCTAAGATCTCTCAAGTTTTTAGGGAGCGTGCAATTGGCATGCTGACCTCTGGAATGTCCACCAGAGCTGTTGCCAGAAAATGTAATGTGTATTTCTCTACCAGATTTCTTTATGTTACAACACAGAACCGTCAAATGCCTTTCTTGCAAATTCAAAACCCATCAGTGCAATAATCAAAAACAATGTAATACTAGAAAAAACACAAGAAATAAGAATAAGTAAATGAAATACACAATAAAGTAAGTATACTATACACAGGAAATATTTAAAAAGTCAGTTCCAATACCAGATTTACATGTGCAGGGATACTGGAGTGATGGGAGAAGATATGTATAGAGGTAAGGAGACAGGGATGCTGTAGTGATGGAGGTAGATATGTATAGAGGTAAGGAGACAGGGATGCTGTAGTGATGGAGGTAGATATGTATAGAGGTAAGGAGACAGGGATGCTGTAGTGATGGAGGTAGATATGTATAGAGGTAAGGTGACAGGGATACTGGAGTGATGGGAGAAGATATGTATAGAGGTAAGGTGACAGGGATACTGGAGTGATGGGAGAAGATATGTATAGAGGTATGGAGACAGGGATACTGTAGTGATGGGAGAAGATATGTATAGAGGTAAGGAGACAGGGATACTGGAGTGATGAGGTAGATATGTATAGAGGTAAGGAGACAGGGATGCTGTAGTGATGGAGGTAGATATGTATAGAGGTAAGGAGACAGGGATACTGGAGTGATGAGGTAGATATGTATAGAGGTAAGGAGACAGGGATGCTGTAGTGATGGAGGTAGATATGTATAGAGGTAAGGAGACAGGGATACTGGAGTGATGGAGGTAGATATGTATAGAGGTAAGGAGACAGGGATACTGGAGTGATGAGGTAGATATGTATAGAGGTAAGGAGACAGGGATGCTGTAGTGATGGAGGTAGATATGTATAGAGGTAAGGTGACAGGGATACTGGAGTGATGGAGGTAGATATGTGTAGAGGTAAGGAGACAGGGATACTGGAGTGATGAGGTAGATATGTATAGAGGTAAGGAGACAGGGATACTGGAGTGATGGAGGTAGATATGTATAGAGGTAAGGTGACAGGGATACTGGAGTGATGGAGGTAGATATGTATAGAGGTAAGGAGACAGGGATACTGGAGTGATGGAGGTAGATATGTATAGAGGTAAGGTGACAGGGATACTGTAGTGATGGAGGTAGATATGTATAGAGGTAAGGTGACAGGGATACTGTAGTGATGGAGGTAGATATGTATAGAGGTAAGGAGACAGCGATGCTGTAGTGATGGAGGTAGATATGTGTAGAGGTAAGGAGACAGGGATACTGGAGTGATGGAGGTAGATATGTATAGAGGTAAGGTGACAGGGATACTGGAGTGATGGAGGTAGATATGTGTAGAGGTAAGGAGACAGGGATACTGGAGTGATGGAGGTAGATATGTATAGAGGTAAGGTGACAGGGATACTGGAGTGATGGAGGTAGATATGTATAGAGGTAAGGTGACAGGGATACTGGAGTGATGGAGGTAGATATGTATAGGGGTAAGGTGACAGGGATACTGGAGTGATGGAGGTAGATATGTATAGAGGTATGGAGACAGGGATACTGGAGTGATGGAGGTAGATATGTATAGGGGTAAGGTGACAGGGATACTGGAGTGATGGAGGTAGATATGTATAGAGGTAAGGTGACAGGGATACTGGAGTGATGGAGGTAGATATGTATAGGGGTAAGGAGACAGGGATACTGGAGTGATGAGGTAGATATGTATAGAGGTAAGGAGACAGGGATACTGTAGTGATGGAGGTAGATATGTATAGAGGTATGGAGACAGGGATACTGGAGTGATGGAGGTAGATATGTATAGAGGTAAGGAGACAGGGATACTGGAGTGATGGAGGTAGATATGTATAGGGGTAAGGAGACAGCGATGCTGTAGTGATGGATGTAGATATGTATAGAGGTAAGGAGACAGCGATACTGTAGTGATGGAGGTAGATATGTATAGAGGTAAGGTGACAGGGATACTGGAGTGATGGAGGTAGATATGTATAGAGGTAAGGTGACAGGGATACTGTAGTGATGGAGGTAGATATGTATAGAGGTAAGGTGACAGGGATACTGTAGTGATGGAGGTAGATATGTATAGGGGTAAGGAGACAGCGATGCTGTAGTGATGGAGGTAGATATGTATAGAGGTATGGAGACAGGGATACTGGAGTGATGGAGGTAGACATGTGTAGAGGTAAGGAGACAGGGATACTGGAGTGATGAGGTAGATATGTATAGAGGTAAGGTGGAGTGATGAGGTAGATATGTATAGAGGTATGGAGACAAGGATACTGGAGTGATGAGGTAGATATGTATAGGGGTAAGGTGACAGGGATACTGTAGTGATGGAGGTAGATATGTATAGGGGTAAGGTGACAGGGATACTGGAGTGATGGAGGTAGATATGTATAGGGGTAAGGTGGAGGGATGGAGGTAGATATGTATAGAGGTAAGGTGACAGGGATACTGGAGTGATGGAGGTAAAGATGTATAGAGGTAAGGAGACAGGGATACTGGAGTGATGGAGGTAGATATGTGTAGAGGTAAGGAGACAGGGATACTGGAGTGATGAGGTAGATATGTATAGAGGTAAGGAGACAGCGATACTGTAGTGATGGAGGTATATATGTTTAGGGGTAAGGAGACAGGGATACTGGAGTGATGGAGGTAGATATGTATAGAGGTATGGAGACAGGGATACTGGAGTGATGGAGGTAGACATGTGTAGAGGTAAGGAGACAGGGATACTGTAGTGATGGAGGTAGATATGTATAGAGGTATGGAGACAGGGATACTGGAGTGATGGAGGTAGACATGTGTAGAGGTAAGGAGACAGGGATACTGGAGTGATGAGGTAGATATGTATAGGGGTAAGGTGACAGGGATACTGGAGTGATGGAGGTAGATATGTATAGAGGTATGGAGACAGGGATACTGGAGTGATGGAGGTAGATATGTATAGGGGTAAGGTGACAGGGATACTGGAGTGATGGAGGTAGATATGTATAGGGGTAAGGAGACAGGGATACTGGAGTGATGAGGTAGATATGTATAGAGGTAAGGAGACAGGGATACTGTAGTGATGGAGGTAGATATGTATAGAGGTATGGAGACAGGGATACTGGAGTGATGGAGGTAGATATGTATAGAGGTAAGGAGACAGGGATACTGGAGTGATGGAGGTAGATATGTATAGGGGTAAGGAGACAGCGATGCTGTAGTGATGGAGGTAGATATGTATAGAGGTAAGGAGACAGCGATACTGTAGTGATGGAGGTAGATATGTATAGAGGTAAGGTGACAGGGATACTGGAGTGATGGAGGTAGATATGTATAGAGGTAAGGTGACAGGGATACTGTAGTGATGGAGGTAGATATGTATAGGGGTAAGGAGACAGCGATGCTGTAGTGATGGAGGTAGATATGTATAGAGGTATGGAGACAGGGATACTGGAGTGATGGAGGTAGACATGTGTAGAGGTAAGGAGACAGGGATACTGGAGTGATGAGGTAGATATGTATAGAGGTAAGGTGGAGTGATGAGGTAGATATGTATAGAGGTATGGAGACAAGGATACTGGAGTGATGAGGTAGATATGTATAGGGGTAAGGTGACAGGGATACTGTAGTGATGGAGGTAGATATGTATAGGGGTAAGGTGACAGGGATACTGGAGTGATGGAGGTAGATATGTATAGGGGTAAGGTGGAGGGATGGAGGTAGATATGTATAGAGGTAAGGTGACAGGGATACTGGAGTGATGGAGGTAGATATGTATAGGGGTGAGGTGGAGGGATGGAGGTAGATATGTATAGAGGTAAGGAGACAGCGATACTGTAGTGATGGAGGTAAAGATGTATAGAGGTAAGGAGACAGGGATACTGGAGTGATGGAGGTAGATATGTGTAGAGGTAAGGAGACAGGGATACTGGAGTGATGAGGTAGATATGTATAGAGGTAAGGAGACAGCGATACTGTAGTGATGGAGGTATATATGTTTAGGGGTAAGGAGACAGGGATACTGGAGTGATGGAGGTAGATATGTATAGAGGTATGGAGACAGGGATACTGGAGTGATGGAGGTAGACATGTGTAGAGGTAAGGAGACAGGGATACTGTAGTGATGGAGGTAGATATGTATAGAGGTATGGAGACAGGGATACTGGAGTGATGGAGGTAGACATGTGTAGAGGTAAGGAGACAGGGATACTGGAGTGATGAGGTAGATATGTATAGGGGTAAGGTGACAGGGATACTGTAGTGATGGAGGTAGATATGTATAGGGGTAAGGAGACAGGGATACTGGAGTGATGGAGGTAGATATGTTTAGGGGTAAGGTGACAGGGATACTGGAGTGATCGAGGTAGATATGTGTAGAGGTAAGGAGACTAGGCAACAGGATATAAGATAAACAGTAGCAACAGCTTGTATGTGAGTGGGTGTGGGGATGTGGAGAGTCAGTATAAATGTGTGTGCATATTATGTGTTAGTGAGCAGATGACGGAGTGAGTGTATGTGTTTTGGAGTGACAGTGTGTTAGTGTATGTGTGTTGGAGTGACAGTGTGTTAGTGTGTAGGGCCCTGTGAGTGTGCATAGAGACAGTGTGTTAGTGTGTAGGGCCCTGTGAGTGTGCATAGAGACAGTGCAAAATAAACGCTCAATAAAGATACAAGGTTAACTCAGATAGTCCATGCAGCGATTTTGTTATCTATTTATCAGTCGTATTGCTTGGGGATAGAAGCTGTTCAGGAGCCTGTTGGTGTCAGACTTGATGCACCGGTACCTCTTGCAGTGCAGAAGCAGAGAAAGTAGTCTATTGGTGGTTGGGTGGTTGGGGTTTTTGACGGCTTTTCCGGGCCTTCTTTTCATACCGCCTGATATAGTGGTCCCGGATGGCAGGGAGCTCGGTCCCAGTGATGTACTGGGCTGTCCGCACAACCCTCTGTAGCGCCATGCGATCAAGAGTGGTGCTGCTGCCAAGCCAAGCGGAGGTTGCAGCCAGTCAATGCTCTCAATTGTACAGCTGTAGAACCTTTTCAGGATTTGAGGGCTCATGGCAAACTTTTAAACCTCCTGAGGGGAAAGAGGCAATGTCCCCTTCTTCACGACTACACGACTACAACGTTGTTTTAGAGAATTTGGCAGTACATCCAGTACAGACTCACAACCGTACACCACCTGTAAGGCATCGTGTGGACGAGTGGTTTGCTGATGTCAACGTTGTGACAAGGTGTCCCATGGTGGCGGTGGGGTTATGGTATGGGCAGGCATAAGTTACGGACAACAAACACAATTGCATTTTATCAATGGCAATGAAAATACACAGAGATACCATGACGAGATCCTGAGGCCCATTGTCGTGCCATTCATCAGCCGCCATCACCTCATAATGCACGGCCCCATGTCACAAGGATCTGTACACAATTCCTAGAAGCTGAAAATATCCCAGTTCTGGCCTCCATACCAGACATGTCACCTATTGAGCATGTTTGGGATGCTCTGGATCGACAGCGTGTTCCAGTTCCTTCCAATATCCAGTAACTTTGCAGAGCCATTGAAGAGGAGTGGGACAACATTCCACAGGTCACAATCAACCGACTGATCAACTCTATGTGAAGGAGATGTGTCGTGCTTCATGAGGCAAATGGTGGTCAGACCAGATACTGGCTGGTTTTCTGATCCACGCCCTTACCTTTTTTAAAGGTATTTGTGACCAAAGATGGATATCTGTATTCCCTGTCGTGAAATCCATAGATTAGAGACTAATGATTTTTTTCAATTGACTGATTTTCTTATAATGAACTGTAAGTCAGTAAAATCTTTGAAATTGTTGCATGTTGCGTTTCTATTTTTGTTCAGTATAGATAACTATCTCAAAACGTTCTTAGCTAGCTAAAATATTAAGCTACTGTAAGATCTTTCTTACACATGGATTGTATTCTGTCTGTCTTTAGACCAGGTCACTGTGTATTCTGTTACCCCCACTGTTGTCCTGGCTCTATCTAAACTACAGTCTACTTTCTTTTTCCACAAAACTTTTATTGACCTGAAATGAGTATTGAATGCGGATCAAACAAAGTATATGTTGTTTTCTAGAGCACATGATTTAAGCATATGCACCTTGGATGGTGCCCACATTGATCGTGTCTCTACTTACAAATATCTGGCCATTTGGATAAACAATAAGCTGTCTTTTAAAAAACATATTGATGAGTTAACTAAGAAGTTGAGAATAAAAATGTATAAAGCCCTTTTGCAAAAACTCCCACACTACCTGACATCTTTACTTAGGCATAGAAGTATGAGTTACCATACTCAATCACATGGATGGCCAACTGTGGCAATCCCATCTGTTGCTACAGACTCAGGAAAAACAGCTGTTCGTTTCTTTGCACCCCATGCATGGAACAATCTTCAGAGTTCCCTACAAATGGATGTGTTGGTGCCTTTCAGGCATTTCAGTGTTCATTGAGGACCTCTGCTGAGGAATGTGATTGATTTCATGAATGTACTTTATTTTATTGTTTTCTCTTTGTATTTATTTTCTGGTGTATTTCCTATGTGTCATTTGTTGTGTAATTGTGAGATGGAAAAGAGACCTTGATCTCAATGGGACTCCCTGTTAAAATAAAGGATGAGATGTGTATTTATTTCATCTGTGTGTGGTAGATGAGATGTGTTATTGTTTAGTGTTGTTTTGTTAATGACACTAATTAGTTCAGTTCCCCTCTGCTGCTGCTCTGAATAGCCAATCAGATGTCCCGCTGTGAGATCATCTGCTAGAGATGAGGTAATGGTTGCTGTGTGTATGTCACAAGTGACAGGGCCATTCTCTTTATATTACGTATCAGCATGTCTTATTATTTGGCATCATGTCTATTTATGAGTGCCTTTTAATCACATGTGTGTTGTTTACAACTAATATCTTTCACTTAATAATTCCTTACATTCTCACGTGTGAAATTGAATTAATTAAATCGCATGGATTATTTTGCTTGCTTGGTGTGTTGTGATTCCACCAATTGGCATGGACTAAAGTGACATTGAGACTGTTGCCAATTCCCTATCCCCTCCTCCCTCTCAAAAGGAATAGCTAAACACGCCCCAGAACTAGAGTCAAAAGGAACTGGAATGTATCTTCAGCACGCCATTCAGACTGGGGACCTCTCCACCGACAACATCCAACTCATTGCTGCTGATTGCTGCTCCTCTCCACTGTTCACCTACTGTGGGAAGAAGACACTACTCATACAAGGCTCTCTATAGCACTCCTAAAGGAAAGGGATTGCTTAGAGTAGGACTCTAATTGTTGCCAGTAGATGCTCTAATCGTATGTTATGCGACTACAGACACAGGGGACACGCCCACGCAGCTGTGAGAGGTTACGCCCAACGCTACAACCCAGCAGGCCTGGTGTAGAGCGAGAGACAGTCACCGACCACGAACCTGCTATTGATGAGCCATCCACTACCAGACCAGCCATCCACTACCGGACCAGCCATCCACTACCGGACCAGCCATCCACTACCGGACCAGCCATCCACTACCGGACCAGCCATCCACTACCGGACCAGCCTTCCACTACCAGACCAGCCATCCACTACCGGACCAGCCATCCACTACCGGACCAGCCATCCACTACCGGACCAGCCATCCACTACTGGACCAGCCATCCACTACCGGACCAGCCATCCACTACCGGACCAGCCATCCACTACCGGACCAGCCATCCACTACCGGACCAGCCTTCCACTACCAGACCAGCCATCCACTACCGGACCAGCCATCCACTACCGGACCAGCCATCCACTACTGGACCAGCCATCCACTACTGGACCAGCCATCCACTACTGGACCAGCCATCCACTACCGGACCAGCCATCCACTACCGGACCAGCCATCCACTACCGGACCAGCCATCCACTACTGGACCAGCCTTCCACTACCAGACCAGCCATCCACTACCAGACCAGCCATCGACTAACAACTCCTGGTCGGGATGAACAGCTGAACGATGTGTGAGTGAGTACCAATGGTCTCCAGTATGATGATGTTACTGATGAAGCTTTCTCCACCCTTTCCAGATGTGGCCTGCTACGACAAGACTGCTGAGGCCACGACTACCACATCAGAACCTCATGATGCCAACACCGAAGCGACGAACACTCCATGCTAAACATCTATGGACTCTAGCTTGTATGTGGTGTGAGTTTGCCCCGGCCTGTCCATGTGTTTTGTTCTGTGTTGCTTTTATCCTGTAACCCACTATAAATATTAATAAAAGAGAAAATAAAGATATTAAAGAACTCTAGACACTGACGGTCTGCCTCCTACCTATGCCTGTAGTATCGGGATTGAAAGAACTTTTGACGTGTGTGTGTGTGTGTGGTGTGCTTCATAAATGCCTTACATATGGTTATGAAATACGATATAATGGTTTTATGTAGCCGGACTGATATTTATTTAATAATTCATTAACTGTCTGAGAAGTCTCTATATGGAATATGGAAAACAATATGGTCCATTCTGACTGAGTCACACATTCATGACCTGTCTACCATGATAGAGAGGAAACAAGGAGGGAGAGAAAGAGGGGGGGAGGGGGGTGAAGAGAGGGGAGAAGGAGAGGGGAGGAGAGAGAGAGAGAAGAAGGGGGAAGGGGGGTGAAGAGAGGGGAGAAGGAGAGGGGAGGAGAAGGAGAGAGAGAAGGGGGAAGGGGGGTGAAGAGAGGGGAGAAGGAGAGGGGAGGAGAGGGAGAGAAGAAGGGGGAATGAGGGGTGAAGAGAGGGGAGGAAGAGAGGGAGAGAGAGAAGAAGGGGGAAGGGGGGGTGAAGAGAGGGGAGAAGGAAAGGGGAGGAGAGAGAGAGAGAGAGAGAGAGAAGAAGGGGGGAAGGGGGGTGAAGAGAGGGGAGAAGGAGAGGGGAGGAGAGAGAGAGAGAGAAGAAGGGGGGGTGAAGAGAGGGGAGAAGGAGAGGGGAGGAGAGGGAGAGAGAGAAGAAGGGGGAAGGGGGGGTGAAGAGAGGGGAGAAGGAGAGCGGAGGAGAGGGAGAGTCCAGTATATTGAAGCAGGTCTGGTCCAGGTGGGGTTTAGTCAGTCAGTGTGTTATTTTAGGAGGGCAGAAGGAGGGAGGGATGGAGAGAGGGATGGAGGGAGACATAGAGGGATGGAGGGAGGGGAAGATGAATGGAGTTAATTAAGACGAGCAGGCGGAGGAGACAGTGTGGAATTACACAAACACTAATTAGAGTCTTCGTTAGGGGGCACAGAATGAGAGCAGAGCATCCATCATCTCAACTCGCACTCCTCCCTCTCTCCGCCCTCCTTCTTTACCTCGTTTCTCCACTGCTCTGTCTTTCGCTTAGCAGCCATATTTCTCTCCACCCCCCCTTAACTCTCCTCTCCGCCACCCCCTCCTCTCTACCCCCACAACCCTCCTCTCCGCCACTCCTCAATCCTTCTCCAAGCCACTTTTCATTCTGTCTTTTTTCCCCTCTCTCTTTTTCTCTTCTACTCAGTGTTCTCTATCGATCCGATCAGCAGTTAAGTAAATAGGTGCAATTTAACATTCTGAATCGTAATCGAAGCACCTTGTCCTCTCCACCTCCTTGTTCCACCCTCCTCCTCCTCTTTCACTCCAGATGGCTTTTCTTTAGCTCTACAGTCATCCCTTCCTTTTTATCTGTTCTGTAGGAGGGATTCCATTTCTTTGCTCTTTACCTCCCACTCCTTGTGTGTGTACACATGCAAAGACACAATCACAGACTCACACACACCCATATACAAACAAGCAAAGTTTGCAAACAAACACACACACACGAACACACAGGTTGCCTAGCGGGTAGAGCGTTGTGTTAGTAACCGAAAGGTCGCTTGTTCGAATCCACGAGCCGACAAAGTGAAAAATCTGTCAACATGCCCTGGAGCGAGGCCTTTAACCCTAATTGGTCCAGGGTCACCATTGATAATGGTGGAGTTGGGATATGCAAAAAACAGGACATTTAAGCACCCAGACATGTTTATTGTCAGTCAATGCCTCTCCTAACCTTTCTATTCCTGCCTTCAACTAACCTATAGCTCTCTCTCTCACACACACTCACTCTGTCTCTCTCTCACACACACTCACTCTGTCTCTGTCTGTCTTCTACTCTCTCTCACACACTCTCTCTCTCACACACTCTCTCTCTCTCTCTCTCTCACACTCTCTCTCTCACACACCCTCTCTCTGTCTCTCTCTGTCTCTCTCTGTCTCTCTTTCTCTCTCACACACACACTCTCTCTCTCTCTCAATTCAATTGACTTTTTTGACATGGCAAGTTCATTATTACTTACATTGTCAAAGTATACATAGAAAAATAAAATATATATATTTATACATTTATAAAATATATATATATTTATATATAAATAAATGGTGGGACCAACAGCAATAATAATAGTAGTGGACATGGGATTACAATTAACAACAACTACAACAACAATATTAATGAGAACAACAATATGTTAAAACAATGGTAGTAGACCAGTGTCAACATGACTGAGAAGACACATGACCTGGTAGTAGACCAGTGTCAACTTGACTGAGAAGACACATGACCTGGTAGTAGACCAGTGTCAACATGACTGAGAAGACACATGACATGGTATGAAAGACAAAACAAAACAAGATGGGAAATATTATCGACATTACATTGCACTTTTCACTGGCTGTCCCTCAGGTTGTGGCAGGAGGACACATATTTGGCTGCCAAAACTGCACATTTGGTTTTTCACCCAATAAATATCCGATTTTTTCTTCATATTTTATAGTTTCAAACTCTTTGTATTGAATTATATTTTGGGAAAGAAATATTCTCTTAGGTCTGAGTATTTGTTACAGAGTAATAGGAAATGCAGCTCTGTCTCTACCTCTCCCCTGGAGCAGAGTGAGCACAGCCTGTCCTCTTTGGGCAGCCAGGTTTGTCTGTGACGACCAGTCTCTATAGCCAGACTGCGCTCTCTAAGTCTGTACCTAGTCAATGTTTCCCTCAGTTTTCTATCAGTCACAGTGGTCAGATAGTCTGCCACCATGTACTGTCTGTTTAGAACCAAATAACATTGAAGTTTACTTTGATTTTTTGTGGTGTCTTTCCAATAGGTGATATATTTTTATTTTAGTTTTGTGATGATTTGGTTGGGCCAGATTTCCTGAGGCTCTCTATGGGGTTGGTTTGGGTTTGTGAACTGAGCCTCAGAACCAGCTGGCTGAGGTGACTCTTCTCTGGTTTCATCTCTTGACATTGTAGAGCTGTGTGATGGAATGTTTTGGGGTCACTTGTTTTTAGATGGTTGTAAAATTTGATGGCTTTTTTTTCTATTCGAATGATGTTCTTGCTGCTTTGTCTCACTGCTCATTCACAGACATGTGAAAGCTACCTGTGTTGCTGATATTTAGTCCTAGATATGTGTAGTTTTTGGTGTTTTCTAATAGAACCGTGTCCAAATAGAATATATATTTGTCATCCTGATTTCTGGACCTTTTTTGGAATATCATTATATTTGTTTATTTTAGGTTAACGGTCAGAGCCCAGGTCTGACAGAACCTGTGGTTAACGGTCAGAGCCCAGGTCTGACAGAACCTGTGGTTAACGGTCAGAGCCCAGGTCTGACAGAACCTGTGGTTAACGGTCAGAGCCCAGGTCTGACAGAACCTGTGGTTAACGGTCAGAGCCCAGGTCTAACAGAACCTGTGGTTAACGGTCAGAGCCCAGGTCTGACAGAACCTGTGATTAACGGTCAGAGCCCAGGTCTGACAGAACCTGTGGTTAACGGTCAGAGCCCAGGTCTGACAGAACCTGTGATTAACGGTCAGAGCCCAGGTCTAACAGAACCTGTGGTTAACGGTCAGAGCCCAGGTCTGACAGAACCTGTGGTTAACGGTCAGAGCCCAGGTCTGACAGAACCTGTGGTTAACGGTCAGAGCCCAGGTCTGACAGAACCTGTGGTTAACGGTCAGAGCCCAGGTCTGACAGAACCTGTGGTTAACGGTCAGAGCCCAGGTCTGACAGAACCTGTGGTTAACGGTCAGAGCCCAGCTCTGACAGAACCTGTGGTTAACGGTCAGAGCCCAGGTCTGACAGAACCTGTGGTTAACGGTCAGAGCCCAGGTCTGACAGAACCTGTGATTAACGGTCAGAGCCCAGGTCTAACAGAACCTGTGGTTAACGGTCAGAGCCCAGGTCTGACAGAACCTGTGATTAACGGTCAGAGCCCAGGTCTGACAGAACCTGTGGTTAACGGTCAGAGCCCAGGTCTGACAGAACCTGTGATTAACGGTCAGAGCCCAGGTCTAACAGAACCTGTGGTTAACGGTCAGAGCCCAGGTCTGACAGAACCTGTGATTAACGGTCAGAGCCCAGGTCTGACAGAACCTGTGAAGACGATCTAGGTGCTGCTGTAACCCGTCTTTAGTGGGAGACAGCAGCACCAGGTCATCTGTCTACAGCAGACCCTCCTTAGTGGGAGACAGCAGCACCAGGTCATCTGTCTACAGCAGACCCTCCTTAGTGGGAGACAGCAGCACCAGGTCATCTGTCTACAGCAGACCCTCCTTAGTGGGAGACAGCAGCACCAGGTCATCTGTCTACAGCACACCCTCCTTAGTGGGAGACAGCAGCACCAGGTCATCTGTCTACAGCAGACCCTCCTTAGTGGGAGACAGCAGCACCAGGTCATCTGTCTACAGCAGACCCTCCTTAGTGGGAGACAGCAGCACCAGGTCATCTGTCTACAGCAGACCCTCCTTAGTGGTAGACAGCAGCACCAGGTCATCTGTCTACAGCAGACCCTCCTTAGTGGGAGACAGCAGCACCAGGTCATCTGTCTACAGCAGACCCTCCTTAGTGGTAGACAGCAGCACCAGGTCATCTGTCTACAGCAGACCCTCCTTAGTGGGAGACAGCAGCACCAGGTCATCTGCGTACAGCAGACCCTCCTTAGTGGGAGACAGCAGCACCAGGTCATCTGTCTACAGCAGACCCTCCTTAGTGGGAGACAGCAGCACCAGGTCATCTGTCTACAGCAGACCCTCCTTAGTGGTAGACAGCAGCACCAGGTCATCTGTCTACAGCAGACCCTCCTTAGTGGTAGACAGCAGCACCAGGTCATCTGTCTACAGCAGACCCTCCTTAGTGGTAGACAGCAGCACCAGGTCATCTGTCTACAGCAGACCCTCCTTAGTGGTAGACAGCAGCACCAGGTCATCTGTCTACAGCAGACCCTCCTTAGTGGTAGACAGCAGCACCAGGTCATCTGCGTACAGCAGACCCTCCTTAGTGGGAGACAGCAGCACCAGGTCATCTGTCTACAGCAGACCCTCCTTAGTGGGAGACAGCAGCACCAGGTCATCTGTCTACAGCAGACCCTCCTTAGTGGTAGACAGCAGCACCAGGTCATCTGTCTACAGCAGACCCTCCTTAGTGGTAGACAGCAGCACCAGGTCATCTGTCTACAGCAGACCCTCCTTAGTGGTAGACAGCAGCACCAGGTCATCTGTCTACAGCAGACCCTCCTTAGTGGTAGACAGCAGCACCAGGTCATCTGCGTACAGCAGACACTTGATTTCAGTGTTGTGTAGGGTGATACCAGGTGCTTCCGATTCTAATGTTTTTGCCAATACATTAATGTAGTTGTTAAATAGTGTTGGACTTATTGGGCAGCCCTGTTTCACTCCCCGTCTCTGAAAGAAGAAGTCTGTTTGCTTGTTGCCAATTTTAACCGCACATTTGTTTTTAGTGTACATTGAATTAATAACATCATATCTTTTCCCTCCAATACCACTTTCTATTAGTTTATAAAAAAAGACCTTTGTGCCAAATTGAATCAAATGCTTTCTTGAAATCTACAAAAAACACAAGATTTTGCCTTTGTTTCGGTTTACTTGTTTGTCAATTAGAGTGTGGAGGGTGTAAATGTGTCTGTTGTACGATAATTTAAAACAAATCCAATCTGGCTTCTGCTCAGGACGTTGTGTTCGTCAAGGAATTGGTGTAGTCTGCTATTTATAGTACTGCAGAGAATTTTCCCCAAGTTGCTGTTAATGCAAACTCCTCTGTAATTATTTGGGTCAAATTTGTCTCCATTTTTATAGATTGGTGTGATTAATCCCTGGTTCCAAATCTCAGGGAAAATACCTGCAGTGAGAATAATGTTGAAGAGTTTGAGTATAGCCAATTTGAATTTGTGGTCTGTATATTTGATCATTTATTTTAAAATACAATCAGCACCACAGGCCTTTTTGGGTTGGAGAGTGCGTAGTTTTACCAATAATTATTCTTCTGTAATTGTGGTATCCACAGGATTCTGATAGTCTTTAACTGCTGATTCAAGGATTTGTCATTTTTCTTGTATCTTTTTTTGTTCTGTTCTCTTAGTTATATTACTGTAGAGGTTTGCAAAGTGATTTCTCCACATATCCCAATTTTGGATAGCCAATTCCTCATGATGAGGTTTGTTTAATTTATTCCAATTCTCCCAGAAGTGGTTTGATTCTACGGATTCCTCAATTCCATCCAGCTGATTTCTAATGTGCTGTTCCTTTTTTGTTCTTAGGGTGTGTTTGTATTGCTTCAGTGTTTCCCCATATTGAAGGTGTATATTTTTGTTGTCTGGTTCTCTGTGTTTTGATTAGACATATTTCTCAATGACTTTCTTAGATTTTTGCAATCAGTATCAAACCATTTTTCATTTTCTGTTATTTCTGGTTTGCTCTTATGTTTCTTTAGAATAGCTAAGGATGCTAATTTGTCAAATTTAAAGTTTATGTTCCAAACGGCCAAATTCGTCATAACGAGGAGACCAAGGTGCAGCGTGATTGGAATACATTCTTCTTTTATTTAACGAAGAACACTTAAACAAACTAACAAAAATAACCACATAAACACAAGTGCTGACATGCAACTACACATAGACAATAACCCACAAAACCAAAATGGAAAATGGCAACCTAAATAGGATCCCCAATCAGAGACAACGATAAACAGCTGTCTCTGATTGGGAACCAATTCAGGCCACTAGAGACCTCCATATACCTAGATATACTAAAACCCCATAGAATTACAAAAACCCTAGACAGGACAAAAACACCTAGACATTACAAAAACTAAACCAACCACCCGTGTCACACCCTGACCTAACCAAAATACTAAAGAAAACAAAGATAACTAAGGTCAGGGCGTGACACAAATTTACACCTTCGTTGCTGTAGGAGAATGCTAAGGCTAAAAAGTTGTCCAGGAGAGATTGTATTTTTTGGCTGCTAATTGCTTTTTGGTAGATGTCTGTACTGTTTGCACTCCTTCTGTAGGTGTACCTACCAAAAGAGTCCCCTCTCAGCCTACCGTTGACTATGTACAGACCCAGTGTTCGACAGAGCTTCACGATCTGTACTCCATTTTTGTTTTTCACTTTGTCATAGTTGTTTCTGTGGGGGTATATGGGGAGGGAAAGGTTGTTGCTTCCTGGTAGGTGTTTATCTCCATGACTGTTAATAGTGTTTAGTTATTCTGCTGTTCTAGCATTCAGGTCTCCACAGACCAGTACGTTGCCTTGAGCCTGAAAGTGACTCATTTCCCCCTCTAGAATGGAGAAACTCTCTTCATTGAAGTAGGGTGACTCTGAGGGGGGAATGTATGTGGCACAGAGGAAGACGTTTTTATCTGTCAAGATAGCCTCCTTTTAACCAGATAAAGAATTCTCCTGTTTTGATCAATTCGATTGAATTAATTCGTTCAGATTTATACCATATTAGCATTCCCCCTGAGTCTCTGCCCTGTCTGATTCATTTTAATTTAGTGGATGGTAGGATTATCTCCCTATAACCTAGTGGACAGCCAGTGGAAACATCACCTCTGCACCATGTTTCCTGTACTACTACAATATCAACATCATCAATTTCTTTCAGGAAGTCTGGGTTTCTGCTCTTTAGCCCAAAAGCAGAGGCCTTCAATCCTTGTAAATTCCAAAAGTAAAAAGATTTCATAACTTTTTTTTCCTTTACCATTAAAATGAGACAAACACTCACAAGCCAACAAAACTATTAAAATAGTTAAATAAAATAATTAAAGTAAACTCTTATTATGCAAATGTGATTTGTTTATCATTTAAGATAGCATTTGTGACATGCCACCTGGGTGGGTGTAGTGTGAAGATGGTGGAGTTCTTGTGCTCATCTTACCATGACCCTCGGCCTATCACATGTGAGCATCCATGACCCTCGGCCTATCACATGTGAGCATAGTAGACTCAGCATTTGTTTAATGTCACTCATTTGGTTGGTGGGGGCTGGTCCAGTTGCTCCTCTCACAGCCTGTGTGTAGCTCTGCCTGCTGGGCTGTGGCTCCTCCAAGTGTGGCTGCGGTGGGGGGCAGGGGGGTGGGAAGCCTCGTCTCTGAAGCTGGGCTAGGGTGGTCTGTGCTGCACTGGCTGTGGTGGGCATTGAGGTTGGTGGTGCTGTGGTCGTGGCTGGGGGTTCCAGGGTGCTGGTCCGGGGTGTTGTCTCGGTGATCTCAGCGGGGTGGAGATTTCTCCGCTGTTCCTGGGTTGAGAGGTCGGGCTGCGGTTTAAAGAGACGTCCTTGAGAGTCTTGGCAAGGATGGGGACTCTCTCCCTGTACAAGTGAACATGGTCATAGAGCCAGTCCAGATCGAGGGTGGGATGGTGGGCCAGGTGTACATTGGGTCGCAGGGCACAGTCCCGGGATAGGCTGGTGTTTATTCTTTGGATTGTGGCAGGGTGGAAGTCCTTCCTCTGTAGAAGGGTTGACACCACAATTCTTGAGTTGGGGAAGATTGCGGAGGCCTTCTCAATCACTCCCCGTAGTGAAGTCACCACCCTCTCCTGCTGAGCACGCAGGTCGTTCCGGTAAGTATGATTATGTGGCTTGGCGACCCGAGATGGGCCTTATCAAGCAGCTCCATGGCACTCTGCGTTGTTGGGCACCACACCTTTCCCGTTTTGTGTCTAGGGAAAAGTTTCTTCGCCTGAACAAACTTCCCATTTGAGTCCATCAACAGGACTATGTCAGCCAGTGTTTCTTCTGGACTGGATAGGGCAGAGGGGGGGCTGGTGGGTGTTGGAGCTAGGGTGTGGGTGGTCTGTGCCGGTGCCACTGTCAGTGGGAGGCTGTTCTGTGGGTTGGGGAGGAGGGGTGCAGCAGGCAGGGCTGGGGAAGCCTGGCTGGTTGATCTGGGCTCCTCTGCTGTGTGAGGGCAGGGCTGGGGAAGCCTGGCTGGTTGATCTGGGCTCCTCTGCGGTGTGAGGGCAGGTCATAGAGTGGTGTTCTAGCTGCTCCTGCAGCCTGTCCTCTGTTCTCTTTCTCTCCTGTAGCTCCTCTCTTAGTGTGGTCAGATCGTTATTACTGGTCTGCCTGTCTTTTTGGAGCTCTCTCACCTCCTTTGTTAGATCAGCCAGCTCTCTCTTGAGTTTGTCTCTCTCTTAATGAACATATTTCAGCTGTGTTGCAAGGCTGCTGTCCTGCTCTGTCTGCACCTTGGTTAGGAGCTCCTCTAAGGTGTGGTTGTCTGGTTGCTGTTTGCTCACGCTCTCCCTGAGCAAGACCACCTCCCCCTCCAGTTTGGTGAACTCATGGCAGCCATGGTGGTGAGGAAGGCCTGAGCCTGCTCTGCACTGAAGGGGTCACTTTCCTCCTGGGGCGTGTCCTCCACTATGGTGGGAAGAGAGGTGCTGGATGTGCCTTTTTGGGTGGGGATAGTAGGGGTGAGGGTGGTGCTGGTGGAGTTTGTCTGGTGGGAGGGCATGTCACTGGTGGTGTCCTTCTCTCTCTCCATTCTCTCCTTAATGGTCTGAAAGTCTAATGTTACCTTGCACCATGACAGTCCCAGTCTTGTGTTGATTTTTGATTTTCAGCTTCCACCCATTACAGATTCCCTCTTTCTTTATGGATGGGTAGTGAGAGCAGATTGCTGAGCGCCATGCATTTGGCTGGTCAGTGAGGAAGATGAGATTACTCACATCACCGTTTTTGTAGAGATCTGCAAAAAGGGTTTCTGGCCTCCCCTTTAGTAGTGTCTGTTTAAAAGCTTTCCTCGTTGTGTCATTTTTGGCCTCTGGACAGTAGAGAATGGATTCAGCGCTGAGGGTGAGTGGGGACATGGTGCCTGTGGGCTCTGCTCCTACTGCTGCTAATGCTCTGTTCCGCTACCCCGTTGCCATAGCAACCGAGTTGTTTGTCTGCTGCTGTTGCTAGCTAGCTCTAATTGATCTAATCAAAGTTGATTTGTCACGTGCGCCGAATACAACAGACTTTACAGTGAAATGCTTACTTACAGGCTCTAACCAATAGTGAGGAGGAAAAAAAGTATGTGTTAGTGTGTGTAGGTAAGTAGAGAAATAAATCAACAGTAAAAAGACATTTGAAAATAAGAGTAGCAAGGCTATATACAGACACCTGTTAGGCAGGCTGATTGAGGTAGTATGTACTAGAGGTCGACCGATTAATCGGAATGGCCGATTAATTAGGGCCGATTTCAAGTTTTCATAACAATGGGAAATCGTATATTTGGACACCGATTTTGCCGTTTTTACACCTTTCTTTAATCTTTATTTAACTAGGAAAGTCAGTAAAGAACACGGTGGGTTAACTGCCTCTTTCATGGGCAGAATGACAGATTTTCACCTTGTCAGCTCGGGGGACGCAATCTTACAGTTAACTAGACCAACGCAATAACGACCTGCCTCTTGTTGCACTCCACAGGAGACTATGTTAAAAGAGAATGCAGCATGCCAAGGTAAGTTGCTAGCTAGCATTAAATGTATCTCATAAAAAACAATCATAATCACTAGTTAACTACACATGGTTGATGATATTACTAGATATTATCTAGCGTGTCATGCGTTGCGTATAATCTGACTGAGCATACAAGCATAGAAGTATCTAGCTGAGCGGTGGTAGGCAGAAGCAGGCGTATAAACATTCATTCAAACAGCACTTTCGTAAGTTTTGCCAGCAGCTCTTCGTTGTGCGTCAAGCAATTGGCTGTTTATGACTTCAAGCATATCAACTCAGGAGATGAGGCTGGTGTAACCGAAGTGAAATGGCTGGCTAGTTAGCGCGCGCTAATAGCGTTTCAAACGTCACTCGCTCGCTCTGAGACTTGGAGTGGTTGTTTCCCTTGCTCTGCATGGGTAACGCTGCTTCGAGGGTGGCTGTTGTCATTGTGTTCCTGGTTCGAGCCCAGTGAGGAGAGGGACGGAAGCTATACTGTTACACTGGCAATACTAAAGTGCCTATAAGAACCTCCAATAGTCAAAGGTTAATGAAATACAAATGGTATAGAGAGAAAAATTCCTATAATAACTACAACCTAAACCTTCTTACCTAGGAATATTGAAGACTCATGTTAAAAGGAACCACCAGCTTTCATGTGTTCTCATGTTCTGAGCAAGGAACTTAAAGGTTAGCTTTCTTACATGGCACATATTGCACTTTTACTTTCTTCTCCAACACTCCATTTTTGCATTATTTAAACCAAATTGAACATGTTTCATTATTTATTTGAGGCTAAATAGATTTTATTGATGTATTATATTAATTAAAATAAGTGTTCATTCAGTATTGTTGTAATTGTCATTATTACAAATAAAATTTTGAAAATGTGTCCTTTTTATTTTACTAGGCAAGTCAGTTAAGAACACATTCTTATTTTAAATGACGGCCTAGGAACAGTGGGTTAACTGCCTGTTCAGGGGCAGAATGACAGATTTGTACCTTGTCAGCTCGGGGATCTGAACTTGCAAACTTCCGGTTACTAGTCCAACGCTTTAACCACTAGGCTACCCTGCCAACCCAATAATTGGTATCGGTATCGGCGTTGAAAAAAAATCATAATCGGTCGACCTCTAGTATGTACATGTAGATATGGTTAAAGTGACTATGCATATGTGATGAACAGAGAGTAGCAGAAGCGTAAAAAGAGGGGTTGGGGGGTGGAGGGACACAATGCAGATAGCCCGGTTAGCCAATGTGCGGGAGCAATGGTTGGTCGGGCCAATTGAGGTAGGATGTACATGAATGTATAGTTAATGTGACTATGCATATAAGATAAACAGAGAGTAGCAGCAGCATAAAAGAGGGGTTGGGGGGCACACAATGCAAATAGTCTGGGTAACCATTTGGTTACCTGTTCCGGAGTCTTATGGCTTGGGGGTAAAAACTGTTGAGAAGCCTTTTTGTCCTAGACTTGGCACTCCGGTACCGCTTGCCATGCGGTAGTAGAGAGAACAATCTATGACTGGGGTGGCTGGGGTCTTTGACAATTTTCAGGGCCTTCCTCTGACACCGCCTGGTGTAGAGGTCCTGGATGGCAGGCAGCTTTGCTGTACTGGGCCGTACTCACTACCCTCTGAAGTGCCTTGCAGTTGGAGGCCAAGCAATTGCCGTACCAGGCAGTGATATAACCAGTCAGGATGTTCTCGATGTTGCAGCTGTAGAACCTTTTGAGGATCTCAGGACCCATGCCAAATCTTTTTCGTTTCCTGAGGGGGAATAGGCTTGTCGTGCCCTCTTCACGACTGTCTTGGTGTGTTTGGACCATTCTAATTTGTTGTTGATGTGGAAACCAAGGAATTTGAAGCTCTCAACCTGCTCCACTACAGCCCAGTCGATGAGAATGGGGACGTGCTCGGTGCTCCTTTTCCTGTAGTCCACAATCATCTCCTTAGTCTTGGTTACGTTGAGGGATAGGTTGTTGTTCTGGCACCATCCGGCCAGGTCTCTGACCTCCTCCCTATAGGCTGTCTCGTCGTTGTCGGTGATCAGGCCTACCTACCACTGTTGTGTCGTCAGCAAACTTAATGATGGTGTTGGAGTCGTGCCTGGCCATGCAGTCGTGGGTGAACAGGGAGTACAAGAGGGGACTGAGCACGCACCCCTGGGGAGCTCCAGTGATGAGGATCAGCGTGGCAGATGTGTTGCTACCTACCCTCACCACTTGGGGTGGCCCGTCAGGAAGTCCAGGATCCAGTTGCAGAGGGAGGTGTTTAGTCCCAGCATCCTTAGCTTAGTGATGAGCTTTGAGGGTACTATGGTATTGAACGATGAGCTGTAGTCAATGAATAGCATTCTCATATAGGTGTTCCTTTTGTCCAGGTGGGAAAGGGCAGTGTGGAGTGAAATAGAGATTGCATCATCTGTGGATGTGTATACAAATTGGAGTGGGTCTATGGTTTCTGGGATAATGGTGTTGATGTGAGCCATTACCAACCTTTCAAAGCACTTCATGGCTATGGACGTGAGTGCCACGGCTCTGTAGTCATTTAGGTTGGTTGCCTTTGTGTTCTTGGGCACAGGGACTATGGTGGTCTGCTTGAAGCATGTTGGTATTACAGACTCAATCAGGGACATGTTGAAAATGTCAGTGAAGACACCTGCCAGTATGTCAGCACATGCCCGGAGCACACGTCCTGGTAATCCATCTGGCCCTGCAGCCTTGTGAATGTTGACCTGTTTAAAGGTCTTACGTCAGCTATGGAGAGCGTGATCACATAGTCGTCCGGAACAGCTGATGTTCTTATTCATGCCTCAGTGTTACTTGCCTTGAAGCAAGCATAGAAGTGATTTAGCTCGTCTGGTAGGCTCGTGTCACTGGGCAGCTCGCGCCTGTGCTTCCCTTTGTGGTCTGTAATAGTTTGCAAGCCCTGCCACATCCGACGAGCATCGGAACCGGTGTAGTATGATTCAATCTTAGTCCTGTATTGACGCTTTGCCTGTTTGACGGTTCGTCGCAGGGCATAGCGGGATTTCTTGTAAGATTCCGGGTTAGAGTCCCGCACCTTGAAAGCGGCAGCTCTACCCTTTAGCTCTGTGCGAATGTTGCCTGTAATCCATGGCGTCTGGTTGGGGTACGTACGTACAGTCACTGTGGGGACGACATCCTCAATGCACTTATTGATAAAGCCAGTGACTGATGTGGTGTATTCCTCAATGTGACAGCAAGTTCAAAAACCAGCAAAAAGACAAATCTTCACACAAAAAAACAGAAGATATGTTTAAAGTTAGTCCGTGCTCCTTTCTGGATTACTCACTCAGTTTGGTCGTTTGATGTAGTTGTATTAACTCCCCTTGCTAGGTTTGATCTAGCTCGTATCTTCAGGCTAGCTTGTTAGTCTGCTGGCTAGGTCTTTGTTGTGTAGCTAGCTAGAGTTAAAACTTCTTCACTTGAGGCGCAGTTACTTTTTTTATATTCTGAATGAACAGAGTTGTTGTTCATCACTTCTTGTCTTGAATTCTCTTTCGATTAAAGTGTTTATCTCATTCTAAAAACAAAAAAATATTAAATATATCGGGAGCTCATGTTGAGCATGACTCTCTCTCTCTTTCTCTTTATCTCTCTCTTTTTCTCTCTCTCACACACACACACACACACTCTCTCACTCTTTCTGTTACTGTTCTCTCTTATTCTCTGTTTTCTTTCTCTTCTCTGTCCCTCTCACTCATTTAGCATCTTTCATTCTTCCTGTATTTGCATTGGGCTCCAAAATTACTGGCACCCCTGACTGGCAATGCACAAACAATACTTTAAAAAAAAGCCTTCTGGCAGAGGCAACCAGATTGTCAGTCAAAATTGCCAGGTTCTTGGTGGAATTCATTATGCCATCAATCTTAACCAGTGCCTCTGGACCTCTGGAATTAAAACAGCCCCAAAACATCACTGACCCCCCTCCATATTTCCCTGTGGGTATGAGGTGCCTCTCCTTGTATGCATCTCTGTTTCAACACCAAACATGGCGATGCTGTATCTGACCAAAACGTTCCATTTTGGTCTCATCTGACCAGAGCACCTTCTTCCAGTCATAATTTAAATTATGTTTGGCAAACTCCAAGTGCTTGCGTCTGTGTCTTGGGGTCATTAAGGGCTTTCTTCTGGTAACCCTTCCACAGAGCCTGTGGATGTGGAGGTGGCTTTCTGATGGTGCTTTTTGAAACCTGGTGACCCCAAGATGCCACCAAGGCCTGCAATTCTTTCACAGTGATTCTTGGGGATTTTGTTGCTTCTCTCACGATCCTCCTCCCTATCCTGGGGGGCAAAATGCATTTGCGTCCTCTACCCGTGAGGTTTTCAAATGTTCCATATCTTCAGAATGTTTTAATAATTGCCCTGACAGTGCTCAGTGGCATATTCAATCGTTTGTGGATCTTCTTGTAGCCATTACCAGATTTATGAAGATATACGACCATCTGTCCCTTTTGAACTGCCAGTTCTTTTCTTTTCTTCATGGTGTTGGATGACAAAGGGATATTGCATGCCTGTTACCTCATTTTTATACCCTAGTGAAATAGGAAGTGATGTAATGGCTCTATATATTTCCTTAAATTCTTGACGCTACCAATCCCTGTATCCGGATAATTTTTGTCTGCAACCGCTGAATAGCATAGCGGAACAGTCAAATAATATTACTAGAAAATATTAATATTCATGAAATCACAAGTGCAATATTTTGAAACACAGCTTAGCCTTTTGTTAATCGCCCTGTCGTCTCAGATATTGAAATTATGCTTTACAGAGAAAGAAATCCGAGCGTTTGTGTAAGTTTATCGATAGCCTAGCATAGCATTATGTACACATTATGTACACTTGGTCACGAAAATCAGAAAAGCAATCAAATGAACCGTTTACCTTTGATGATCTTCGGATGTTTTCACTCACGAGACTCCCAGTTACACAGCAAATGTTCCTTTTGTGCCATAAAGATTATTTTTATACCCAAAATACCGACGTTTTTTTGTTGCGTTATGTTCAGAAATTCACAGGAAAGAGCGGTCACGACAACGCAGACGTAAATTCCAAATAGTATCCATAATGTCCACAGAAACATGTCAAACGTTTTTTATAATCATTCCTCAAGTAGTTTTAAAAATATATATTTGATAATATATCAACCAAGTGTGTAGCTTTTTCCATAACAGCGGGAGGAACAATGGCCGCTTCACTCAATTGCGCTCCATCTCACTCTGAGAGCCCCCACCTCTCCACTTACGCAATGTGATCCTTCACGCTCATTTTTCAAAATAAAAGCCTGAAACTATGTCTAAAGACTGTTGACACCTTAGGGAAGCCACAGAAAAAGGAATCTGGTTGATATCCCTTTAAATGGAGGACAGAGGTTTCAAAATAAGAGGCTCTTCCTGATTGGATTATCCTTAGGCTTTCGCCTGCAATATCAGTTCTGTTATACCCACAGACAATATTTTTACAGTTTTGGAAACTTTAGAGTGTTTTCTATCACCATCTGTCAATTATATGCATATTCTAGCGTCTGGTCATGAGAAATAGGCCGTTTACTTTGGGAACGTTATTTTTCCAAACATAAAAATAGTGCCCCCTATTTATTTATTTATTTTTTTTTTATTTTACCTTTATTTAACCAGGCAAGTCAGTTAAGAACAAATTCTTATTTTCAATGACGGCCTGGGAACAGTGGGTTAACTGCCTGTTCAGGGGCAGAACGACAGATTTGTACCTTGTCAGCTCGGGGGTTTGAACTCGCAACCTTCCGGTTACTAGTCCAACGCTCTAACCACTAGGCTACCCTGCCGCCCCAGCTTCAAGAGGTTTAGATAAACTTAATTAAATAAGTGGAATTTAATTCCTGGTTTAATGTTGGTAGATGTTATTTACAATAATATTTAAGGGTGCCATTAATTGTGAAACTTTGATTTGGAGGACACTGATTTTCAATTAAATTAAGAAATTATTTTGTTGGTTTCCATTGAAACATTAATAAAGTACAGTATTTCTCAATGTTGTTATTTTGAGTTTCTCTATAATTATATTGTTTATATTTTTTTCAGTATTGTTTGTGCATTGCCAGTCAGAGGTGCCAGTCATTTTGGAGCCCACTGTATATCTATCTACCTCACTCTATTCCTACTTTTATAACAGTGTAAATCTGTCTCTTAGCTTATCATTTAACACATTGCACTGTGCTGTACTGCAAGCGCAGTTCGATTTTATTGGTATGTATTGTGATAAGCAACAGGCGAGCAATCCATAATGCCTGGACTCGGTCCCTTACCTGCTCCGGCCACCTATTAATATGCATTTCATGACCGTTGACAAATACAGCACTGTCCTTAATGTAATGTCTATTGTTGGAATATATTATCCCTAATGTAATGTCTATTGTTGGAAAATATTATCCCTAATGTAATGTCTATTGTTGGAATATATTATCCCTAATGTAATGTCTATTGTTGGAATATATTATCCCTAATGTAATGTCTATTGTTGACATATATTATCCCTAATGTAATGTATATTGTTGGAATATATTATCCCTAATGTAATGTCTATTGTTGGAATATATTATCCCTAATGTAATGTCTATTGTTGACATATATTATCCCTAATGTAATGTCTATTGTTGGAATATATTATCCCTAATGTAATGTATATTGTTGACATATATTATCCCTAATGTAATGTCTATTGTTGACATATATTATCCCTAATGTAATGTCTATTGTTGGAATATATTATCCTTAATGTAATGTCTATTGTTGGAATATATTATCCCTAATGTAATGTCTATTGTTGGAATATATTATCCCTAATGTAATGTCTATTGTTGGAATATATTATCCCTAATGTAATGTCTGTTGTTGGAATATATTATCCCTAATGTAATGTCTATTGTTGACATATATTATCCCTAATGTAATGTCTATTGTTGGAAAATATTATCCCTAATGTAATGTCTATTGTTGGAATATATTATCCCTAATGTAATGTCTATTGTTGGAATATATTATCCCTAATGTAATGTATATTGTTGACATATATTATCCCTAATGTAATGTCTATTGTTGGAAAATATTATCCCTAATGTAATGTCTATTGTTGGAATATATTATCCCTAATGTAATATCTGTTGTTGGAATATATTATCCCTAATGTTGTCACACCCTGACCATAGTTTACTTTGTATATTTCTATGTTTTGGTTGGTCAGGGTGTGAGCTGAGTGGGCATTCTATGTTTCATTGTCTAGTTTGTCTATTTCTATGTCTGGCCTGATATGGTTCTCAATCCGAGGCAGGTGTTAGTCATTGTCTCTGATTGGGAACCATATTTAGGTAGCCTGGGTTTCACTGTGTGTTTGTGGGTGATTGTTCCTGTCTCTGTGTTCTCACCAGATAGGGCTGTTTCGGTTTTCGTTACGGTCTTTGTTTTGTAGTGTTTGCATCGATTCGTGTTTTACGTTTGTTTATTAAACATGGATCGCAATCTACACGCCGCATTTTGGTCCGACTCTCCTTCACATACAGAAAACCGTGACAAATGTAATGTCTATTGTTGGAATATATTATCCCTAATGTAATGTCTGTTGTTGGAATATATTATCCCTAATGTAATGTCTATTGTTGGAATATATTATCCCTAATGTAATGTCTATTGTTGGAATATATTATCCCTAATGTAATGTCTATTGTTGGAATATATTATCCCTAATGTAATGTCTATTGTTGGAATATATTATCCCTAATGTCTATTGTTGGAATATATTATCCCTAATGTAATGTCTATTGTTGACATATATTATCCCTAATGTAATGTCTATTGTTGGAATATATTATCCCTAATGTAATGTCTATTGTTGGAATATATTATCCTTAATGTAATGTCTATTGTTGCAATATACTGTCCCTAATGTAATGTCTATTGTTGGAATATATTATCCCTAATGTAATGTCTATTGTTGGAATATATTATCCTTAATGTAATGTCTATTGTTGGAATATATTATCCCTAATGTAATGTCTATTGTTGGAATATATTATCCCTAATGTAATGTCTATTGTTGGAATATATTATCCTTAATGTAATGTCTATTGTTGCAATATACTGTCCCTAATGTAATGTCTATTGTTGGAATATATTATCCCTAATGTAATGTCTATTGTTGGAATATATTATCCCTAATGTAATGTCTATTGTTGGAATATATTATCCCTAATGTAATGTCTGTTGTTGACATATATTATCCCTAATGTAATGTCTATTGTTGGAATATATTATCCCTAATGTAATGTCTATTGTTGGAATATATTATCCCTAATGTAATGTCTGTTGTTGGAATATATTATCCCTAATGTAATGTCTATTGTTGGAATATATTATCCCTAATGTAATGTCTGTTGTTGACATATATTATCCCTAATGTAATGTCTATTGTTGGAATATATTATCCCTAATGTAATGTCTATTGTTGGAATATATTATCCCTAATGTAATGTCTGTTGTTGGAATATATTATCCCTAATGTAATGTCTATTGTTGGAATATATTATCCCTAATGTAATGTCTATTGTTGGAATATATTATCCCTAATGTAATGTATATTGTTGGAATATATTATCCCTAATGTAATGTCTATTGTTGGAATATATTATCCCTAATGTAATGTCTATTGTTGGAATATATTATCCCTAATGAAATGTCGATTGTTGGAATATATTATCCCTAATGTAATGTCTATTGTTGGAATATATTATCCCTAATGTAATGTCTATTGTTGGAATATATTATCCCTAATGTAATGTCTATTGTTGACATATATTATCCCTAATGTAATGTCTATTGTTGGAATATATTATCCCTAATTTAATGTCTATTGTTGGAATATATTATCCCTAATGTAATGTATATTGTTGGAATATATTATCCCTAATGTCTATTGTTGGAATATATTATCCTTAATGTAATGTCTATTGTTGGAATATATTATCCCTAATGAAATGTCTATTGTTGGAATATATTATCCCTAATGTAATGTCTATTGTTGGAATATATTATCCCTAATGTCTATTGTTGGAATATATTATCCTTAATGTAATGTCTATTGTTGGAATATATTATCCCTAATGTAATGTCTATTGTTGGAATATATTATCCCTAATGTAATGTCTATTGTTGGAATATATTATGCCTAATGTAATGTCTGTTGTTGACATATATTATCCCTAATGTAATGTCTATTGTCCTGGTTGTCTGGGATGATGGTGTTGATGTGAGCCATGACCAGCCTTTCAAAGTACTTCAGAATTACAGATGTGAGTGCTACAGGGTGATAGTCATTTAAGCAGGTTACCTTGGAACTCTTGGGAACATGGTCAATGGTGGTCAGCTTTAAACATTTAGGGATTACAGACTGGACAAGGAGAGATTGTAAATGTCTGTGAAGACGCTTGCCAGCTGGTCTGTGTATGCTTTGAGAACGTGCCCTAGTATTCCGTCTGTGATTGTGAACCTGTTTAAAAGTTTTGCTCACATCTGCCACAGAGAGCGAGATCACACAGTCATTTGGAAAAAAAGGGCTTTCACGCAAGTCTCAGTGTTGTATTCCTCCAAGAGATCATAAAAGGCATTAAGCTCGTTTGGGAGTTCTGCATCACTCAGCAACTCCCGGCTGGGTTTCCCTTTGTAATTCCTTGCCACGTACGATGAGCGTCGGAGTTGGTCTAATAGGATTCCACCTTCCTCCTATGTTGTCCTTTTATGTTTTATCTCATGTCGGAAGTCGTAACAGGATTTCTTGTATGCCCATGTCTGTCTCCCGTTCCTAGTAAGCAGTAGCACAGCGCTGATATTGCCTGTAATCCATGTTTTTTTGGTTTGGTCACTGTGGGGATGACATTGTCTATGAACTAATTGATGAAGCCCATGACTGTTGTGGTAAACTCTTCAATGCTATTGGATGAATCCCGGAACATATCCCAGTCTGTACTAGCAAAACAGTCTTGTAGCCTCATAAAGGTATGCGTTTGGTTAACTTCTCATCATGTAACCCTGAATTCCTCATTTAAAATAAATGTATCTGCCTACATTGTACAGTTTTCTCTCTCTCCAATGTGACAAAGTAGAACACCCTGAGCCCAAGAACAGAGAGGAGTTTGTGGAGTGTAAGTAAAGCTGTAGCACGCTAAAACAAACACACACACACACACACACACACACACACACACACACACACACACACACACACACACACACACACACACACACACACACACACACACACACCATCAGAGGTTATGGGGGGCAATGCAAATAGTCTGTGTAGCCATTTGATTAGCTGTTCAGGAGTTTTATGGCTTGGGGGTAGAAGCTGTTCAGGAGTTTTCTGGCTTGGGGGTAGAAGCTGTTCAGGAGTTTTCTGGCTTGGGGGTAGAAGCTGTTTAGGAGCATCTTGAACCTAGACTTGGTGCTCCAGTACCACTTGCTGTGCGGTAGCAGAGAGAACAGTCTAAAACTAGGGTGTCTGGAATCTTTGACCTTTTTTAGGACCTTCCTCTGACACCGCCTGGATGGCAGGAAGCTTGGCCCCAGTGATGTACTGGGCCGTACGTACTACTCTCTGAAGTGCCTTGCGGAGGCTGAGCAGTTGCCACACCAGGCAGTGATGCAACCCGTCAGGATGCTCTCGATGGCACAGCTGTAAAACCTTTTGAGGATCTGAGGACCCATGCCACATATTTTCAGTCTCCTGAGGGGGAATAGGTTTTGTTGTGGCCTCTTCACCACTGACATTGGATCCCAACATGGCTAATGAGCAGCTGTGACAGTCTGAGAGGAACCGAGAGATTAGATGAAGAGCAGCCAGACAGATGTACCACTACAGACAAGCTCTGTGTAGAGAGGGTCTGGAGAATGCTACTGGGAGGTACAGATCAGGGGTCATGGTTATGAGCTAGGCCTAAGGTTTTTATAGCTGTCTCATATAAAGGAATCAACAGGAGAGGAGACATAGTAAACTTCCCATTTGAATGAATCAACAGTCCTGCTTGATGGTCTCTCTGTCATAATTACAACATGACTGTTAACCCTGTCCCTGTCCCCCTTCTGCCAGAGTAGGAGTGTACCTGGACCACAGGGGGGGAATGCTATCCTTCTACAGTCTCCTCTTCAGCCCCCAGACCACATTCACTGAGCCCCTGTATCCTGTGTTCTGGTTGGTCCTGGATCATCTGGGCAGATCATCTAGAAAAATCCTTCAGTCCTTCTGGGTGGATTAACCTGCAGTGAGCTTGCTCTTCTAGAGGGACTGATTTACAGTTCTCGCATGTCTGGAAATAAACGACTCCTTCTTGCAAACAATGTAGACCGTGAAAATGTACAATCTCATTCTATTTCTAGTCCCCATCTGAAAAGGGACAACAGAAATCTAAAGACGAAGAATCTGACATGGTCTGATGATGTCACAGTACTGCATTCAGTTAAGCCCAAACATAATTTGTGGCCATTGCATTTAAATACTGCAAATGTACAAGACTATAGAACCTGCCATGGTAGTGTGATTGTAATACAACATACATTTGAACCTCTCATCAGACAACTTTTATATGATTATAATAGCATTGTGTTTTAACCATTTACATGATTTCACACACATGAGACAGTGTGTATTTGTCAACGATAGAATGAATGTACAGAGTTTTGTATTGTAAAACCACAAAAGATAATGATATTAGGCTTGTTGTGATATTGTATTGTTGTTTCAAAATGCTGGAAGTCAAACGAAATGAATGAGTAAAAAAAACGTGATACAAAACTACAGGAGTATGATTTACTACTGAAATATGATACTTTCTCATCCCTGTACTCACTTCATGACACACATCAATGAGTGTCTTTAATCATGATTTTGCACTTCCTGGATATGTCATAAGTAATTAGTGTTACCATCACTAGTAGCATCTGAAATAATATTACAAACACCTAAAGCTAGCATATTAAATATATTGTACCTAGATACATATGAATTACACAAGTATTATCCTAAATGTACCTTTACCACAGGCCTACTGTAGTATGTTCATGCAGTCAGTGTCGTGTCTTTGGCTATGCCGGATTAATTGATAAAACATGCTATTCTATAAAATAATTTCTCCGTAATTAATATCACTTGATTGAGCTAATCATGTAAATGTAATAAACTAGAGAGTCGGGCACCATGAAAGAATATTTATAGAGCTGTTATCTTCCGAATAAACTCTTAAAGAACTAGTAATATTTTACATCAATAGCAGTCAACATTAATCTTCATTTTACTTCAGTCTCATAATCTGAAAGTTGTAAATTCTTGGTTATCTGCAAGAACCCTGGCTAACAATTTGAATCAACAATACAAAATTGGGTATAATCATTTATTTACCAAATACCTAACTAATCACACATAATTCACATGCACATAATTAAATCATAACTTGATTACAAATTACGTCATAGGAAAACGTCCCTAGTGGGCGGAACAGATATGACGGCTTGTTACACAAAGAAAAGGGGCGGGGTTTGAGTGAAAGAGCGGGAAGACAGGAACAAAGGCAAAGCTGTGCTATCGTAAATACAGTATCTTATGCATTCTAACTTACCACCCATTTGGAAAAGGAAAATGCAATAAATATTTACTCTGAGCTGCGCTTCAGTAGGTTGGTGGTAGATGGAAGGCCATGTTGTCCAACCGAGTCCTCTGTCCTTTGAAGAATGTCTCTGGTTGTCAATTGGATACATTGTAGTAACGTTGTTGTGTGATTGATGGGATTCTCTGTCTGTTCCTTCCTAACCTGCGTTTGCAGCTGCGGTCGCTAACTCAACAGCTAGGAGGTATCATTTCTGTAGTGAATAAGAGTTCAAAGTTCATACCATTCGCAATCAAAGATCCTGCTGCTTCGTCCTGTAGTTATTTTCTGAACCATTCTGACATAGGATCGTCATCCTACCTCATCGGAACAGATAGTTATGTCGTCAAGGCTTTATATAGAAAGGAAGAGGAGGGTGTGTTTGAAAAGTTCTATAGCCCTTGTCCCTTCACAGGGGCGGGTACCTTCACAGGGGAGGGCCACTGAGTGAGCAGCGCTATCTTATGAAAACCCAAATCTCACATTTTAGAAGCTAAATCACATTTCATCACAAATAATTTCACATTCAAACATTTAAATTGAACAACAATTCCATGTGAATCTGATAACTCTGATGTGTAGACTTTCCACTGTAGAGTTTATGTCATCTGATCATTGATGAGAATGTCTCAGATGACAACCGAACTGACATCATATTCATTAAGTACTACCGCATATGTTCCATTGTTCGGATTACCAGAATATAGTTCATTTCCCCCACCTTCTGATGTTCCCAGAATCTCTATGTTAACCAAGGGTTTTGCAAATGTAACCTCAGTAGGTTAGAGAGAGGAAAAAGGGGGTAAGAGGTATTTATGACTGTCATAAACCAACCCCCCAGGCCCACGTCATGACATCAGTAAATAATATAATAACACCACAAGTATTGTGCTACATTAGCAACAACACTGGAACAGACAGACAGACAGACAGATAGAGAGACAGCACATTAGGCCTAGATGAATCATTTATATGATTATCCTCCATCCCAGTGAACACTCAGGCACTCTCTTCTACAGCGCACACACACACACACACACATAAACACACACACACACACATATGCACATAAACACACGCACACACACGTACAGACACACACGTACACACACACTCACTGACACACTGACACACTGTTTTACAGGCTCTTGGGCTAAACTAATCCTCCAGGAAATGTAACACGTGATTTAATTAGCAGCAACATGACTGTAGTGCCAGGTCCCATAAACACACATCCGTAAACCATCATCTCTCTAAACGAGGCACGAGGCATGGTGAAGGCCTTTTCAGAACCATCATCTCTCTAAACGAGGCACGAGGCATGGTGAAGGCCTTTTCAGAACCATCATCTCTCTAAACGAGGCACGAGGCATGGTGAAGACCTTTTCAGAACCATCATCAAATATAACCTACAGTGTCCTGTCTCACCATCATGTACAGTAGAGATGCACCAAGCCTACTGTAGATGGAGAGAAACTCTTTGTTTAGGAGATGTGATGTGAACTGATGACACCATGACAGTGGGAGGAGAAGAAGACAGGGACAGGAAGAGAAAACATATTGATAGGGGAATAGAGAAGAAGACAGGGACAATTAGGAGAAAACATATTGATAGGGGAATAGAGAAGAAGACAGGGACAATTAGGAGAAAACATATTGATAGGGGAATAGAGAAGAAGACAGGGACATCAGGAGAAAACATATTGATAGGGGAATAGAGAAGAAGACAGGGACGTCAGGAGAAAACATATTGATAGAGGAATAGAGAAGAAGACAGGGACAGGAAGAAAAAACATATTGATAGGGGAATAGAGAAGAAGACAGGGACATCAGGAGAAAACATATTGATAGGGGAATAGAGAAGAAGACAGGGACATCAGGAGAAAACATATTGATAGAGGAATAGAGAAGAAGACAGGGACATCAGGAGAAAACATATTGATAGGGGAATAGAGAAGAAGACAGGGACATCAGGAGAAAACATATTGATAGGGGAATAGAGAAGAAGACAGGGACATCAGGAGAAAACATATTGATAGGGGAATAGAGAAGAAGACAGGGACATCAGGAGAAAACATATTGATAGGGGAATAGAGAAGAAGACAGGGACATCAGGAGAAAACATATTGATAGGGGAATAGAGAGGAGGAAAGCAATGGTGGAAGTGAGACATAGAGTGTGAGAGGGAGAAGAGGAATCTTACTCTTTCTCGTTCCATCTCTCTTTCACACTCGGATACTCTCAAATTCCGCTGGACAGGTCCATCTACACACACACACACACACACACACACACACACACACGCACACACACACACACACACACACACACACACACACACACACACACACACACACTGCATTACACTGACACATTTTCATAATGATAGACTGAAAGTCACAGATGTGCTGTAAGTATACAGTCAAGTCAAACGCACCATGCTGCTAATGGTAATGACTTGGTGTAAACGGTGTGTGTGTGTGTGTGTGTGTGTGTGTGTGTGTGTGTGTGTGTGTGTGTGTGTGTGTGTGTGTTTGCGTCTGACTCTTGATTGATTTATTTTTATCAGTATCTGGCAGTAAAAGACAAATGGCAGAGAGAAAGAGAGGGACCGAGGGACAGAGAGTGGGGGAGAGAGAATGGGAGGGACAGAGAGTGGGGGAGAGAGAATGGGAGGGACAGAGAGTGGGGGAGAGAGAATGGGAGGGACAGAGAGTGGGGGAGAGAGAATGGGAGGGACAGAGAGTGGGGGAGAGAGAATGGGAGGGACAGAGAGTGGGGGAGAGAGAATGGGAGGGAAAGAGAGTGGGGGAGAGAGAATGGGAGGGACCGAGGGACAGAGAGTGGGGGAGAGAGAATGGGAGGGACCGAGGGACAGAGAGTGGGGGAGAGAGAATGGGAGGGACAGAGGGACAGAGAGTGGGGGAGAGAGAATGGGAGGGACCGAGGGACAGAGAGTGGGGGAGAGAGAATGGGAAGGACCGAGAGACAGAGAGTGGGGGAGAGAGAATGGAAGGGACCGAGGGACAGAGAGTGGGGGAGAGAGAATGGGAGGGACAGAGGGACAGAGAGTGGGGGAGAGAGAATGGGAGGGACCGAGGGACAGAGAGTGGGGGAGAGAGAATGGGAGGGACAGAGGGACAGAGAGTGGGGGAGAGAGAATGGGAGGGACCGAGGGACAGAGAGTGGGGGAGAGAGAATGGGAGGGACAGAGGGACAGAGAGTGGGGGAGAGAGAATGGGAGGGACCGAGGGACAGAGAGTGGGGGAGAGAGAATGGGAGGGACCGAGGGACAGAGAGTGGGGGAGAGAGAATGGGAGGGACCGAGGGACAGAGAGTGGGGGAGAGAGAATGGGAGAGACCGAGGGTAAAGGGGAGAGAGAATAGGAGGGAGGAAGGAACAGAGATTAAAAGAGACAGACACTTAAGAAGGGACTAAATCATTTAACCATTTAACCTGGAAGCTCTCTCACTGTCACACTCCACTGACTAGTGATATCGCTCTGTCTCACCCTTTTCACACATTCTCTCTCTCTCACTCTCTCTCTCTCTCTCTCTCTCTCTCTCTCTCTCTCTCTCTCTCTCTCTCTCACTCTCACTCTCACTCTCACTCTCACTCTCTCACTCAAATTCAAGCTGCTTTATTGGCATGAAAAACATTGTGTCAATATTGCCAAAGCAACAATGTATACATTATACATTGTAATAAAATTATAAAGAATAATATTATAAAATCGTAGTAAATAATAATACAAAAATAAAAACAATAAAATGGTAACAGTCAATAGTAGAAATGTAATACATATAAATATCTAAATATGGAAAATGAAACTATAACTAACTTATAACTAAATAACGGCCATCTTCACCATTACATCAGTATTACAACAACCATCATCATTACTACTACTACTACTACCACCATCACTAAACTGTCATCATGACCATTACCACCCATACCACTACTACTACTACTACCACCATCACTAAACTGTCATCATGACCATTACCACCCATACCACTACTACTACTACCACCATCACTAAACTGTCATCATGACCATTACCACCCATACCACTACTACTACTACCACCATCACTAAACTGTCATCATGACCATTACCACCCATACCACTACTACTACTACTACCACCATCACTAAACTGTCATCATGACCATTACCACCCATACCACTACTACTACTACCACCATCACTAAACTGTCATCATGACCATTACCACCCATACCACTACTACTACTACTACCACCATAATTAAACTGTCATCATGACCATTACCACCCATACCACTACTACTACTACCACCATAATTAAACTGTCATCATTACCATTACCACCCATACCACTACTACTACTACCACCATCACTAAACTGTCATCATGACCATTACCACCCATACCACTACTACTACTACCACCATAATTAAACTGTCATCATTATCATTACCATCCATACCACTACTACTACTACTACCACCATAATTAAACTGTCATCATTACCATTACCACCCATACCACTACTACTACCACCACCATCACTAAACTGTCATCATTACCATTACCACCCATACCACTACTACTACTACCACCACCATCACTAAACTGCTATCATTACCATTACCATCCATACCACTAATACTACCACCATCATTAAACTGTCATCATTACCATTACCACCCATACCACTACTACTACTACCACCATCACTAAACTGTCATCATTACCATTACCACCCATACCACTACTACTACTACCACCATAATTAAACTGTCATCATTATCATTACCACCCATACCACTACTACTACTACTACCACCATCACTAAACTGTCATCATGACCATTACCACCCATACCACTACTACTACTACCACCACCATCACTAAACTGTCATCATGACCATTACCACCCATACCACTACTACTACTACCACCATCACTAAACTGTCATCATGACCATTACCACCCATACCACTACTACTACTACTACCACCATAATTAAACTGTCATCATTACCATTACCACCCATACCACTACTACTACCACCACCATCACTAAACTGTCATCATTACCATTACCACCCATACCACTACTACTACTACCACCACCATCACTAAACTGCTATCATTACCATTACCATCCATACCACTAATACTACCACCATCATTAAACTGTCATCATTACCATTACCACCCATACCACTACTACTACTACCACCATCACTAAACTGTCATCATTACCATTACCACCCATACCACTACTACTACTACCACCATAATTAAACTGTCATCATTATCATTACCACCCATACCACTACTACTACTACCACCACCATCACTAAACTGCTATCATTACCATTACCACCCATACCACTACTACTACTACCACCATCACTAAACTGCTATCATTATCATTACCACCCATACCACTACTACTACTACCACCACCATCACTAAACTGCTATCATTATCATTACCACCCATACCACTACTACTACTACTTCCACCATCACTAAACTGCTATCATTATCATTACCACCCATACCACTACTACTACTACTACCACCATCACTAAACTGTCATCATTACCATTACCACCCATACCACTACTACTACTACCACCACCATCACTAAACTGCTATCATTATCATTACCACCCATACCACTACTACTACTACCACCACCATCACTAAACTGTCATCATTACCATTACCACCCATACCACTACTACTACTACCACCATAATTAAACTGTCATCATTACCATTACCACATATACCACTACTGTTTGGAATGATAAACAACAATAATAACAATAACAATAATAGTAATACTGGCTTTACTGCATCTTGCCTATCTCTGCCTATCTCTGCCTATCTTGCCTATCTTGCCTATCTCTATCTCTGTACCATCACTCATTCATATCTTTATGTACATATTCTTTATCCCTTTACACTTGTGTGTATAAGGTAGTTGTTGTGGAATTGTTAGGTTAGATTACTCGTTGGTTATTACTGCATTGTCGGAACTAGAAGCACAAGCATTTCGCTACACTCGCATTAACATCTGCTAACCATGTGTATGTGACAAATAAGATTTGATTTAATAACAATCATACTAATATAAAGTAAGTTACTGCTTACTCTGCAGATGTTATTATTCAGGCTATGGAAGGCAAATACATGTTTGGCTGCAAGAGGAGCCATTGCTCCTTCTCCCAAGAGTATTTTTTGTATTTCCTCTGGGTTTAATAAATGTTCAATAAATGTAGTTATTTCTGTGAATAATGAATTTCATGGTGAGGAATATTTCTCACAGTAAAGGAGAAAGTGCATCTCTGTTTCTACCTCCCCTGTCATGCAGTGACCACATACACGCTCGTCTTTGGGTAGCCATGTCTTTTTATGTCTGCCGGTTTCTATTGCCAATTGGTGGTCACTCAGCCTGTACTTGGTAAGGATCTGTCTCTGCTTCGTATCTCTGACAGAGTAGAGATAATAAGACAATTCATCTTCTCTGTTTAGGATCAGATACTAATTTAGTCGGTTTTGGGATTTTGTTTAGTTTTTTTTAAATATGAGTTCTTTGATTGGTTCATGATTTTGTTTATTAGAATTATTTATTTTGAAGCAGTGCTGGTGTCAGCTTGGTTGGTTAGGTCCAACACCGTCTCTCTCTCTCTCTCTCTCTCTCTCTCTCTCTCTCTCTCTCTCTCTCTCTCTCTCTCTCTCTCTCTCTCTCTCTCTCTCTCTCTCTCCTGCTCCCTCGGCCCCTTCTTTCTTTCTGTGTTCATTCATTATCCATCTCTCTCTCTCCTTCTCTCTCTCTCTCTCTCTCTCTCTCTCTCACTCCCTCTCTCTGCTCATTGTTTATCTCACTTTCTCTCTCTTTTTCCACCTGATCCATCAACTGTTCATCTCTTGAGCCTCCTCTCTCCAACTGACCTTTCCCCTCCATACCTCCCTCCCTCAATATGTCTCCATCCAGAGACATATTGAGAGGACCAGAGGACCTCTCTCTCTCTCGCTATGTGTGATGTCTCCCATCTGATGTCATAATCATGTGCCATAGGGAACACTGACGGGGAGAGTGACCTGTCTCCTGACCAATCAGCATCTTAATGAGTCACACAGTGCGAAGTGCTGATTCGTCAGGCTGCTTGTACGTCAGCTGAGAGATGGATGAGTTGAGAGCATCATGAGGGATAGAGGAGGAGGGTCATCACTATTATCTTCTCTACCCTCCTCTCATCTCTCTATTCCACCTCACAAAGCCTCTCCCTCTCACTCCATCTCTTCTCCCTCTTTCCCAAACCTCCTCTTCATCAAATCCTCCTCCTTTTAAATCCCCCTTTCCCATCTTCTCTCCCTCCCTCCCTCTCTCTCCTCCCCCTCTCTCTCCTCCCCCAGATATTTAGTTTGATTTATTGCTTCTTGTTGGAAAGGTTGGCGTTTTAATAACTCAAGTTCTCCTCACCCCAATGAGAGAGAGAAAGGTAGAGAGAAAAAGAGAGGGAAGAGAAGAGGTTTAGTAAGCATAAAATAAAGATACACTGTTTTTACCCCCCGTCTCCCCCTTTCTCTCTGCGTTCTTGTTCATGTATTTTGAAACACTCTGCTCTCCCCATTGTAGATGTGGAAAACTCATGGAGAGATGAGGTTTGTTTTAACATTCCTGTGATTTGAAGCATATGTGGAACACACACACATACACACACACACACACACACATACATACACACACACACACATACATACACACACACACATACATACAGTGCCTTGCGAAAGTATTCGGCCCCCTTGAACTTTGCTTGGGAAATCTTTTTGTATCCAAATCCGGCTTTAAACTTCTTCACAACAGTATCTTGGACCTGCCTGGTGTGTTCCTTGTTCTTCATGATGCTCTCTGCGCTTTTAACGGACCTCTGAGACTATCACAATGCAGGTGCATTTATACGGAGACTTGATTACACACAGGTGGATTGTATTTATCATCATTAGTCATTTAGGTCAACATTGGATCATTCAGAGATCCTCACTGAACTTCTGGAGAGAGTTTGCTGCACTGAAAGTAAAGGGGCTGAATAATTTTGCACGCCCAATTTTTCAGTTTTTGATTTGTTAAAAAAGTTTGAAATATCCAATAAATGTCGTTCCACTTCATGATTGTGTTCCACTTGTTGTTGATTCTTCACAAAAAAATACAGTTTTATATCTTTATGTTTGAAGCCTGAAATGTGGTAAAAGGTCGCAAAGTTCAAGGGGGCCGAATACTTTCGCAAGGCACTGTACATACACAGACACACACACACACACACACACACACACACATACATACACACACACACATACACACACACACACACACACACACACACACACACACACACACACACACACACACACACACACACACGCCTTAAAAGCCATAATGGACAGAAGATGAAAGAGATCACAAACTGATGAACAAAGAGAGAAACGGAGACGGAGAAAGATGTAATGGAGGTGAGTAGAGGTACAGAGAGAACAGAGAGAGGTAGAAGTTGCAGAAACATCTGAGAGACACAATACAAAAAGAGTATGAAAGAGAGGAAAGAGGAGAAAGAAAGGAGTGATAAGTGATTAGGCTATGAGACAGAGAAAATAGGGAGAATGACAGAAAGAGAAAGAGGAGAGAGAGAGGGGGGGGGTAGAGAAAGAGATCTAGAGGAAGGGAGCGTTCTAACACTAAACTGAGCCTTTATTTAGATCCCTATTATTCACACTGGTCATTAGAGAACCATATCACTTCCCCTCATTTACTGACAGAGAGAGGGGGAGAGGGGGAGAGGAGGAGAGGGTAATCATTAGAAAGATATCACTTTTCCCCCATCTCTGTAATGAGTGAAGGGAAGAGAAGAGAGGACGAGAGGAGAGGAGGATAAACAGACAAACAGACAGATATGGAGACCTCAAATGGAACAGCAGATAGACAATAACAGCAATCTGACCGTAAATTCATAGGGTTATGTTACATTCAGAACTAACTTTCAGAACGCAGCCCGGGAATTAGACATGTTTTCTATCATACTGTATGTTCCCGTCAACTGTACCTTCTCAGTCTGGCTTAGAGATAATGTTTATTAAAATAATGTCATTATGAACTGGCTGCTGTAGTCCAGGAACAACATGTGTTTTATTTACATTTCTTCCTAGAGCAATTAGGCAGGCATATGAAGACTGAGTTACCTAGGGAACATGGATTGCCTTTAGAAGAAAACACAGTGCACGTTTTCATTTGAATGAAATGCTTACATAATTCATTTAAAATAACAAAGTCAAGGGAGTCTCTGTCACTCACACACACACACACACACACACTCACACACACACACACACACACACACACACACACACACACACACACACACACACACACACACACACACACACACACACACACACACACACACACACACACACACACACACACACACACACACACACACACACTGCTGGTGTCTCATTCCGCAGTAATAACTCACAGGAAAACGTTGATGGGAAAAAAGTCATTGATGGAAATCTGCATTTTCATCTCTATCCCATAATTTTAAGTGGTTCGGCCCATTTAAATGTCCCAAAAGGGAATAATTAAATAGCTTTCAGTTCCTAGCGACAGAAACGTGTCTGCTAAAATCCCCATCAGATCCTCACTCACCAAAACCCACACACCGTCACATATACACACAACACACATGCACATACTGTACACACACACCGTCACATATACACACATACACATACACATACTGTGCACTCACATTGTCACATATACACACAGCACACAGGTTACATTATAGGCTGCAAACAGGACGTTAAATAGGGGGAGGTAGAGAGAGAGAGAGAGAGAGAGAGAGACAGAGAGAGAGACAGAGAGAGAGAGAGAGAGAGAGAGAGAGAGATAGAGACAGAGAGAGAGACAGAGAGAGAGAGAGAGCGAGAGAGAGAGAGAGACAGCGAGAGAGAAAGATAAAGAAAGACAGAGAGGGAGAGAAAGATCGAGAGAGATAGAGAGAGAGAGGTAGAGAGACAGAGATATATACACTGCTCAAAAAAATAAAGGGAACACTTAAACAACACAATGTAACTCCAAGTCAAGCTGTGGCAAGAAGGTTTGCTGTGTCTGTCAGCGTAGTGTCCAGAGCATGGAGGCGCTACCAGGAGACGTGGAGGAGGCTCCTGGTCAAGAACTACAGGAAACGTATGATCTCTGTAATGGCAAACAATCCACTCATTACCTGTATTAACTGCACTTGTTTGAACTCGTTACCTGTATAAAAGACACCTGTCCACACACTCAATCAAACAGACTCCAACCTCTCCACAATGGCCAAGACCAGAGAGCTGTGTAAGGACATCAGGGCTCCATGCAAGATCTCACCTCGTGGGGCATCAATGATCATGAGGAAGGTGAGGGATCAGCCCAGAACTACACTGCAGGACCTGGTCAATGACCTGAAGAGAGCTGGGACCACAGTCTCAAAGAAAACCATTAGTAACACACTACGCCGTCATGGATTAAAATCCTGTAGCGCACGCAAGGTCCCCCTGCTCAAGCCAGCGCATGTCCAGGCCCGTCTGAAGTTTGCCAATGACCATCTGGATGATCCAGAGGAGGAATGGGAGAAGGTCATGTGGTCTGATGAGACAAAAATATAGCTTTTTGGTCTAAACTCCACTCGCCGTGTTTGGAGGAAGAAGAAGGATGAGTACAACCCCAAGAACACCATCCCAACCATGAAGCATGGAGGTGGAAACATAATTCTTTGGGGATGCTTTTCTGCAGGGGACAGGACGACTGCACCGTATTGAGGGGAGGATGGATGGGGCCATGTATCGTGAGATCTTGGCCAACAACCTCCTTCCCTCAGTAAGAGCATTGAAGATGGGTCGTGGTTGGGTCTTCCAGAATGACAATGACCCGAAACACACAGCCAGGGCAACTAAAGAGTGGCTCCGTAAGAAGCATCTCAAGGTCCTGGAGTGGCCTAGCCAGTCTCCAGACCTGAACCCAATAGAACATCTTTGGAGGGAGCGAAAGAGCGACAGCCCCGAAACCTGAAGGATCTGGAGAAGGTCTGTATGGAGGAGTGGGCCAAAATCCCTGCTGCAGTGTGTGCAAACCTGGTCAAGAACTACAGGAAACGTATGATCTCTGTAATTGCAAACAAAGGTTTCTGTACCAAATATTAAGTTCTACTTTTCTGATGTATCAAATACTTATGTCATGCCTTAAAATGCAAATTAATTACTTAAAAATCAGACAATGTGATTATCTGGATTTTGGTTTTAGATTCCGTCTCTCGCAGTTGAAGTGTTCATATGATAAAAATTACAGACCTCTACATGCTTTGTAAGTAGGAAAACCTGCAAAATCGGCAGTGTATCAAATACTTGTTCTCCCCACTGTATGTACACATAAAGGAGAGAGAGATACATACATATAAAGGAGAGAGACTGAAGACTGTATCCTTGTCCTTGAGGAGAAATGGGAGAGAACAAACAATCAGATTAGTGCATTTCTGTAAGTGGTGTATTTAGTTTGAACCACTTGTGCTGTCAACAGCCTGAGATAACACAAACTGTCTTCTGGAAAACGGCTTCATTACTACAACAGGCCATATATTTATCTGGAGACACACACAAAACAACTACAATATAGGCCTGCTAACTACACAGAGCATGTATCCAACACAGTCACTCCTCCACTCTTCTTAACATCTAAATAACTGACAGTTTGCTACTAAAAGTGTTAAAATGCCTCCTCCAACAGCAAGAGAGAGATGGGGGGAGAGAGAGGGGGATCAAATGAGAGCAGACACAAAAGAGAGGTGGTTCGTACAAAACGAGGGAGGGAAGCAGAAATCAGAAAGAGGAGAAAAGACCGAGGGAGAGAGGAAGGAGGACAGAGGGGGGGAATG
>NC_048566.1:16344808-16447308 GCF_013265735.2 Oncorhynchus mykiss | reverse complement strand
GTTAGTGTACTTTTAAAAGTGTCTTTTTGACATAAGGAAATAAGTTGTGCCGCAGCAGAATAAAGGAGGCTATCCTTTTCAGTATCAGGCAGCAACTTTACCAAACTATCTGACTTTGTGTTCAGCTTTTGAGGAGTCTCTCCATCGTTTGACTTTATTCACCATGCAACAACGGTTTCCACATAGGATGTACCCCGAAAGGAAGGTATTTTGGTGACTTAGTTTGAGAACGTTTGAACGGGAATATTGCGTCAGTAAAGGTGATTCTACTCTGCGTTAACCGGGGCCACTAGTCTACCTGTCACGGAATTCTTTCAACCAACCACTCCCACCCGGTCCCCTCGTGCTGTCTTTCCGTGGGTCGCCTGCCTCGCCCGCTAACCGTGATGACGTGCGGTTGGAGTCCGGGAGCTGTCACGGTTTGGAGAACTACCGTTTTCCTGCTCAACATCGCGTGCACAGCTTCGGCCAAGAGACACGTCGTCTACTGGAACTCCACCAACACTAGGTGAGCTAAGTGTTTCTAGAACAACCAGGGAATCCTCCCCGCTGCTCTGAAGCTGGAGAGAATAGTTTAGGGATTGTTTATTTGGTAGAGTTTATGCATTGCTCATTTGGAAGTCCATGAACTTCACTCTCCCATTATCTCACGTTTCTGCATGAGTAGCCCACGTTCTTTTGCATTAGCCTACTGCACAGACAGGACAACACCATGGTGTTTATGCATATTAGTCCACTTTGAGTGAACTTGTAGCACATTGAGATTGGGCAACGTTCAAACGTCCAACCCTGTGGTGCCCTAACTGAACTGTGTGATAGGTCTAACTATAACAGGAGTCAGGACTTCTCCTTCCTACATTCATGTCAAACATCCAACCCTGTGGTGTCCTAACTGAACTGTGTGATAGGTCTAACTATAACAGGAGTCAGGACTTCTCCTTCCTACATTCATGTCAAACATCCAACCCTGTGGTGTCCTAACTGAACTGTGTGATAGGTCTAACTATAACAGGAGTCAGGACTTCTCCTTCCTACATTCATGTCAAACATCCAACCCTGTGGTGCCCTAACTGAACTGTGTGATAGGTCTAACTATAACAGGAGTCAGGACTTCTCCTTCCTACATTCATGTCAAACATCCAACCCTGTGGTGTCCTAACTGAACTGTGTGATAGGTCTAACTATAACAGGAGTCAGGACTTCTCCTTCCCACATTCATGTCAAACATCCAACCCTGTGGTGTCCTAACTGAACTGTGTGATAGGTCTAACTATAACAGGAGTCAGGACTTCTCCTTCCTACATTCATGTCAAACATCCAACCCTGTGGTGTCCTAACTGAACTGTGTGATAGGTCTAACTATAACAGGAGTCAGGACTTCTCCTTCCTACATTCATGTCAAACATCCAACCCTGCTTTTACCTGTATTGACATGCTCACCTGCACGGTTATGCAAGAACTAACCTTTCAAACGGTGATGGCTGCCCATGCAGGTCAACAGGCATGAGTCAAGTTGTGCTGACAGCTTCTCCAACCCACCCACATTACCCAGTCCTTTACTAATGCATAACCCACTGCTCGTCTTCATCATACCCTGGTGAAGACAGCCTGGCTGTTGAAACATGGGTAATAAATGACTGCATCTGATGCTTTTTCTTTTTAAAGAGGAAAAGCAATAGACCTAGTTTGAATGAATACTTTATAGATGTATTCTTCCCTCTTTCCTTCATTGAGGTAATAATGACTGTGTTAGTTGAGGTAATGATCCCTGCTCTGACATGACTGTGTTAGTTGAGGTAATGATCCCTGCTCTGACATGACTGTGTTAGTTGAGGTAATGATCCCTGCTCTGACATGACTGTGTTAGTTGAGGTAATGATCCCTGCTCTGACATGACTGTGTTAGTTGAGGTAATGATCCCTGCTCTGACATGACTGTGTTAGTTGAGGTAATGATCCCTGCTCTGACATGACTGTGTTAGTTGAGGTAATGATCACTGCTCTGACATGACTGTGTTGAGGTAATGATCACTGCTCTGACATGACTGTGTTGAGGTAATGATCCCTGCTCTGACATGACTGTGTTAGTTGAGGTAATGATCACTGCTCTGACATGACTGTGTTAGTTGAGGTAATGATCACTGCTCTGACATGACTGTGTTAGTTGAGGTAATGATCCCTGCTCTGACATGACTGTGTTAGTTGAGGTAATGATCCCTGCTCTGACATGACTGTGTTAGTTGAGGTAATGATCCCTGCTCTGACATGACTGTGTTGAGGTAATGATCACTGCTCTGACATGACTGTTAGTTGAGGTAATGATCCCTGCTCTGACATGACTGTGTTAGTTGAGGTAATGATCCCTGCTCTGACATGACTGTGTTAGTTGAGGTAATGATCCCTGCTCTGACATGACTGTGTTAGTTGAGGTAATGATCACTGCTCTGACATGACTGTGTTAGTTGAGGTAATGATCCCTGCTCTGACATGACTGTGTTAGTTGAGGTAATGATCCCTGCTCTGACATGACTGTGTTAGTTGAGGTAATGATCCCTGCTCTGACATGACTGTGTTAGTTGAGGTAATGATCCCTGCTCTGACATGACTGTGTTAGTTGAGGTAATGATCACTGCTCTGACATGACTGTGTTAGTTGAGGTAATGATCCCTGCTCTGACATGACTGTGTTAGTTGAGGTAATGATCCCTGCTCTGACATGACTGTGTTAGTTGAGGTAATGATCCCTGCTCTGACATGACTGTGTTAGTTGAGGTAATGATCACTGCTCTGACATGACTGTGTTGATGTAATGATCCCTGCTCTGACATGACTGTGTTAGTTGAGGTAATGATCCCTGCTCTGACATGACTGTGTTAGTTGAGGTAATGATCCCTGCTCTGACATGACTGTGTTAGTTGAGGTAATGATCCCTGCTCTGACATGACTGTGTTAGTTGAGGTAATGATCCCTGCTCTGACATGACTGTGTTAGTTGAGGTAATGATCCCTGCTCTGACATGACTGTGTTAGTTGAGGTAATGATCCCTGCTCTGAGATGACTGTTAGTTCTCTAGTGGAAATCCTTGCGTTCACTTGTCTAGCCATGTTGTGGTAGTGATTTATATGTAGGAAGCATTCAAACAGGGTCCTAGATACTGAACTATTCTGCTGACAGGTGTGTTTGACTCCAAACCACCGTCATGTGTACGTGTTTAGTTGGTAATGGGAGTGTGCTGTGTGGTTTTGTATAGTGTGTGTGTGTGTGTGTGTGTGTGTGTGTGTAATGAGTTGATTTGGGTCAGTAGTCAGGCAGAGAGAGGTTCACCTGCAGATCCAGGTGTTACCAAGCAGCTAATTGAAGACTAGAGCTGTGGAAGCTGCACCACCTCTGGGTTTCCTATATCTTACTAACCGACTGTCCGGCCAGACAGGTAGGTAGGGGCCCCAGCAACATACAGGGCTGTGTTCATCAATCACTGATCTGATTGGCCTGAAAGGGATACTTCAGAATTTGTACAATTTATAATGTATCTGCATCCAGTATTAAGGAGGTTGGAGGTAGTTTCATGAGCCAATGCTGAAATGAACGCTAGTTAGCAACTTCATTCAAACTGCACATAGAGAGAGACAAGTTGTATCCAGGAGTTCATCTGACTCTGGGGAAGTAGATAAAGGGCCTCATTAGGCTTGGGCGGTATACCATGTATACTGGGGTAGGCTTGGGCGGTATACTGGGGTAGGCTTGGGCGGTATACCATGTATACTGGGGTAGGCTTGGGCGGTATACCATGTATACTGGGGTAGGCTTGGGCGGTATACCATGTATACTGGGGTATTTGGAAATAGTTTTTTTAATACCGTTACCTATTTCTTTTAAGTTTTTCAATACATTTATTTATAGCTAATAAAGCAGATCGCTTTCTTCATTTCACCGTTCTTCATTATTTCCCATTATAAAGGTCACCGTAGTTCCCCAGAACAGTTGAGCCAGTCAGGTGTTTGTTAACAGCACAATAGGAGATAGCGGGAGCAGGTGTGTCCAGTTGTCTATTGACAGGCGTTGTGTTTTATATTGAAAGTCAAGTGTTTTTCTGCTTCCAAAGAGTGATCAGGGGCGAGCAAGTATTGTTTTCCTTCGCAAAAAATATATTGGTGCAACACATTTGTCAGGAGTGCTACACTATTCGGCTGGCAGCCGCACAAGGAAATTAGCTTACACTGATGAAGTGAGTTTAAAAAATAACAATTCATGGCCATCACATTCCTAATGTTTATCATAGAAAGAATGTAGCCAGCAACATTTGCTCATGTTTTGCTTAAAGTTAATCTTGCATTTTACCAGAAAGTAGGCTACCGGAGAAAAGCAGCTAAGTCTGAGTGCTGTCTGCTGATAGAAGGCCTGTTTGTGAATTCCCATCCGAGTGGAGGAGTGCAATTGGAATAAGAATCATTTTAGATCTGCGTTCATAAAATTCTGCAAGATATTATTTTATGCGTTTGATCTTTTTGCTTTTGTGTAAAACGCAGAAAACACAACCCCTAAGTTGAACTTGCTAGTTATCTAGTAAGTGGCTGAATTAAGGAGGAGACGGGGAATCATTCTCTTGTAAATGTCCAAACTCATCAACAATTTATATTTGTTAGCGCTTACCAATATATGTATATCCTGATGAGCTGGATTTCCTGTCTTTGCATATATTTCGTTAACAGCTTCCATGGAAATTAGCTATTACTTGTGCTAATTTTGTCAGTATTCTGGTAATAGACGCCCAATGGGCTTTTTCCCCTTTTGTGGCGCCCCCTTGTGTACTTAGCCGGTAATAGCGTAAATCCATGGATGAGAGAAGGACGCAATGACGATATGAAAATCTGGATACCGCCCAAATCTAGGCCTCATTGCCAAAATCCCAAAGTATCCCTTAAACTGAACCCAAATATTTTAACGTGGTCCAAATGTTATGAAATGCATACTTCCTCCCTTCCCTGAGGAAATCTGACCGGCATATATGTGATTGGATGACTGAATGTATGGTTGCCATCCTACTGTTTTCACCAATTAAATATAAATTCCTCAAGGAATGAAGAAAGAGTTTTATAACTATTTGGAACGGGGCCCTGGAATTGTGAACCACCTAAAATTGCTTGGGAAACACCGCTGCACCCCTCTCTCTCTCAGGGGAAGCTGGAAGGGTCACACTCTGTGGCAAGGAAAACACTTTCTGCTGCACCACCACCCAATCAGAAACCCATCAGTGTGTCTGTGATACTGCACCCAGGACAGGGTCCCCAGGGGCCAGAGTGTGTGTGTTGTTGCTCTCATGCCCACTCTCCTGCACCTCCCTCTTCTCCCTCCTCCTTCTCTCCCCTGCCCTCTCCTCTCTCTCTCTGTCCAGAGCAGGATATTGGCTGTGTGATTAGTTTAGGTTCAGCCATTTTCCCTGAGCTGCTGTTGAGAAGCTATAGGCCGTCCCAAGGCCCATAAACCTGGCCAAGCGACCACTGCCTCAATCTACCTCTGTCTCTGCAATATACCACACCACAGTGCTCTCTTAACCACATATCTAGGATCAGCTCACCCTCCCCAAACCCGATCCTTAATCATTAAGGCTGAACAACATAACTGACCCGATATCAGTGTCTAGTGGCGTCATCCTACTGCAGTGAGGGTCTAGTGGAGGACCGAGAGGGGCGACAGCTGACATTTAACATTAACACCAGGCTCCTACAGTCACAACACACAGCAGGCTGCTGTTAATATAGATGATTTAGGACCCTGGCTTGTCACCTTTTCCCATAGAAATCCAGATTTATAGTTTTAATGAACTAGAAGCAGTGATGTGTGAACAGGGGTTTATAAAGTCAGCCATCTAGTTAAAATGTCTGGAACAAAGACTATAGCCTGGCTGCTGTAATGTATTACTGCTGCACAATTAGCTAGCAGACTCTTTGCTAGCACTTTATAAAATGCTCATTAATATATATTAATAAACTAATTTACATAGTATGTCTTACTAATAAATTAGTATTTTGACATTAACAATTATAAGCATGTATCATTTTAAGCATTACACACATTTATATGCAATAAGAGTAATTGCTTAGTAATTGAACATTTTATAAAAACAAAGTGTAAAGTTATTGAAGTGTATCTGGCTCTAGTCTAAATCAAAGATTTACAGCAGGAGAGTTAGAAATGTAGATTTGTTTTGTTGTCATTTTATATCCTGAATGATTGTTTTCTACAGGAGCTGTCTCATTGACCAGGGCTCCACATTCTCGATCTCTGTGGTACTTCCTGGTTTAAATAAAGGTGAAATAAAACAACAGTTAAAAACCGAAGTTAATTTAATGGTGTGTGCATAGCTCCAGTATAGTATACAGCGTTCTGTCCCAGTGTGTAGCAGGCTGGGGCTAGTTCTCTGCTGTGGATTTAGACTCAGCTCATGGGGTTTGCTTTACCTTGAAGAATCTGTGGCTCCAAACTAGTTTACCACGTAGGTGACCACGCATGTCTGTACATAGGCCTGGCCTCTACTCGTTCTGCCACATGCTTGGTTCTGCCATTTTGGTTTTCATACACCAAACAGAGACAGCGATATGGAGTATCTGCTCCTTTATCCCCTGTTCTCGGTTCGCTCACCCTCTCCTCCTTTACACACGCTAACAACCTTCAGTCCTCCTCCTATACACACCCCTCTCTGTCCTCCAGGGGCGACAGCTTACATTTAATACACTAGTAGTGTATTTGTGGTTTGAAATTTCAGACTTGATTTTCCCTTCCCTTGTGAAAAATGTATCAACCTCTATGAAGATGTCCATTTAATTCCAATTCACATTTCCTGTTGTTGCAGGATTATTTTCCCTCAACAAGTTTGGACTCTCACTGTATATGTAAGGAGTACCAGTTCACCTGGAGTAGAAGCTATTACATTAGTATTTATGTTGGTGTCTTTATTGAAAATGCATTTGATTCTTTTACAGCTCCTCTGTGTAATATTCATCATGTACCTGGGTTCATGTACTGTACTGTAGACACTGAATGGAAAGCTGACAGTGTCTGTAATATTCATCATGTACCATTTTTCATGTACTGTAGACACTGAATGGAAAGCTGACAGTGTCTGTAATATTCATCATGTACCATTTGTCATGTACTGTAGACACTGAATGGAAAGCTGACAGTGTCTGTAATATTCATCATGTACCTGGGTTCATGTACTGTACTGTAGACACTGAATGGAAAGCTGACAGTGGTGAGTGTCTGTGTAATTGGGCCTAATCAGGGGAGTTATGATTGCACCAGTAGACTTGTTTCTCTCTCATATTCCTGTGCGTTTCTCTTTCCTCTCTCTCCTGTGTGTGTGTGTCTCCGCTGTGTGCCTAGCTCAGTGTTAATCTCAGTCCTCCCCTGGTAAATGATTAACATGAAGAAGCTGTGAACTATAATCAACAAGACTAAAGTGTGGTAATTACCACTCTATTCCCTGTCCTGCTAACACCATCCCTTCATCTCTCTCTCTCCCTCTCCTATCTGTGTTGATGATGCTCATGCGTTGTCTTGCATGACGTAGTAAACATTGTGCTTTATGTTGTGTGTTTGTGTGTGTACCAGTAGGCAGTCTGACTCTGTAGTTGTGTACAAAACAATGTGTTGCAGTAATTCCAGTCATTTGTCGCAGGCTGAATCAATGTTTCTGCCCATTGTGCTGCACTAAAGTTAATTTCAGTAGAACAATGACTCTGTCAGGGTGTGTGTCCTAGTCTGTGAACTTGTTTCTTGGGTGCATGTGTTCAGGGTTGTGTGTGTTTCCGTCACCAGAGCAGGGCTGAGATATAACCCATTACTGGAAAGACCAACACTCAGTCACAGGACGCCGTCACAGGAAGTCTCTCCTTGAAGCTTTCAAAACAGGACACACTCTCCTAAAACAGAGACATTTCATAAAGGGTTATTTTCTAGGTTTTCCTTTTCCAATAAAGTAGCGAGATACTGTAGCACATGGCAGACAAAATGGTTTATTTTTCAACAAGCAAGGACCTTTCTCCCTGCATGTGAACTTCCTCCTACTGAGAACTGATAAGGAAAGGCCTAATTGGGAGGAAAACCCCAGGTCTCAGACGGTGATAAGGAAAGGCCTAACTGGGAGGACCAACCCCAGGTCTCAGACAGTGATAAGGAAAGGCCTAACTGGGAGGACCAACCCCAGGTCTCAGACAGTGATAAGGAAAGGCCTAACTGGGAGGACCAACCCCAGGTCTCAGACGGTGATAAGGAAAGGCCTAACTGGGAGGACCAACCCCAGGTCTCAGACGGTGATAAGGAAAGGCCTAACTGGGAGGACCAACCCCAGGTCTCAGACAGTGATAAGGAAAGGCCTAACTGGGAGGACCAACCCCAGGTCTCAGACAGTGATAAGGAAAGGCCTAACTGTGAGGACCAACCCCAGGTCTCAGACAGTGATAAGGAAAGGCCTAACTGGGAGGACCAACCCCAGGTCTCAGACAGTGATAAGGAAAGGCCTAACTGGGAGGACCAACCCCAGGTCTCAGACAGTGATAAGGAAAGGCCTAACTGGGAGGACCAACCCCAGGTCTCAGACAGTGATAAGGAAAGGCCTAACTGGGAGGACCAACCCCAGGTCTCAGACAGTGATAAGGAAAGGCCTAACTGGGAGGACCAACCCCAGGTCTCAGACAGTGATAAGGAAAGGCCTAACTGGGAGGACCAACCCCAGGTCTCAGACAGTGATAAGGAAAGGCCTAACTGGGAGGACCAACCCCAGGTCTCAGACAGTGATAAGGAAAGGCCTAACTGGGAGGACCAACCCCAGGTCTCAGACAGTGATAAGGAAAGGCCTAACTGGGAGGACCAACCCCAGGTCTCAGACAGTGATAAGGAAAGGCCTGTTCTATGACAGAGTATAATATAAATGGGTTGTTTTGTTTCAACTTGTAGTTAATTTAGGTATGACAAAGTGTCAGAGGATGTGTTTTTGGAGGGAGGGTGTAGACCAGAGACTTGTATTGTACTGTGACTGCCATGTCTGTCTGTCTGTAAACATTACCCTACCTGGCCTCAATTTGTAAATCATTCTAACAAATCCATTCAAATGTGAATTTTTGTATTGAATTGGAGCACCGTTGAGGGGTGTGTGTGTGTGTGTGTGTGTGTGTGTGTAATCCACAGTACTGCGAGGAGCCAGCCGGCTAGAGACGGCTGTATTACTCCTCTGAATGAAATCTTATGTAAACGAGCTGCCAAACAGAAAATATAAACCTGCAGCAAGCAATTGAGGTGGATAAACACACACACTGTTGTAAATGAGTTATTTTGGGTGGAGAGGGTGAGAGAGAGAGGCCTTGCACTCTGTCTGTATCAGCCTCTCAGATAGTCATGGTGCTGAGTGCATTTACAGAGAGGCTAGAATACCTCTGGTCAAGGTATTTAGGAAATATCGATACCAATTTAAATGATAGAAATAATCACTGACTCCTTGCCTTATCACTGGACTACATATGGACCCAAACCGGCCCCAGACCTCTTTCCATATCTCGCCATTTCTCTCTGTGGACAATCATTTATTGATTTTATTTAGTGCATCTAATATTGACTGTAGAGTGAATGTCTTCGTGTCCTGTAACGGCTGTTGTCCAGGAACAGATGAAGTTTGGATAGCGGGTCTGTCGGCATGGACACGCAAGCGGCTTTTTTTCGGCCCAAAATGGCTGCCATGTGACTTGGAGGCTCGAGATGACGCAGACAAGCAGCAGTGTGTGGGAATCATCTTGTGTGCATTAAACATCAACAAAGCAATCTTTAAGAAATTGCATTGTTTTGTAGAACCGTATATTACAGAGTTTTCACTTGATCATCAAATCTGGAACTCCAAAATGGTCCTGCATATAATGGAATATGAATGATGGAAGTTTTCAAAAGATTCTGTTTGTCTCAGCTGAAATATATAGAAATGATTTAAATGGTTAACACTGTCTCAACTCCCTCTGCTTTACCACTGTGTTCTGCCTCATCACACACACACACACACACACACACTCACTCATATCAGAAGCCTTGCCAAGAGGCAGCCAGGGAATTCCCTGCTATAGAAAAATTGAATTAGTATTGACCGAGGAGGATGAGGTACAGGGAGAAGCAGAGGAACCTAGATTATAGAACAGTACAGGAGCCTACAAGGCATTTGACACAAATCCTGTGTTTCACATGACAGCTGTTAGTGTGTTTTGTCTCCAGTTGTTGGGTTTGCATTGTCGTCAGGTTCATCGAAGTTTTGGAATATCTTTTGAGCTGGAATTGCCATTTTCCTGTCTCATGAGTAAATTGGCATAGCTCATATGATCGTCAATGGTGATGGTTGTTATGACCACAGAGATTGTTTCATCAGTATTATCTGATATGCGTAAATGTTTTTTTGCTCTGACCAGATGACATTTTTTTGGGACAAATCCTCACCAGTATGATTGATATTAACTAGAGGTCGACCGATTTAATCTGAATGGCCGATTTAATTAGGGCCGATTTCAAGTTTTCATAACAATCGGAAATCTGTATTTTTGGGCGCCGATTTCCGATTATTTTTTAATTTAAATGTTTGAAATTATTATTTTTTTATACCTTTTTATTTAACTACACAAGTCAGTTAAGAACACATTCTTATTTTCAATGACGGCTTAGGAACTGTGGGTTAACTGCCTGTTCAGGGGCAGAACGACAGATTTTCACCTTGTCAGCTCGGGGGTTTCAATCTTCTCACCGCACAGTTAACTGGTCCAGCGCTCTAACCATTGCACTCCACGAGTAGCCTGCCTGTTACGCAAATGCAGTAGAAGCCAAGGTAAATTGCTAGCTAGCATTAAACTTATCTTATAAAAAACAATCAATCATAATCACTAGTTATAACTACTAATCCAGTTTGGCAGGCAATATTAACCAGGTGAAATTGTGTCATTTCTCTTGCGTTTCATTGCCCGCAGAGTCAGTGTATATGCAACAGTTTGGGCTGCCTGGCTCATTGCGAACTAATTTGCTAGAATTTTACGTAATTATGACATACATTGAAGGTTGTGCAATGTAACAACAATATTTAGACTTAGGGATGCCACCCGTTAGATAAAATACAGAACGGTTCCGTATTTCACTGAAAAAATAAATGTTTTGTTTTCGAAATGATAGTTTCTGGATTCGATCATATTAATGACCAAAGGCTTGTATTTCTGTGTGTTATTATGTTATAATTAAGTCTGATTTGATAGAGCAGTCTGACTGAGCAGCAGCAGGCCCGTAATCATTCATTCAAACAGCACTTTAGTGCGTTTTGCCAGCAGCTCTTCGCAAGCACAGCGCTGTTCATGACTTCAAGCCTATCAGCCTGATGGCTGGTGTAACCAATGTGAAATGGCTAGCTAGTTAGCTGGGTGTGCGCTAATACTGTTTCAAACGTCACTCGCTTTTAGATTTGGAGTAGTTATTCCCCTTGCGCTGCAAGGGCCGTGACTTTTGTGGAGCAGAGGCTGTTGTCGATGTGTTCCTGGTTCGAGCCCAGGTAGGGGCAAGGAGGTGGACGGAAGCTATACTGTTACATTGGCAATACTATAGTGCCTATAAGAACATCCAATAGTCAAAGGTACAGTGGGGTAAAAAAGTATTTAGTCAGCCACCAATTGTGCAAGTTCTCCCACTTAAAAAGATGAGAGAGGCCTGTAATTTTCATCATAGGTACACTTCAACTATGACAGACAAAATGAGGGAAAAAAATCCAGAAAATCACATTGTAGGATTTTTAATGAATTTATTTGCAAATTATGGTGGAAAATAAGTATTTGGTCAATAACAAAAGTTTATCTCAATACTTTGTCATTGCCAACAGTGTATATAACAGAGGTCAAATGTTTTCTGTAAGTCTTCACAAGGTTTTCACACACTGTTGCTGGTATTTTGGACCATTCCTTCGTTGCCCAGGCGGTGTGTTTGGGATCATTGTCATGCTGAAAGACTCAGCCACGTTTCATCTTCAATGCCCTTGCTGATGGAAGGAGGTTTTCACTCAAAATCTCACGATACATGGCCCCATTCATTCTTTCCTTTACACGGATCAGTCGTCCTGGTCCCTTTGCAGAAAAACAGCCCCAAAGCATGATGTTTCCACCCCCATGCTTCACAGTAGGTATGGTGTTCTTTGGATGCAACTCAGCATTCTTTGTCCTCCAAACACGACGAGTTGAGTTTTAACCAAAAAGTTATATTTTGGTTTCATCTGACCATGACATTCTCCCAATCTTCTTCTGGATCATCCAAATGCGCTCTAGCAAACTTCAGATGGGCCTGGACATGTACTGGCTTAAGCAGGGCGACACGTCTGGCACTGCAGGATTTGAGTCCCTGGCGCCGTAGTGTGTTACTGATGGTAGGCTTTGTTACTTTGGTCCCAGCTCTCTGCAGGTCATTCACTAGGTCCTCCTGTGTGGTTCTGGGATTTTTGCTCACTGTTCTTGTGATCATTTTGACCCCACGGTGTGAGATCTTGCGTGGAGCCCCAGATCGAAGGAGATTATCAGTGGTCTTGTATGTCTTCCATTTCCCAATGAATTGCTCCCACAGTTGATTTCTTCAAACCAATCTGCTTACCTATTGCAGATTCAGTCTTCCCAGCCTGGTGCAGGTCTACAATTTTGTTTCTGGGGTCCTTTGACAGCTCTTTGGTCTTGGCCATAGTGGAGTAAGGAGTGTGACTGTTTGAGGTTGTGGTCAGGTGTCTTTTATACTGATAACAAGTTCAAACAGGTGCCATTAATACAGGTAACAACTGGAGGACAGAGGAGCCTCTTACAGGTCTGTGAGAGCCAGAAATCTTGCTTGTTTGTAGGTGACCACATACTTATTTTCCACCATAATTTGCAAATAAATTCATAAAAAATCCTACAATGTGATTTTCTGCATTTATTTTTCCAATTTTGTCTGTCATAGTTGAAGTGTACATATGATGAAAATTACAGGCCTCTCTCATCTTTTTAAGTGGGAGAACTTGCACAATTGGTGGCTGACTAAATACTTTTTTTGCCCCACTGTATATGAAATACAAATGGTATAGAGAGAAATAGTCCTATAAATACTATATTAACTACAACCTAAAACCTCTTACTTTGGAATATTGAAGTCTCATATTAACTACCAGCTTTCATATGTTCTCATGTTCTGAGCAAGGAACTTAAACGTTAGCTTTTTTACATGGCACATATTGCACTTTTACTTTCTTCTCCAACACTTTGTTTTTGCATTATTTAAACCAAATTGAACATGTTTGATTATTTATTTGAGGCTAAATTGATTTAATTGATGTTTTATATTAAGTTAAAATAAGTGTTCATTCAGTATTGTGGTAATTGTCATTATTACAAATAAAATAAAATCGTCAGATTAATCGGTGTCAAAAAATCATAATCAGTCGACCTGTACAGTAGAGTGTAGGTCAGTGGAGAGGTAGGGTGGACTAGTGTGTTACTCTACAGTAGAGTGTAGGTCAGTGGAGAGGCAGGGTGGACTAGTGTGTTACTCTACAGTAGAGTGTAGGTCAGTGGAGAGGTAGGGTGGACTAGTGTGTTACTCTACAGTAGAGTGTAGGTCAGTGGAGAGGCAGGGTGTACTATTGTGTTACTCTGTACAGTAGAGTGTAGGTCAGTGGAGAGGTAGGGTGGACTAGTGTGTTACTCTACAGTAGAGTGTAGGTCAGTGGAGAGGCAGGGTGGACTACTGTGTTACTCTGTACAGTAGAGTGTAGGTCAGTGGAGAGGTAGGGTGGACTAGTGTGTTACTCTGTACAGTAGAGTGTAGGTCAGTGGAGAGGTAGGGTGGACTACTGTGTTACTCTGTACAGTAGAGTGTAGGTCAGTGGAGAGGTAGGGTGGACTACTGTGTTACTCTGTACAGTAGAGTGTAGGTCAGTGGAGAGGTAGGGTGGACTACTGTGTTACTCTGTACAGTAGAGTGTAGGTCAGTGGAGAGGTAGAGTGGACTACTGTGTTACTCTACAGTAGAGTGTAGGTCAGTGGAGAGGCAGGGTGGACTACTGTGTTACTCTGTACAGTAGAGTGTAGGTCAGTGGAGAGGTAGGGTGGACTAGTGTGTTACTCTGTACAGTAGAGTGTAGGTCAGTGGAGAGGTAGGGTGGACTAGTGTGTTACTCTGTACAGTAGAGTGTAGGTCGGTGGAGAGGCAGGGTGTACTATTGTGTTACTCTGTACAGTAGAGTGTAGGTCAGTGGAGAGGTAGGGTGGACTAGTGTGTTACTCTGTACAGTAGAGTGTAGGTCAGTGGAGAGGCAGGGTGGACTAGTGTGTTACTCTGTACAGTGGAGAGGTAGGGTGGACTAGTGTGTTACTCTGTATAGTGGAGAGGTAGGGTGGACTAGTGTGTTACTCTGTACAGTAGAGTGTAGGTCAGTGGAGAGGCAGGGTGGACTAGTGTGTTACTCTGTACAGTAGAGTGTAGGTCAGTGGAGAGGCAGGGTGGACTAGTGTGTTACTCTGTACAGTAGAGTGTAGGTCAGTGGAGAGGCAGGGTGGACTAGTGTGTTACTCTGTACAGTAGAGTGTAGGTCAGTGGAGAGGCAGGGTGGACTAGTGTGTTACTCTGTACAGTAGAGTGTAGGTCAGTGGAGAGGTAGGGTGGACTAGTGTGTTACTCTGTACAGTAGAGTGTAGGTCAGTGGAGAGGCAGGGTGGACTACTGTGTTACTCTGTACAGTAGAGTGTAGGTCAGTGGAGAGGCAGGGTGTACTAGTGTGTTACTCTGTACAGTAGAGTGTAGGTCGGTGGAGAGGCAGGGTGGACTAGTGTGTTACTCTGTACAGTAGAGTGTAGGTCAGTGGAGAGGCAGGGTGGACTAGTGTGTTACTCTGTATAGTAGAGTGTAGGTCAGTGGAGAGGCAGGGTGTACTAGTGTGTTACTCTGTACAGTAGAGTGTAGGTCAGTGGAGAGGCAGGGTGGACTAGTGTGTTACTCTGTACAGTAGAGTGTAGGTCAGTGGAGAGGTAGGGTGGACTACTGTGTTATTCTGTACAGTAGAGTGTAGGTCAGTGGAGAGGCAGGGTGGACTAGTGTGTTACTCTGTACAGTAGAGTGTAGGTCAGTGGAGAGTTAGGGTGGACTAGTGTGTTACTCTGTACAGTAGAGTGTAGGTCAGTGGAGAGGTAGGGTGGACTAGTGTGTTACTCTGTACAGTGGAGAGGCAGGGTGGACTAGTGTGTTACTCTGTACAGTAGAGTGTAGGTCAGTGGAGAGGCAGGGTGGACTAGTGTGTTACTCTGTACAGTGGAGAGGTAGGGTGGACTAGTGTGTTACTGTATAGTGGAGAGGTAGAGTGGACTACTGTGTTACTCTGTACAGTAGAGTGTAGGTCAGTGGGGAGGCAGGGTGGACTATTGTGTTACTCTGTACAGTAGAGTGTAGGTCAGTGGAGAGGCAGGGTGGACTAGTGTGTTACTCTGTACAGTAGAGTGTAGGTCAATGGAGAGGTAGGGTGGACTAGTGTTACTCTGTATAGTATAGTGTAGGTTAGTGGAGAGGCAGGGTGTACTATTGTGTTACTCTGTACAGTAGAGTGTAGGTCAGTGGAGAGGCAGGGTGGACTAGTGTGTTACTCTGTACAGTAGAGTGTAGGTCAGTGGAGAGGCAGGGTGGACTAGTGTGTTACTCTGTACAGTAGAGTGTAGGTCAGTGGAGAGGTAGGGTGGACTACTGTGTTACTCTACAGTAGAGTGTAGGTCAGTGGAGAGGCAGGGTGGACTAGTGTGTTACTCTGTACAGTAGAGTGTAGGTCAGTGGAGAGGCAGGGTGGACTAGTGTGTTACTCTGTACAGTAGAGTGTAGGTCAGTGGAGAGGCAGGGTGGACTAGTGTGTTACTCTGTACAGTAGAGTGTAGGTCAGTGGAGAGGCAGGGTGTACTAGTGTGTTACTCTGTACAGTAGAGTGTAGGTCGGTGGAGAGGCAGGGTGGACTAGTGTGTTACTCTGTACAGTAGAGTGTAGGTCAGTGGAGAGGCAGGGTGGACTACTGTGTTACTCTGTACAGTAGAGTGTAGGTCAGTGGAGAGGCAGGGTGGACTAGTGTGTTACTCTGTACAGTAGAGTGTAGGTCAGTGGAGAGGCAGGGTGGACTACTGTGTTACTCTGTACAGTAGAGTGTAGGTCAGTGGAGAGGCAGGGTGGACTACTGTGTTACTCTGTACAGTAGAGTGTAGGTCAGTGGAGAGGCAGGGTGCAGCACACTTCATACTGGTTTATGGTGTAATAAAGGTCCTTGCACAAAGCACCGCTCCACAACACTTTATCTAATCATCTACACAATATGCAGTAAGGGGTCAATAGTCTGACTGCTGTGGGTGGATGTGTGTGTGTGGGTGGGTGTGTACTGAAATTCTGTTTTTGTGTGAATATTGGTGTGTCTGCATGTTGGTTATGTACTGTAGTCAGGAGGTTGAGACGTGTGGTTATGTACTGTAGTCAGGAGGTTGAGACGTGTGGTTATGTACTGTAGTCAGGTTGTTGAGACGTGTGGTTATGTGCTGTAGTCAGGAGGTTGTTGAGACGTGTGGTTATGTACTGTAGTCAGGAGGTTGAGACGTGTGGTTATGTACTGTAGTCAGGAGGTTGTTGAGACGTGTGGTTATGTACTGTAGTCAGGAGGTTGAGACGTGTGGTTATGTACTGTAGTCAGGAGGTTGAGACGTGTGGTTATGTGCTGTAGTCAGGAGGTTGTTGAGACGTGTGGTTATGTACTGTAGTCAGGAGGTTGTTGAGACGTGTGGTTATGTACTGTAGTCAGGAGGTTGTTGAGACGTGTGGTTATGTACTGTAGTCAGGTTGTTGAGACGTGTGGTTATGTACTGTAGTCAGGAGGTTGTTGAGACGTGTGGTTATGTACTGTAGTCAGGAGGTTGAGACGTGTGGTTATGTACTGTAGTCAGGTTGTTGAGACGTGTGGTTATGTAATGTAGTCAGGAGGTTGTTGAGACGTGTGGTTATGTACTGTAGTCAGGTTGTTGAGACGTGTGGTTATGTACTGTAGTCAGGAGGTTGTTGAGACGTGTGGTTATGTACTGTAGTCAGGAGGTTGTTGAGACGTGTGGTTATGTACTGTAGTCAGGTTGTTGAGACGTGTGGTTATGTACTGTAGTCAGGAGGTTGTTGAGACGTGTGGTTATGTACTGTAGTCAGGTTGTTGAGACGTGTGGTTATGTACTGTAGTCAGGAGGTTGAGACGTGTGGTTATGTACTGTAGTCAGGAGGTTGAGACGTGTGGTTATGTACTGTAGTCAGGTTGTTGAGACGTGTGGTTATGTACTGTAGTCAGGAGGTTGAGACGTGTGGTTATGTACTGTAGTCAGGTTGTTGAGACGTGTGGTTATGTACTGTAGTCAGGAGGTTGTTGAGACGTGTGGTTATGTACTGTAGTCAGGTTGTTGAGACGTGTGGTTGTGTACTGTAGTCAGGTTGTTGAGACGTATGGTTATGTACTGTAGTCAGGAGGTTGTTGAGACGTGTGGTTATGTACTGTAGTCAGGAGGTTGTTGAGACGTGTGGTTATGTACTGTAGTCAGGAGGTTGTTGAGACGTGTGGTTATGTAATGTAGTCAGGAGGTTGTTGAGACGTGTGGTTATGTACTGTAGTCAGGTTGTTGAGACGTGTGGTTATGTACTGTAGTCAGGAGGTTGTTGAGACGTGTGGTTATGTACTGTAGTCAGGTTGTTGAGACGTGTGGTTATGTACTGTAGTCAGGAGGTTGTTGAGACGTGTGGTTATGTACTGTATTCAGGAGGTTGTTGAGACGTGTGGTTATGTACTGTAGTCAGGAGGTTGTTGAGACGTGTGGTTATGTAATGTATTCAGGAGGTTGTTGAGACGTGTGGTTATGTACTGTAGTCAGGTTGTTGAGACGTGTGGTTATGTGCTGTAGTCAGGAGGTTGTTGAGACGTGTGGTTATGTACTGTAGTCAGGAGGTTGTTGAGACGTATGGTTATGTACTGTAGTCAGGTTGTTGAGACGTGTGGTTGTGTACTGTAGTCAGGAGGTTGTTGAGATGTGTGGTATGAATGTTATAGCTACTCCTGTATTTTACTGGATGGTTTTAACATATTAGTTGTAACCTGCTACAGTAATATTGTATCATCTCTCCCCCAGTAGTTTAGAAATGCCTCTCTGTAGTATCACAAGCTTCTTTCCTACCTCCCCTGAGAGATCAGGAAAACACACACACCAGCCCCCAGAGATGGTGAAAACAGTAGACCTGTGCCAGTGGAAGAGGGGTGGTGGAGATTGCGTTAGGAAGGATGGCAGAGAGAGGCAACAGATTTCAACTCCCCAACGGCAGGGCCTTCTCTAGGGATGGAGCGTGGGAGGGAGCGTGGGAAGAAAGGATGTCAGCAGGTATTACTATCACTGTCAGGAGGTAGTGTGAGGAGAGGACCCACACACACACATACATTCACCTGCCAATACACATACTCTGTGTGTGTGTGTGTGTGTGTGTGTGTATATATATGTATATGTGTGTATGTATATATATATATATATATATCTCACACACACTTTCATAGCAGCTGCTAGAAGCCTCTGAGGAGAGTCCGATGGGAATCCCACTCCATTCTGTGCGTGTCGATATAAAACACCTGTAAATGTTTATAGAACAAAATCTAGATGGAACGCTGTATCATGTACTTATTTAAACACTACTCCCACTTTTGACTTGGCTGAGTGGATATATAGTATGAGGTGTGTGTTTCTAATAATAACCAGCACCAGGTGAATTTCAGGTTTCTGTTTTCTGTTGTCCCTGTTATCTCTCCATTCCCCCCCACCCCTGTTATCTCTCCATTCCCCCCCACCCCTGTTATCTCTCCATTCCCCCCCACCCCTGTTATCTCTCCATTCCCCCCCACCCCTGTTATCTCTCCATTCCCCCCCACCCCTGTTCTCTCCATTCCCCCCACCCCTGTTCTCTCCATTCCCCCCACCCCTGTAACCTCTCCATTCCCCCCACCCCTGTAACCTCTCCATTCCCCCCACCCCTGTTATCTCTCCATTCCCCCCACCCCTGTTACCTCTCCATTCCCCCCCCACCCCTGTTACCTCTCCATTCCCCCCCACACACCTGTTACCTCTCCATTTCCCCCACCCCTGTTATCACTCCATTCCCCCCCACCCCTGTTATCACTCCATTCCCCCCCACCCCTGTTATCACTCCATTCCCCCCCACCCCTGTTATCTCTCCATTCCCCCCCACCACTGTTATCTCTCCATTCCCCCCCACCCCTGTTATCTCTCCATTCCCCCACCCCTGTTATCTCTCCATTCCCCCCACCCCTGTTATCTCTCCATTCCCCCCACCCCTGTTATCTCTCCATTCCCCCCACCCCTGTTACCTCTCCATTCCCCCCCCACCCCTGTTACCTCTCCATTCCCCCCCACACACCTGTTATCTCTCCATTCCCCCCCACACACCTGTTACCTCTCCATTCCCCCCACCCCTGTTATCTCTCCATTCCCCCCCACCCCTGTTATCACTCCATTCCCCCCACCCCTGTTACCTCTCCATTCCCCCCCACCCCTGTTACCTCTCCATTCCCCCCCACCCCTGTTACCTCTCCATTCCCCCCCACCCCTGTTACCTCTCCATTCCCCCCCACCCCTGTTATCTCTCCATTCCCCCACCCCTGTTCTCTCCATTCCCCCCACCCCTGTAACCTCTCCATTCCCCCCACCCCTGTTATCTCTCCATTCCCCCCACCCCTGTTACCTCTCCATTCCCCCCCCCCACCCCTGTTACCTCTCCATTCCCCCCCACCCCTGTTATCTCTCCATTCCCCCCCCACCCCTGTTACCTCTCCATTCCCCCCACACACCTGTTACCTCTCCATTCCCCCCACCCCTGTTATCTCGCCATTCCCCCCACCCCTGTTATCACTCCATTCCCCCCCACCCCTGTTATCACTCCATTCCCCCCCCACCCCTGTTACCTCTCCATTCCCCCCCACCCCTGTTATCACTCCATTCCCCCCCACCCCTGTTATCTCTCCATTCCCCCCACCACTGTTATCTCTCCATTCCCCCCCACCCCTGTTATCTCTCCATTCCCCCCCCACCCCTGTTATCTCTCCATTCCCCCCACCCCTGTTCTCTCCATTCCCCCCACCCCTGTAACCTCTCCATTCCCCCCACCCCTGTTATCTCTCCATTCCCCCCACCCCTGTAACCTCTCCATTCCCCCCACCCCTGTAATCTCTCCATTCCCCCCACCCCTGTTACCTCTCCATTCCCCCCCACCCCTGTTACCTCTCCATTCCCCCCCCCCACCCCTGTTACCTCTCCATTCCCCCCCACCCCTGTTACCTCTCCATTCCCCCCCACACACCTGTTACCTCTCCATTCCCCCCACCCCTGTTATCACTCCATTCCCCCCCACCCCTGTTATCACTCCATTCCCCCCACCCCTGTTATCACTCCATTCCCCCCCCACCCCTGTTATCACTCCATTCCCCCCACCCCTGTTATCACTCCATTCCCCCCACCCCTGTTATCACTCCATTCCCCCCACCCCTGTTATCACTCCATTCCCCCCCACCCCTGTTACCTCTCCATTCCCTCCACCTCTGTTATCACTCCATTTCCCCCACCCCTGTTATCACTCCATTCCCCCCCACCCCTGTTATCACTCCATTCCCCCCCACCCCTGTTATCACTCCATTCCCCCCCACCCCTGTTACCTCTCCATTCCCCCCCACCCCTGTTACCTCTCCATTCCCCCCCACCCCTGTTATCACTCCATTCCCCCCCCACCCCTGTTACCTCTCCATTCCCCCCCCACCCCTGTTATCACTCCATTCCCCCCACCCCTGTTACCTCTCCATTCCCCCCCACCCCTGTTACCTCTCCATTCCCCCCACCCCTGTTACCTCTCCATTCCCCCCACCCCTGTTACCTCTCCATTCCCCCCACCCCTGTTACCTCTCCATTCCCCCCACCCCTGTTATCTCTCCATTCCCTCCACCCTTGTTCATATCTCTCCATTTGTCCTTCTCGCCCCTTCTCTATTTGAAGGAAAAACTCAGTTTAACTCTCATTCCCAACAGATTTTTGAGAGGCTTCGTTTAAATGAGGAGCATGTCCTGCTGATATTGTCAGACTATTTTGTCATGCGGCCACAAAAATCTGGTTATTATTCCCAACATTAGAACAAACAGAGAAGTGGTTGTATTTTTCCAGTCACATTTTCCATCTCCATAGACTTACCCTCCTAGCAGCAGGACTCATGAATCTCATTGCACTTTCATTCAGGTGGAAATGGACGTATTGTAGCCTCTCTGCTTGTCCAAAGACTGTTGGGGGAAAACTCTGAGTTGTAATGGTCTGTGAGTTCCAAAAACGTGTGTGTGGGATGACTATTGACAAGTGCGTAGTCATTGAATCCGAACTGTAGAATACCTACTTTTTTTCGTTATGTATTTTGAGCATTTAGTTGGAGTGATATTTTAAAATATATATATATATATAAGTGTGTGTGTGTACATACTTAACCTTTTAAATAGGCAAGTCCGTTAAGAACAAATTCTTATTTACAATGACGGTCTAGGAACAGTGGGTTAACTGCCTGTTCAGGGGCAGAACGACAGATTCACCTTGTCAACTCAGGGATTCGATCCAACAACCTTTTGGTTACTGACCCAACGTTCTAACCACTAGGCTACCTGCTGCCCCGTGTTGATATGTTTATTTCATAACACCACTATTACAGAATCTGTATGTTCTGTACATAAAACATGTATAAAATAGGTATCCCAAAAAACAGACACCAGAATCTGGTAATTGTTGGTCATCTCCTCCTGTAGTGGCTGGCCATCTGTAATCCCACATGAATCAGTTCATCCCTGTCCTCTACTGCAGCATCATCCCTAGATGGGGTCTGACTCTACCAACACTCTACTGGTGTTGTCACCATACCAGATTTATGACTTTCATACCAGGTTTAGTATCATCATACTCCATACCCAAACGATAGTCCATACCCAAACGATAGTCCATACCCAAACGATAGTCCATACCCAAACGATAGTCCATACCCTAACGACAGTCCATACCCTAACGATAGTCCATACCCTAACGATAGTCCATACCCTAACGATAGTCCATACCCTAACGATAGTCCATACCCTAACGATAGTCCATACCCTAACGACAGTCCATACCCTAACGACAGTCCATACCCTAACGACAGTCCATACCCTAACGACAGTCCATACCCTAACGACAGTCCATACCCTAACGACAGTCCATACCCAAACGACAGTCCATACCCAAACGACAGTCCATACCCTAACGACAGTCCATACCCTAACGACAGTCCATACCCTAACGACAGTCCATACCCTAATGACAGTCCATACCCAAACGATACCCCGGCACCAAAAAAAATGCGTTTAGCTATAGTCACCTGTCTTTTTAAAAATGTGTTTTTTAACATTGAACAATATATTGATAACTGGTAGAACAATTAGACTGTCTTCTATTCTGTATTCAATTTCCTGCAAAAAATAAAGCACCATATAACATTTCAGAATAATACATATTTTCCTTATGCAAAATCATACCGGAGACTGAGCAGACAATCATTTACAATTACAGTTAAACTGTTTTAAAATGTGATTTGATACTTTGGGGTTAATTTGCTCAACCTATAATTCCGTATTTATTACAGCTAAGTCATTTAATGTATTAAATTCAAAACAACATAAAAAAACGTTTCGGTATACCGTGCATCACTATAGCCTACTCTATACTTTACCTCTATTCTACTGTATGTTTCTATTGTACTCTATTCTACCTCTACTATACTCTATTCTACCTGTACTATACTTTACCTCTACTATACTTTATTCTACCTATACTATACCCTATTCTACCTATACTATACTTTAGCTCTATTCTACCTCTACTATACTCTATTCTACCTCTGCTATACTTTACCTCTATTCTACCTCTACTATACTCTAGTCTACCTGTGCTATACTTTACCTCTATTCTACCTCTACTATACTCTATTCTACCTGTACTATACTTTACCTCTATTCTACCTCTACTCTGTTTCTATTGTACTCTATTCTACCTGTACTATACTTTACCTCTATTCTACCTCTACTATACTCTATTCTACCTGTGCTATACTTTACCTCTATTCTACTTCTACTATACTTTATTCTACCTGTACTATACTTTACCTCTATTCTACATGTGCTATACTTTACCACTATTCTACCTCTACTCTGTTTCTATTGTACTCTATTCTACCTGTGCTATACTTTAGCTATATTCTACCTGTACTATACTCTATTCTACCTGTACTAAACTTTACCTCTATTCTACATGTGCTATACTTTACCACTATTCTACCTCTACTATATTCTATTCTACCTGTACTATACTCTATTCTACCTCTACTCTAGTCTACCTCTACTATACTCTATTCTACCTGTGCTCTACTTTACCTCTATTCTACCTCTACTATACTCTATTCTACCTGTACTATACTTTACCTCTATTCTACATGTGCTATACTTTACCACTATTCTACCTCTACTATATTCTATTCTACCTGTACTATACTCTATTCTACCTCTACTCTAGTCTACCTCTACTATACTCTATTCTACCTGTGCTCTACTTTACCTCTATTCTACCTCTACTATACTCTATTCTACCTGTACTATACTTTACCTCTATTCTACATGTGCTATACTTTACCACTATTCTACCTCTACTATACTCTATTCTACCTGTGCTATACTCTATTCTACCTCTACTCTACTCTATTCTACCTCTACTATACTTTACCTCTATTCTACATGTGCTATACTTTACCACTATTCTACCTCTACTCTGTTTCTATTGTACTCTATTCTACCTGTACTATACTTTACCTCTATTCTACCTCTACTATACTCTATTCTACCTCTACTATACTCTATTCTACCTCTACTATACTCTATTCTACCTCTACTATACTCTATTCTACCTCTACTATACTCTATTCTACCTCTACTATACGTTAGCTCTATTCTACCTCTACTATACTCTATTCTACCTCTACTATACTTTAGCTCTATTCTACCTCTACTATACTTTAGCTCTATTCTACCTCTACTATACTCTATTCTACCTCTACTATACTTTACCTATATTCTACCTCTATTATACTCTATTCTACCTATACTATACTTTAGCTCTATTCTACCTCTACTATACTTTACCTCTATTCTACCTCTACTCTATTCTGCCTGTACTATATTTTACCTCTATTCTACCTCTACTATACTCTTTTCTACCTCTACTATACTTTACCTCAATTCTACCTCTACTATACTCTATTCTACCTCTACTATACTTTAGCTCTATTCTACCTCTACTATACTCTATTCTACCTCTACTATACTTTACCTATATTCTACCTCTACTATGCTATATTCTACCTCTATTATACTATATTCTACCTCTGCTATACTTTACCTCTATTCTACCTCTACTCTATTCTACCTCTACTATAATTTACATCTATTCTACCTCTACTCTACTCTATTCTACCTTTACTATACTTTACCTCTATTCTACCTCTACTATACTTTATTCTACCTCTACTATACTTTACCTCTATTCTACCTCTACTCTATTCTGCCTGTACTATACTTTACCTCTATTCTACCTCTACTATACTTTATTCTACCTCTACTATACTTTACCTCTATTCTACCTCTACTATACTATATTCTACCTCTACTATACTTTACCTCTATTCTACCTTTACTATACTCTATTCTACCTCTACTATACTTTACCTATACTCTATTCTACCTGTACTATACTTTACCTCTATTCTACCTCTACTCTATTCTACCTCTACTATACTCTATTCTACCTCTACTATACTCTATTCTACCTCTACTCTATTCTGCCTGTACTATATTTTACCTCTATTCTACCTCTACTATACTCTATTCTACCTCTACTATACTTTAGCTCTATTCTACCTCTACTATACTCTATTCTACCTCTACTATACTTTACCTCTATTCTACCTCTACTATACTCTATTCTACCTCTACTATACTTTACCTCTATTCTACCTTTACTATACTCTATTCTACCTCTACTATACTTTACCTATACTCTATTCTACCTCTACTATACTTTACCTCTATTCTACCTCTACTATACTCTATTCTACATCTACTATACTTTACCTCTATTCTACCTCTACTATACTCTATTCTACCTCTACTATACTTTAGCTCTATTCTACCTCTACTATACTTTAGCTCTATTCTACCTCTACTATACTCTATTCTACCTGTACTATACTTTACCTCTATTCTACCTCTACTCTGTTTCTATTGTACTCTATTCTACCTGTACTATACTTTACCTCTATTCTACCTCTACTATACTCTATTCTACCTGTGCTATACTTTACCTCTATTCTACCTCTACTATACTTTATTCTACCTGTACTATACTTTACCTCTATTCTACATGTGCTATACTTTACCACTATTCTACCTCTACTCTGTTTCTATTGTACTCTATTCTACCTGTGCTATACTTTAGCTATATTCTACCTGTACTATACTCTATTCTACCTGTACTAAACTTTACCTCTATTCTACATGTGCTATACTTTACCACTATTCTACCTCTACTATATTCTATTCTACCTGTGCTATACTCTATTCTACCTCTACTCTACTATATTCTACCTGTACTATACTTTACCTCTATTCTACCTCTACTATACTCTATTCTACCTCTACTATACTCTATTCTACCTCTACTATACTCTATTCTACCTCTACTATACTCTATTCTACCTGTACTATACTTTACCTCTACTATACTTTATTCTACCTATACTATACCCTATTCTACCTATACTATACTTTAGCTCTATTCTACCTCTACTATACTCTATTCTACCTCTGCTATACTTTACCTCTATTCTACCTCTACTATACTCTAGTCTACCTGTGCTATACTTTACCTCTATTCTACCTCTACTATACTCTATTCTACCTCTACGATACTTTACCTCTATTCTACCTCTACTCTATTCTACCTGTACTATACTTTACCTATATTCTACCTATACTATATTCTACCGGTACTATACTTTACCTCTATTCTACCTCTACTATACTCTATTCTACCTGTACTATACTTTACCTCTATTCTACCTCTACTCTGTTTCTATTGTACTATATTCTACCTGTACTATACTTTACCTCTATTCTACCTCTACTATACTCTATTCTACCTGTTCTATACTTTACCTCTATTCTACCTCTACTATACTTTATTCTACCTGTACTATACTTTACCTCTATTCTACATGTGCTATACTTTACCACTATTCTACCTCTACTATATTCTATTCTACCTGTACTATACTCTATTCTACCTCTACTCTAGTCTACCTCTACTATACTCTATTCTACCTGTGCTCTACTTTACCTTTATTCTACCTCTACTATACTCTATTCTACCTGTACTATACTTTACCTCTATTCTACATGTGCTATACTTTACCACTATTCTACCTCTACTATACTCTATTCTACCTGTGCTATACTCTATTCTACCTCTACTCTACTCTATTCTACCTGTACTATACTTTACCTCTATTCTACATGTGCTATACTTTACCACTATTCTACCTCTACTCTGTTTCTATTGTACTCTATTCTACCTGTACTATACTTTACCTCTATTCTACCTCTACTATACTCTATTATACCTCTACTATACTCTATTCTACCTCTACTATACTCTATTCTACCTCTACTATACTTTACCTCTATTCTACCTCTACTATACTCTATTCTACCTCTACTATACTTTAGCTCTATTCTACCTCTACTATACTTTAGCTCTATTCTACCTCTACTATACTCTATTCTACCTCTACTATACTCTATTCTACCTGTACTATTATTTACCTCTATTCTACATGTGCTATACTTTACCTCTATTCTACCTCTACTATACTCTATTCTACCTGTGCTATACTTTACCTCTATTCTACATGTGCTATACTTTTCCACTATTCTACCTCTACTCTGTTTCTATTGTACTCTATTCTACCTGTACTATACTTTACCTCTATTCTACCTCTACTATACTCTATTCTACCTCTACTATACTCTATTCTACCTCTACTATACTCTATTCTACCTCTACTATACTTTAGCTCTATTCTACCTCTACTATACTCTATTCTACCTCTACTATACTTTAGCTCTATTCTACCTCTACTATACTTTAGCTCTATTCTACCTCTACTATACTCTATTCTACCTCTACTATACTTTACCTATATTCTACCTCTATTATACTCTATTCTACCTATAATATACTTTAGCTCTATTCTACCTCTACTATACTTTACCTCTACTCTATTCTACCTGTACTATACTTTACCTCTATTCTACCTCTACTCTATTCTGCCTGTACTATATTTTACCTCTATTCTACCTCTACTATACTCTATTCTACCTCTACTATACTTTACCTCTATTCTACCTCTACTATACTCTATTCTACCTCTACTATACTTTAGCTCTATTCTACCTCTACTATACTTTAGCTCTATTCTACCTCTACTATACTCTATTCTACCTGTACTATACTTTACCTCTATTCTACCTCTACTATACTTTATTCTACCTGTACTATACTTTACCTCTATTCTACATGTGCTATACTTTACCACTATTCTACCTCTACTCTGTTTCTATTGTACTCTATTCTACCTGTACTATACTTTATTCTACCTCTACTATACTCTATTCTACCTGTGCTATACTTTACCTCTATTCTACCTCTACTATACTTTATTCTACCTGTACTATACTTTACCTCTATTCTACATGTGCTATCTTTACCACTATTCTACCTCTACTCTGTTTCTATTGTACTCTATTCTACCTGTGCTATACTTTAGCTATATTCTACCTGTACTATACTCTATTCTACCTGTACTAAACTTTACCTCTATTCTACATGTGCTATACTTTACCACTATTCTACCTCTACTATATTCTATTCTACCTGTGCTATACTCTATTCTACCTCTACTCTACTATATTCTACCTGTACTATACTTTACCTCTATTCTACCTCTACTATACTCTATTCTACCTCTACTATACTCTATTCTACCTCTACTATACTCTATTCTACCTCTACTATACTCTATTCTACCTGTACTATACTTTACCTCTACTATACTTTATTCTACCTATACTATACCCGATTCTACCTATACTATACTTTAGCTCTATTCTACCTCTACTATACTCTATTCTACCTCTGCTATACTTTACCTCTATTCTACCTCTACTATACTCTAGTCTACCTGTGCTATACTTTACCTCTATTCTACCTCTACTATACTCTATTCTACCTCTACTATACTTTACCTCTATTCTACCTCTACTCTATTCTACCTGTACTATACTTTACCTATATTCTACCTATACTATATTCTACCGGTACTATACTTTACCTCTATTCTACCTCTACTATACTCTATTCTACCTGTACTATACTTTACCTCTATTCTACCTCTACTCTGTTTCTATTGTACTATATTCTACCTGTACTATACTTTACCTCTATTCTACCTCTACTATACTCTATTCTACCTGTTCTATACTTTACCTCTATTCTACCTCTACTATACTCTATTCTACCTCTACTATACTTTACCTCTATTCTACATGTGCTATACTTTACCTCTATTCTACCTGTACTAAACTTTACCTCTATTCTACATGTGCTATACTTTACCACTATTCTACCTCTACTATATTCTATTCTACCTGTACTATACTCTATTCTACCTCTACTCTAGTCTACCTCTACTATACTCTATTCTACCTGTGCTCTACTTTACCTCTATTCTACCTCTACTATACTCTATTCTACCTGTACTATACTTTACCTCTATTCTACATGTGCTATACTTTACCACTATTCTACCTCTACTATACTCTATTCTACCTGTGCTATACTCTATTCTACCTCTACTCTACTCTATTCTACCTGTACTATACTTTACCTCTATTCTACATGTGCTATACTTTACCACTATTCTACCTCTACTCTGTTTCTATTGTACTCTATTCTACCTGTACTATACTTTACCTCTATTCTACCTCTACTATACTCTATTCTACCTCTACTATACTCTATTCTACCTCTACTATACTCTATTCTACCTCTACTATACTTTACCTCTATTCTACCTCTACTATACTCTATTCTACCTCTACTATACTTTAGCTCTATTCTACCTCTACTATACTTTAGCTCTATTCTACCTCTACTATACTCTATTCTACCTCTACTATACTCTATTCTACCTGTACTATACTTTACCTCTATTCTACATGTGCTATACTTTACCTCTATTCTACCTCTACTATACTTTAGCTCTATTCTACCTCTACTATACTTTAGCTCTATTCTACCTCTACTATACTCTATTCTACCTCTACTATACTCTATTCTACCTGTGCTATACTTTACCTCTATTCTACATGTGCTATACTTTACCACTATTCTACCTCTACTCTGTTTCTATTGTACTCTATTCTACCTGTACTATACTTTACCTCTATTCTACCTCTACTATACTCTATTCTACCTCTACTATACTCTATTCTACCTCTACTATACTCTATTCTACCTCTACTATACTCTATTCTACCTCTACTATACTTTAGCTCTATTCTACCTCTACTATACTTTAGCTCTATTCTACCTCTACTATACTCTATTCTACCTCTACTATACTTTACCTATATTCTACCTCTATTATACTCTATTCTACCTATACTATACTTTAGCTCTATTCTACCTCTACTATACTTTACCTCTACTCTATTCTACCTGTACTATACTTTACCTCTATTCTACCTCTACTCTATTCTGCCTGTACTATATTTTACCTCTATTCTACCTCTACTATACTCTATTCTACCTCTACTATACTTTAGCTCTATTCTACCTCTACTATACTTTAGCTCTATTCTACCTCTACTATACTCTATTCTACCTCTACTATACTTTACCTATATTCTACCTCTATTATACTCTATTCTACCTATAATATACTTTAGCTCTATTCTACCTCTACTATACTTTACCTCTACTCTATTCTACCTGTACTATACTTTACCTCTATTCTACCTCTACTCTATTCTGCCTGTACTATATTTTACCTCTATTCTACCTCTACTATACTCTATTCTACCTCTACTATACTTTACCTCTATTCTACCTCTACTATACTCTATTCTACCTCTACTATACTTTAGCTCTATTCTACCTCTACTATACTTTAGCTCTATTCTACCTCTACTATACTCTATTCTACCTGTACTATACTTTACCTCTATTCTACCTCTACTATACTTTATTCTACCTGTACTATACTTTACCTCTATTCTACATGTGCTATACTTTACCACTATTCTACCTCTACTCTGTTTCTATTGTACTCTATTCTACCTGTACTATACTTTATTCTACCTCTACTATACTCTATTCTACCTGTGCTATACTTTACCTCTATTCTACCTCTACTATACTTTATTCTACCTGTACTATACTTTACCTCTATTCTACATGTGCTATCTTTACCACTATTCTACCTCTACTCTGTTTCTATTGTACTCTATTCTACCTGTGCTATACTTTAGCTATATTCTACCTGTACTATACTCTATTCTACCTGTACTAAACTTTACCTCTATTCTACATGTGCTATACTTTACCACTATTCTACCTCTACTATATTCTATTCTACCTGTACTATACTCTATTCTACCTCTACTCTAGTCTACCTCTACTATACTCTATTCTACCTGTGCTCTACTTTACCTCTATTCTACCTCTACTATACTCTATTCTACCTGTACTATACTTTACCTCTATTCTACATGTGCTATACTTTACCACTATTCTACCTCTACTATATTCTATTCTACCTGTACTATACTCTATTCTACCTCTACTCTAGTCTACCTCTACTATACTCTATTCTACCTCTACTATACTTTACCTCTATTCTACCTCTACTCTATTCTACCTGTACTATACTTTACCTATATTCTACCTATACTATATTCTACCGGTACTATACTTTACCTCTATTCTACCTCTACTATACTCTATTCTACCTGTACTATACTTTACCTCTATTCTACCTCTACTCTGTTTCTATTGTACTATATTCTACCTGTACTATACTTTACCTCTATTCTACCTCTACTATACTCTATTCTACCTGTTCTATACTTTACCTCTATTCTACCTCTACTATACTCTATTCTACCTGTACTATACTTTACCTCTATTCTACATGTGCTATACTTTACCTCTATTCTACCTGTACTAAACTTTACCTCTATTCTACATGTGCTATACTTTACCACTATTCTACCTCTACTATATTCTATTCTACCTGTACTATACTCTATTCTACCTCTACTCTAGTCTACCTCTACTATACTCTATTCTACCTGTGCTCTACTTTACCTCTATTCTACCTCTACTATACTCTATTCTACCTGTACTATACTTTACCTCTATTCTACATGTGCTATACTTTACCACTATTCTACCTCTACTATACTCTATTCTACCTGTGCTATACTCTATTCTACCTCTACTCTACTCTATTCTACCTGTACTATACTTTACCTCTATTCTACATGTGCTATACTTTACCACTATTCTACCTCTACTCTGTTTCTATTGTACTCTATTCTACCTGTACTATACTTTACCTCTATTCTACCTCTACTATACTCTATTCTACCTCTACTATACTCTATTCTACCTCTACTATACTCTATTCTACCTCTACTATACTTTACCTCTATTCTACCTCTACTATACTCTATTCTACCTCTACTATACTTTAGCTCTATTCTACCTCTACTATACTTTAGCTCTATTCTACCTCTACTATACTCTATTCTACCTCTACTATACTCTATTCTACCTGTACTATACTTTACCTCTATTCTACATGTGCTATACTTTACCTCTATTCTACCTCTACTATACTTTAGCTCTATTCTACCTATACTATACTTTAGCTCTATTCTACCTCTACTATACTCTATTCTACCTCTACTATACTCTATTCTACCTGTGCTATACTTTACCTCTATTCTACATGTGCTATACTTTACCACTATTCTACCTCTACTCTGTTTCTATTGTACTCTATTCTACCTGTACTATACTTTACCTCTATTCTACCTCTACTATACTCTATTCTACCTCTACTATACTCTATTCTACCTCTACTATACTCTATTCTACCTCTACTATACTCTATTCTACCTCTACTATACTTTAGCTCTATTCTACCTCTACTATACTTTAGCTCTATTCTACCTCTACTATACTCTATTCTACCTCTACTATACTTTACCTATATTCTACCTCTATTATACTCTATTCTACCTATACTATACTTTAGCTCTATTCTACCTCTACTATACTTTACCTCTACTCTATTCTACCTGTACTATACTTTACCTCTATTCTACCTCTACTCTATTCTGCCTGTACTATATTTTACCTCTATTCTACCTCTACTATACTCTATTCTACCTCTACTATACTTTACCTCTATTCTACCTCTACTATACTCTATTCTACCTCTACTATACTTTAGCTCTATTCTACCTCTACTATACTTTAGCTCTATTCTACCTCTACTATACTCTATTCTACCTCTGCTATACTTTACCTCTATTCTACCTCTACTCTATTCTACCTCTACTATAATTTACATCTATTCTACCTCTACTCTACTCTATTCTACCTTTACTATACTTTACCTCTATTCTACCTCTACTATACTTTATTCTACCTCTACTATACTTTACCTCTATTCTACCTCTACTCTATTCTGCCTGTACTATATTTTACCTCTATTCTACCTCTACTATACTCTATTCTACCTCTACTATACTTTACCTCTATTCTACCTCTACTATACTCTATTCTACCTGTACTATACTTTACCTCTACTATACTTTATTCTACCTATACTATACCCTATTCTACCTATACTATACTTTAGCTCTATTCTACCTCTACTATACTATATTCTACCTCTACTATACTTTACCTCTATTCTACCTTTACTATACTCTATTCTACCTCTACTATACTTTACCTATACTCTATTCTACCTGTACTATACTTTACCTCTATTCTACCTCTACTCTATTCTACCTGTACTATACTTTGCCTCTACTCTACCTCTACTCTATTCTGCCTGTACTATATTTTACCTCTATTCTACCTCTACTATACTCTATTCTACCTCTACTATACTCTATTCTACCTCTACTATACTTTACCTCTATTCTACCTCTACTATACTCTATTCTACCTCTACTATACTTTACCTCTATTCTACCTTTACTATACTCTATTCTACCTCTACTATACTTTACCTATACTCTATTCTACCTCTACTATACTTTACCTTTATTCTACCTCTACTATACTCTATTCTACCTCTACTATACTTTACCTCTATTCTACCTCTACTATACTCTATTCTACCTCTACTATACTTTAGCTCTATTCTACCTCTACTATACTTTAGCTCTATTCTACCTCTACTATACTCTATTCTACCTGTACTATACTTTACCTCTATTCTACCTCTACTCTGTTTCTATTGTACTCTATTCTACCTGTACTATACTTTACCTCTATTCTACCTCTACTATACTCTATTCTACCTCTACTATACTTTACCTCTATTCTACCTCTACTATACTCTATTCTACCTCTACTATACTTTAGCTCTATTCTACCTCTACTATACTTTACCTCTATTCTACCTCTACTATACTCTATTCTACCTGTGCTATACTTTACCTCTATTCTACCTCTACTATACTTTATTCTACCTGTACTATACTTTACCTCTATTCTACATGTGCTATACTTTACCTTTATTCTACCTCTACTATACTCTATTCTACCTCTACTATACTTTACCTCTATTCTACCTCTACTATACTCTATTCTACCTCTACTATACTTTAGCTCTATTCTACCTCTACTATACTTTACCTCTATTCTACCTCTACTATACTCTATTCTACCTGTGCTATACTTTACCTCTATTCTACCTCTACTATACTTTATTCTACCTGTACTATACTTTACCTCTATTCTACATGTGCTATACTTTACCACTATTCTACCTCTACTCTGTTTATATTGTACTCTATTCTACCTGTGCTATACTTTAGCTATATTCTACCTGTACTATACTCTATTCTACCTGTACTAAACCCTACCTCTATTCTACATGTGCTATACTTTACCACTATTCTACCTCTACTCTGTTTATATTGTACTCTATTCTACCTCTACTATACTTTACCACTATTCTACCTCTACTATATTCTATTCTACCTGTACTATACTCTAGTCTACCTCTACTATACTCTATTCTACCTGTGCTCTACTTTACCTCTACTATACTTTATTCTACCTGTACTATACTTTACCTCTATTCTACATGTGCTATACTTTACCACTATTCTACCTCTACTCTGTTTCTATTGTACTCTATTCTACCTGTGCTATACTTTAGCTATATTCTACCTGTACTATACTCTATTCTACCTGTACTAAACTTTACCTCTATTCTACATGTGCTATACTTTACCACTATTCTACCTCTACTATATTCTATTCTACCTGTACTATACTCTATTCTACCTCTACTCTAGTCTACCTCTACTATACTCTATTCTACCTGTGCTCTACTTTACCTCTATTCTACCTCTACTATACTCTATTCTACCTGTACTATACTTTACCTCTATTCTACATGTGCTATACTTTACCACTATTCTACCTCTACTATACTCTATTTTACCTCTACTCTACTCTATTCTACCTGTACTATACTCTACCTCTATTCTACATCTACTATACTTTAGCTCTATTCTACCTCTACTATACTCTATTCTACCTCTACTATACTCTATTCTACCTCTACTATACTTTAGCTCTATTCTACCTCTACAATACTTTACCTCTACTCTATTCTACCTGTACTATACTTTACCTCTATTCTACCTCTACTCTATTCTGCCTGTACTATATTTTACCTCTATTCTACCTCTACTGTACTCTATTCTACCTCTACTATACTTTAGCTCTATTCTACCTCTACTATACTTGAGCTCTATTCTACCTCTACTATACTCTATTCTACCTCTACTATACTTTACCTATATTCTACCTCTACTATGCTATATTCTACCTCTATTATACTCTATTCTACCTCTGCTATACTTTACCTCTATTCTACCTCTACTCTATTCTACCTCTACTATAATTTACATCTATTCTACCTCTACTCTATTCTACCTTTACTATACTTTACCTCTATTCTACCTCTACTATACTTTATTCTACCTCTACTATACTTTACCTCTATTCTACCTCTACTCTATTCTGCCTGTACTATATTTTACCTCTATTCTACCTCTACTATACTTTACCTCTATTCTACCTCTACTATACTCTATTCTACCTCTACTATACTTTAGCTCTATTCTACCTCTACTATACTTTACCTCTATTCTACCTTTACTATACTCTATTCTACCTCTACTATACTTTACCTATACTCTATTCTACCTGTACTATACTTTACCTCTATTCTACCTCTACTCTATTCTGCCTGTACTATATTTTACCTCTATTCTACCTCTACTATACTTTACCTCTATTCTACCTCTACTATACTTCTATTCTACCTCTACTGTGCTCTATTCTACCTCTACTATGCTCTATTCTACCTCTACTATACTTTACCTCTGTTCTACCTCTACTATACTCTATTCTACCGCTACTATACTCTATTCTACCTGTGCTATACTTTACCTCTATTCTACCTGTACTATACTTTACCTCTATTCTACCTGTGCTATACTTTACCTCTATTCTACCTGTACTATACTTTACCTCTATACTACTATACTCTGTTTCTATTGTACTCTATTCTACCTGTACTATACTTTGCCTCTATTCTACCTCTACTATACTCTACTTTATCCCTTCTTCTCTACTCCTCTCTCTCGTCTACTTGTCTCCCATATTTCTCTTTTAGTTCTTGGACCGACTCTTTTCTCTGTATACATCATTGAGGTCGCTCTTGCTGCTGGTGAGTCTCTGATCCACCTCTATGCAGACGACACCATTCTGTATACTTCTGGCCCTTTGGACACTGCGTTAACAACCCTCCAGACGAGCTTCAATGCCATACAACTCTCCTTCCGTGGCCTCCAATTGCTCTTAAATACAAGTAAAACTAAATGCATGCTCTTCAACCGATCGCTACCTGCACCTACCCGCCTGTCCAACATCACTACTCTGGACGGCTCTGACTTAGAATACGTGGACAACTACAAATACTTAGGTGTCTGGTTAGACTGTAAACTCTCCTTCCAGACCCATATCAAACATCTCCAATCCAAAGTAAAATCTATAATTGGCTTCCTATCTCGCAACAAAGCATCCTTCACTCATGCTGCCAAACATACCCTTGTAAAACTGACCATCCTACCAATCCTCGACTTTGGCGATGTCATTTACAAAATAGCCTCCAATACCCTACTCAACAAATTGGATGCAGTCTATCACAGTGCAATCCGTTTTGTCACCAAAGCCCCATATACTACCCACCATTGCGACCTGTACGCTCTCGTTGGCTGGCCCTCGCTTCATACTCGTCGCCACACCCACTGGCTCCATGTCATCTACAAGACCTACAAGACCCTGCTTTGCACCTTCTTCCACTGCAAATCTACCATTCCAGTGTTTTACTTGCTATATTGTATTTACTTTGCCACCATGGCCATTTTTTGCCATCTCACCTCATTTGCTCACATTGTATATAGACTTGTTTATACTGTATTATTGACTATGTTTGTTTTACTCCATGTGTAACTCTGTGTCGTTGTATCTGTCGAACTGCTTTGCTTTATCTTGGCCAGGTCGCAATTGTAAATGAGAACTTGTTCTCAACTTGCCTACCTGGTTAAATAAAGGTTAAATAAGTAAATAAAAATCTCTACACATTTATTTCTTTATTTTTGTTCACCATTTTTAAAGGCAATAGGAAAAGAATATAGAATGTATAGACGTTTTATTTTACAGGGATGAGGAGACTTGGAATAAATATGTTTTAGCGGTTGAGTTTCTAATCAATTAATCTGTTTTATTATGTAGGAAAAATGTATTTACAGAAGTCAAAAGGTTATTGACAGAATTCAGACAGTTGCCAGGACTACGGTGCTTTGAATGGAGTGTGAAAACTGACCAGTTAGCTTCATGTCCTTTGTTCATCAACTTTTTGACCTCCTGTCTTGAACCGAAATCTTTACATTCTAGCCATCTGTACATCAACAGTGAGCCATAAGCTCACCTCAAGCAGTGACTTAGATAGATGTCTACATTATTGGGTTAGGTTAGGCTTACTAAAGATTAGTCTTAGCCTAGTAGTAAGAGGTGGAGATTGAGCCAAGGCATTAAGAAAATGGAAGGAAGCATTTGCCTTTGACTGACATGGTTTAAATATTTATAACCCACTAGGACGTTTTAGTATTACCTTTACTAGTGTGTCTCTTCTAACACATTGCGTCGCCGTGGCAACTTCCCTGTCAAGGGAGGGGGGGGGGGGGGGGGGGGGTGCGTGCGTGCATGCATGCATGCATGGGTGAATGTGCATGCAGTGTGTGTCTGAAGAGACGGGGTGGGGAGAGCTTTGGGGTCCTGTGCGTGACTAGAGCAGGACAAAGCTGGCAGCCCGGGGGGGAAATGGGGGAGGGGGGGACATTTCATCCTGCCGACAGATCCACTAGATATGAACATGACCCAATCGGACGGAGAAAGATGGGGGGGGGGGGGGGGGGGGGGGGGTTCGTGGACAGGCTGTGACAGAGAGGGAGTGGGTTAGTGTGTGAGAGAAAGAGGGAGGAGGAGAGAGAGCGAGGGAGAGAGCTGGTTAGTGTAGGATAGTGAGATGGGGCAGTTTAGTCCCCTGGGATTCCTAGGCGGTGACCGTGAAAGTACTTAGATAAACAGGGAAAGGGAGGGAGGGAGATGGACAGAGGTGGGGAGGAGGGAGGGAGAGTGGTGGAGAAATGATGACAGGGGGAGGAAATGAGACCTGCTGAAGATGGAGTGAAGGAAAGAGAGGAAAAGAAGGTAAACAAGTCCAGAACTTTTAAATGAGCTCACTGAGAGGGACTGGAATGGGCCGGCTCATAGTGATGGGGGGACAAAATCCATGGAGTTACATATCCTGATATATCGTATCATTATAATATCACAATATTATTTTTGCTTTAGTTGGCTGTACCAACACTAAAACTCTTCTTTTTAAATACGGAGTCAATTTGTTTTCAGTGCCTTTATTTCCCTGACTGATGAAAACTGGCTTTCTCATGGCTTCCTCTTGTCCATCTGTATCAGAAATATGTTTAGAACATCAAATCTAAATAAAATCACAGTATCGAATCACAATGCACATACAGTAGAATCATGAGAATCACAATACACACAGTAGAATCATGAGAATCACAATACATACAGTAGAATCATGAGAATCACAATACACACAGTAGAATCATGAGAATCACAATACACACAGTAGAATCATGAGAATCACAATACATACAGTAGAATCATGAGAATCACAATACACATACAGTAGAATCATGAGAATCACAATGCACACAGTAGAATCATGAGAATCACAATACACATACAGTAGAATCATGAGAATCACAATGCACATACAGTAGAATCATGAGAATCACAATGCACATACAGTAGAATCATGAGAATCACAATGCACATACAGTAGAATCATGAGAATCACAATGCACATACAGTAGAATCATGAGAATCACAATGCACATACAGTAGAATCATGAGAATCACAATGCACACAGTAGAATCATGAGAATCACAATGCACATACAGTAGAATCATGAGAATCACAATGCACATACAGTAGAATCATGAGAATCACAATGCACATACAGTAGAATCATGAGAATCACAATGCACATACAGTAGAATCATAAGAATCACAATGCACATACAGTAGAATCATGAGAATCACAATGCACATACAGTAGAATCATGAGAATCACAATGCACATACAGTAGAATCATGAGAATCACAATGCACATACAGTAGAATCATGAGAATCACAATGCACATACAGTAGAATCATGAGAATCACAATGCACATACAGTAGAATCATGAGAATCACAATGCACATACAGTAGAATCATGAGAATCACAATGCACATACAGTAGAATCATGAGAATCACAATGCACATACAGTAGAATCATGAGAATCACAATACATACAGTAGAATCATGAGAATCACAATGCACACAGTAGAATCATGAGAATCACAATGCACATACAGTAGAATCATGAGAATCACAATGCACACAGTAGAATCATGAGAATCACAATGCACATACAGTAGAATCATGAGAATCACAATGCACACAGTAGAATCATGAGAATCACAATACATACAGTAGAATCATGAGAATCACAATGCACATACAGTAGAATCATGAGAATCACAATACACAACGTATCGGCACGTAAGACATGCCTCGAGGTCTCTTCAGTCCCCAAGTCCAGAATAGACTATGGAAGGCACAGTACTACATAGAGCCATGACTACATGGAACTCTATTCCACATCAAGTAACTTTTTAAAATGGTATAAACTGCCTTAGTTTTGCTGGACCCCATGAAGTGTAGCTGCTGCCTTGGCAGGAACTAATGGGGATCCATAATTACAAAATAAGTATTGGGATAATATTGTATTGTGAGGTCCCTGGCAATTCCCTGCCCTGTCGACTCACTCTCATTGTTCACACATTCATTCCTTCCTTGCCTTCTTCCCTCCTCTCCTTCTTCCTTCCTTCCCTCCTCTCTCCTTCTTCCTTCCTTCCCTCCTCTCTCCTTCTTCCCTCCTTCCTCTCTCCTTCCTCTCTCCTTCTTCCTTCCTTCCCTCCTCTCTCCTTCTTCCTTCCTTCCCTCTCTCCTTCTTCCCTCCTTCCTCTCTCCTTCCTCCTCTCCCTCTCTCCACTTAAATAATTCAGACCGGTCCGCTGTGCTGGGGCAGGATCCTAGTTGTCTAAACGAGAGTGTGTGTGTTCTAAACGAGGGCTCACAACCCCAGAGCCCAGTCCTGCTGTCCTCTCCTCTGTTCCTCCACTAACAACCACAGAGGCGTCAGCGAGAGGGATGAGGAAAGGAGAGGGGGAGAGAAAGACAGAACACCTGGTCCACGTATATCAACCTCTGAGCAGTGTTAGTACTCACACTGACCTTCACGTCAGAACGAGAGGAAAGAAAGAGTGCATACCATCAGAAGACTGACCCAGTTAGTAAATGATGGCTTCTCCATGCCAGAGCTGATTTATTGGTGTACACTATTTGCTTAGTGCGTGCCCTTTTCACCAAGCTGAAGTTTGCGTTGTGTGTGTGTGTTTAGGCCCGTATCTCCCTCTGTCCTCCTTAACCTACTTTTTACAGGTGGTCTTTTCTGAGACCATCACACACAGTCTAGACTACATACAAAGTCTAGGGTATGGAGAGTACCAAAGAATGGGATTTTGTGACTAAAAAGCAGGGTGGACTATCCATTTAAAAGCGCGTCTCGGCAGAAGTGTGTGTGTGTGTGTGTGTATACATACACACAGTACCAGTTAAAAGTTTGGACGCCTATTTATTCAAGAGTTTTCCTTTATTTTGACTATTTTCTACATTGTACAATAATAACACATCACTGTTATTTAAGCTCCGTTTAGAGACCTAGAGAGCACTCATTACTCTGAGGTTTGGAGGAGGGATGGAGGAATGGGTGGGGCAGAGGAATCAGACTTGAATCCCAGCCTTGGATTGATTGTTTCCTAGGCAACAGTACGGCTGACCTTATTTTACCCCTACATGCCCTCGCCGTGCACACACACTCCACTTACTCTGCTCACATACACACTCCTCTACTGCTTCTGATGGGCTTGACAGAATGGATTACACTTCTTGTGTCTGAAAGCTTGAAGCTACAGTATGTGTGACTTTGTCCATGTATTTGTCCAGGGTGTTTGTGACTTTGTGCATGTATTTGTCCAGGGTGTGTGTGACTTTGCATGTATTTGTCCAGGGTGTTTGTGACTTTGTGCATGTATTTGTCCAGGGTGTGTGTGACTTTGTGCATGTATTTGTCCAGGGTGTGTGTGACTTTGCATGTATTTGTCCAGGGTGTGTGTGTATTTCTGCTTGTGTGTGTTTTTTGTATTCCTTTCTGGAAAAAGATTCTAAGTGGAACAGGAAGAACCCATTTCCCAAAGCTAGAGCTGGAGTCCTATTGGACTAGTTCTGTTGAAGGCCTGTCTCTTTGACGATTGGCCCTGTTCTCCTCAGCTGTGTGGTCCTCCTGTTTCCTGCTACTGCTGCTTACTCCCTCCGAACACACACACACACACACACACACACACACACACACACACACACACACACACACACACACACAACGCTCAGGCCCTAACAGGCATAAAATATTCCCCCAGAGTGTGTGTATTCCCCCAGAGTATGTGTATCCACTCCATTGAGAGATACGGGGAGTAGAGCCATCTGAGGCTGCAGGTAATTTAACGGATCATGCTGTGGGAGAAACACAAAGCTGAATAGAGTGTTAGACACCGACAGGAGGATCCCTATGTTTAGCAGCAGTGCGGGGCGGCAGGACGGGCGGGGGGTTCAAGATGCACTTCCTGTTATCCCTGTAGGAAGTGTGGGAAGTACAACACACACACCGGATGAAGGAGAGATGAATTACAGCACACGGAGACACAAAGGGAAGAGATCACAACAAGGTCTTCCACTAATGTCCCATTTACTCTACTGCTTTGTAAACAACAGGTGTCGACTAACAGTGAAATGTTTACCTACTGGTCCCTTTCCAACAACGCAGAGTTAAAGATACACAGTGGAATTGAGGGGGGGGGGGACTGGGGGGAGATTGTAGAAGGCAGCTGGGTAGGATAGGGAGGATGGTGGGGGGGTCCCAGATGTCCTGGGGGGTTTAAGTCTGTATGTACGTGTGGAGGAGACAGAGAGAGGACAGAGGTCTAAGCAGACAACATGCATGTCTGAGCTGCTTAGGCCACACTTTGTCTGTAATGAGGAAACCGAGACTAAATTAGTTAATTTTACCTTTTATTTAACTAGGCAAGTCAGTTGAGAACAAATTCTTATTTACAATGATGGCCTAGGAACAGTGGGACTGCCTGTTCAGGGGCAGTTCAGGGGCAGAACGACATATTTGTACCTTGTCAAATCGGGGGTTTGAACTTGCAACCTTCCGGTTACTAGTCCAACGCTCTAACTACTAGGCTACCCTGCCGCCCCATTAATGCTGGATAAAGGAGTGAATGTGAGACAGTATAGAATAATATGAGATTCAACGTGGAGGGGAGGAGGCGTTAGTACTGTGCCATGTATCCAATTAATTCCAATGTATGTTTTTGCGTGATATTCCAAATGCCTGTATCGCAAGAATCACGTGTTTTTAAGTTTGTCTGCTTGGCCTAATTTTTATTTTTTGTATTTCACCTTTATTTAACCAGGTAGGCTAGTTGAGAACAAGTTCTCATTTACAACTGCGACCTGGACAAGATAAAGCATATCAGTGTGAACAGACAGCAACACAGAGTTACACATGGGGTAAACAAACAAGTCAATAACACAGTAGAATTTCTTTTTACATAAAAAAAAAAGTCTATATACATTGTGTGCAAAAGGCATGAGGAGGTAGGCGAATAATTACAATTTAGCAGATTAACACAAGTGATAAATGATCAGATGGTCATGTGCAGGTAGAGATACTGGTGTGCATAAGAGCAGAAAGGTAAATAAAAACAGTATGGGGATGAGGTAGGTCAATTGGGTGGGCTATTTACCGATGGACTATGTACAGCTGCAGCGATCAGTTAGCTGCTCAAATAGCAGATGTTTGAAGTTGGTGAGGGAGATAAAAGTCTCCAACTTCAATGATTTTTGCAATTCATTCCAGTCACAGGCAGCAGAGAACTGGAACGAAAGGCGGCCAAATGAGGTGTTGGCTTTAGGGATGATCAGTGAGATACACCTGCTGGAGCGCGTGCTACGGGTGGGTGTTGCCATCGTGACCAGTGAACTGAGATAAGGCGGAGCTTTACCTAGCATGGACTTGTAGATGACCTGGAGCCAGTGGGTCTGGCGACGAATATGTAGCGAGGGCCAGCCGACTAGAGCATACAGGTCGCAGTGGTGGGTGGTATAAGGTGCTTTAGTAACAAAACGGATGGCACTGTGATAAACTGCATCCAGTTTGCTGAGTAGAGTATTGGAAGCCATTTTATAGATAACATCGCTGAAGTCGAGGATCGGTAGGATAGTCAGTTTTACTAGGGTAAGTTTGGCGGCGTGAGTGAAGGAGGCTTTGTTGTGAAATAGAAAGCCGATTCTAGATTTGATTTGGGATTGGAGATGTTTCATACGAGTCTGGAAGGAGAGTTTACAGTCTAGCCAGACACCTAGGTACTCATAGATGTCCACATATTCTAGGTCGGAACCATCCGGGGTGGTGATGCTAGTCGGGCGTGCGGGTGCAGGCAGTGAACGGTTGAAAAGCATGCATTTGGTTTTACTAGCGTTTGAGAGCAGTTGGAGGCCACGAAAGGAGTGTTGTATGGCATTGAAGCTCGTTTGGAGGTTAGATAGCACAGTGTCCAATTAAGGGCCAGAAATATACAAAATGGTGTCGTCTGCGTAGAGGTGGATCAGGGAATCGCCCGCAGCAAGAGCAACATCATTGATATATACAGAGAAAAGAGTCGGCCCGAGAATTGAACCCGGTGGCACCCCCATAGAGACTGCCAGAGGACTGGACAACATGCCCTCCGACTTGACACACTGAACTCTGTCTGCAAAGTAGTTGGAGAAACGGGTAAGGCAGTCATTAGAAAAAACGAGGCTACTGAGTCTGCCGATAAGAATATGGTGATTGACAGAGTCGAAAGCCTTGGCCAGGTCGATGAAGACGGCTGCACAGTACTGTCTTTTATCGATGGCGGTTATGATATCGTTTAGTACCTTTAGCGTGGCTGAGGTGCACCCGTGACCGGCTCGGAATCCAGATTGCACAGCGGAGAATGTATGGTGGGATTCGAGATGGTCAGTGATCTGTTTGTTGACTTGGCTTTTGAAGACCTTAGATAGGCAGGGCAGGATGGATATAGGTCTGTAACAGTTTGGGTCCAGGGTGTCTACCCCTTTGAAGAGGGGGATGACCGCGGCAGCTTTCCATTCCTTGGGGATCTCAGACGATATGAGAGGTTGAACAGGCTGGTAATAGGGGTTGATGATGTCGCTTTGTTCTCTGCTCCTTCGCGCCTTCTGTGCTGTGTGCACCTTCCCATTTACCCACACACCAAGCTCCTCCCCCACACAACAGGCTCCTCCCCACACATCAAGCTCCTCCCCACACACAAAGCTCCTCCCCCACACCCCAAGCTCCTCCCCCACTCACCAAACCCCTCCCCCACACACCAAGCTCCTCCCCCATACGCAAAGCTCCTCCCCCCCCACACCAAGCTCCTCCCCTGCCACTATCAACAACAAAATGAGAGATCACTTTTCTCTCTGACAACTTGCTATTTGATTTTGAGGTTTGGTAAAACAGAATGGGTCATATGGAGACTGAAACACATTGAGACATTATTTTACTGTAATAGAGGAGTTAACCTTTTAACTGGACCCTTTTTCTATCTCAACTCCTCAAACTGCACTCAGAGCAGACACTACTGAAACAGGAGTATCAACCAACACTGATTCTGGAAAATGAATGCTCAGTTCGTCGTGAGCGGGATTGCAGTACCACTAGCAGCATTTTAACGAAACACTGTTATACTAGCTGTCTAGTCTGTTTTATAAATGCGCAGTAAGCATAAAACACTATTTAACCTCTCTGCGCACAGAACCCGTTAGCGGGATGAAATTCGACAACATACGGTGATCGCTACATAAATAGTCATATTAAACATTCATGAAAATACAAGTGTCTCGCATGTTTCGAAAGCCTAGAATCTTGCTAATCCAACTGCATTGTCAGATTTAAAAAAGCATTTACTGCGAAAGAATACGATGTGATTATCTGAGGATAGAGCCCCATTAAAAACAACTATATCAACCAGCACAGGCGTAACAAAATCACAAACTGCAATAAAATAAATAGTTTACCTTGGACGATCTTCCTCTGTTTGCAATCCCAATGCTCATTGTTACACAATGAATGGTCTTTTGTTTGATAAAATCCATTTTTATAGCCTAACACAAAACATTTTGTGAACTGCTTGTGTCGTGAATTCCGTCTCATTCCATTTTCAACGACACATTCGATGTAAATACACACACGAAACGTGACTTTTCCAGTCAAGTTTGGTTTCATTGCAATCAACTGGTTTGTTTAACACGACCAAACCTGATGGGCCATTTCGCGGGACGTATTGACTGAAAGAAACCGATTTGAAAACAACAAGTAATGATATCATTGTGCACCAATGATAAGACCGCTGTTTCGTTGAGTGACTGTATTTTAACCCAATGACCACTGATCGTCTTGAAATCTAGCTGGGTAGATAGCCAATGAGCTGAGGTAAACGGCAATATGTAATGTTTGTGTTGGAAGACCAACCCATGTAGTAAACTCCAGCGTAAAGAGGGTCATTCGCCATTGAAGTTTCATAACGGAAGGAGCGCAACGCATGTTACGCACAGCGTTGTTTTGGTAAAGCGCAGCTTCAGCTGTTTATATATCAATCAGTATGGCGACTAAGTCGGGGAAAGCTAAATCTAAGTCTAGATATACAGATGTACACACAATTTTAGAAGAAATTGATTGGGAAAATGAGACAGAGATTGTTGGAGGACGATTCATTTAGCGATTCCCAAATGGAGGAATATTTTTTTGAACGGAGAGGACATCGTTTTGGACTGGTAAGTTTTTCTCATGCCAATGCCGTTGTTTGAAATTAATAATATAAAATATTATTTGTGAAATGAAATAGCCTATTTGAAGCTGTTGATGGGAGGGCAGGCCCACAACAATGGCCAAAGTGAAATGGAGACAGTAGATACAGCTGGTCTGTTGTAATATAATAAAGACAGTAGATCTAGCTGAAATGTCATAATATAAAATGGACAGTAGATCTAGCTGGTCTGTCATAATATAAACAAGACAGTAGATCTAGCAGGTCTATAATAATATATTCAACCTTGTGTTCCCTGTACTCTATATATATCTGTTTATAATACCTCTTGATACAGGGCTCATATGTGAAACTATTCTAACGGAACAGTTTCTTTCACAGTGACACTGACTCCGAATGGGAGCCCCCAGTGCCAAGGTGTCCATCCAGCTCCTGCCACAAGTGGTGTTCATCTGCCCAAATTTATTTCTGCAGGCATGGATGTGCCTCAGGGCCAAAAGGGCACAGCATGGAGGCGTCGCTGTGTTCTTTGCAAAATGAAGTCCCCCATCACCTGCACCACATGCTTGGTGACCCTCTGCTTTACAGAAGAAAGAGACTGCTATGGCACCTTGCATCAGCAGCACAATATTGTGTAGAGGACTGAGGGTCTTCCAAATATAGAAAGTGTTATATTGTAAATGTATATACACTGCTCAAAAAAATAAAGGGAACACTTAAACAACACAATGTAACTCCAAGTCAATCACACTTCTGTGAAATCAAACTGTCCACTTAGGAAGCAACACTGATTGACAATACATTTCAAGACACCCCCAATAAAGGAGTGGTTCTGCAGGTGGTGACCAAAGACCACTTCTCAGTTCCTATGCTTCCTGGCTGATGTTTTGGTCACTTTTGAATGCTGGCGGTGCTTTCACTCTAGTGGTAGCATGGGACGGAGTCTACAACCCACACCAGGAGTTGGAGGATGCTTTAGTCCAGGTCTGGGAGGAGATCCCTCAGGAGACCATCCGCCACCTCATCAGGAGCATGCCCAGGCGTTGTAGGGAGGTCATACAGGCACGTGGAGGCCACACACACCACTGAGCCTCATTTTGACTTGTTTTAAGGACATTACATCAAAGTTGGATCAGCCTGTAGTGTGGTTTTCCACTTTAATTTTGAGTGTGACTCCAAATCCAGACCTCCATGGGTTGATAAATTAGATTTCCATTGATCATTGATGATTTTGTTGTCAGCACATTCAACTATGTAAAGAAAAAAGTATTTAAGAATATTTCATTCAGATCTAGGATGTGTTATTTTAGTGTTCCCTTTATTTTTTTGAGCAGTGTATATTTTTTTCATGTTTTTTCGCCATTTTTTTTGGGGGGGGGGGGGGGGGGTGTTAGAATACCATTTTGGTATTTTGTATATAGTTATTCCATTCAAAATGTATAACTTCACCAATTTGGCCACTTTGGGTACATTTGGGCTACTTGTGTGGGACACCTGGGTGGCTTCATGATATGTCATGTAGCACACTCATTTTGGAAGTTATCATTCTGAAACTTTGCACAAATACTGTTGCCCTCTTATGCTTTTCACTGAAATTATCCCCATCATCCTATCTGAATGTTTTGTTTTGTCTTGTTCATTTTAAAGATTGTATTATCTAAACCATATCTATTGTGTTATATTATCCTACATTCAATTCACATTTACACAAACTTCAGAGCGTTTTCTTTCAAATGAAATCAAGAATATGCATATCCTTGGTTCTGAGCCTGAGCTACAGGCAGTTAGATTTGGGTATGTCTTCAGGCGGAAATTGAAAAAAGTAGGGGGGTGGAGGATAAGAGGATAAGGAATTAGCAACTCGTTCTCATTCTGAGAAATACGGTAGGCCACTTGATTTCAACATCTGAACAAAGTGGACAGGCCAACATGCTGTTTAAACAGTTGGAGAAAGACAAAAGGTTGCGTTCATAACAATTCAACTGTATTACCTCATTAGCTAATAAATATTTCCAAGTTGGCTACACTTGAAAGATAAACATTAGCTGACTACACATTAACAGGTGGGCTTGTGCTTTAGAGATTGTTTGAGACCTGTGTTAATTTTCTAAAATGTCTACTACCAGAAGTTTGTCATTATTAGTAAATATGCATTATTCATGGTACCTGTAGGACATTTGAGGGGAAAGAGGTCTCCTTGTTGTTTCTCACTCCCTCCATCCCCCTTTGTTGTTTCTCACTCTCTCCATCCCCCTTTGTTGTTTCTCACTCACTCCCTCATCCCACTTTGTTGTTTCTCACTCACTCCCTCCATCCCACTTTGTTGTTTCTCACTCCCTCCATCCCACATCATTTCCTTTCTTCCTCTTTGATGGACTGCTGGAGGTCAAGGACGGTTTCATACACTTGAAGTAGAATTACCCCTAACCAAAGTTCTAGGATCAGATATTCCCACCCCCAGTCCAACCCATATACATTTTGGGGATTAATAATATCTGACCCTGTACCAGTGGTTCAGGGCATTATCTGCTCTGGACTAGTGTCAGTGTTGTGTTGCTCTTTTGCGTTCTGTCATTGACATGTTGCTACACACCACTACAGAACTCCTGAGTTGCGGTGTTGTTCCATGGTAATGATGACTACCTGTTATGTTTTGGAACTCAGTAGAAATGTGGGAAATCATTGTGCAACCAACTTCCTGTATTGTTGTTACAGCATGCTAGACAGACTTTCGTAGAGGGTTGTTACGACATCATGCTATGCCCAACCAAGGAAGAGTTTGGGCTCCACCGAGCCTTACAATCTCTCCACAGTCACGACAATAGCTCCCCCCACCCCACCCGGTCACCCCACAGACCATTCAGGAACTCTCTTCTCCCCTTCTCTCTTCTACCCTTCTCTCTTGTCCTGTCCTAGTAGTTCAGTGTACTAGGTTGATGTACTTGTACACTGTTCTCCTATGTAGTGGTGTATAATAATTCATATTATATTTTTTGCCATTTAGTGTACTTTGGTACTTGGTGTTTAGTAGCACAACTTAACTTGTGTCATGTACTTGGTTTGCGCAGTATGTACTTGGTATGCGTAGTATGTACTTTGTATGCGCAGTAGTAAAGTGTGGTTATATTCAGTATGCGTGTTGTGTCGTTGACAGTAGTATGTAGAGTAAGTGTTCTGTATTCCAGGGTGACTGTCTGCTGAGGGATTGTTGCTTGTTTAATAATTCTCTCAAATAAAGGATCAAAGGTCCCTGCCACAGTCAACCTCCTGCATTTCATTACAACTACACACACACAGAATACACACACACACACACATACATACTGTACACTCCTAATCCTCTCACACACTCATCAGTAATACCATCCATTATGTACAATATTCTTTTGATTTACTTGGGAGATGTTGTAGTAGTTAATTGGATATATTTTACATTGCTGTATTATTGAATCACTCAACATGTGGTTTGTTTCTGTGTTCCTACAATATCATGGTTTTCTGCCCTGGCCCCTGTCTCTATCATAGTGCCAGGTTGTGTCTGTGTGTTCTACACGACCCTGTATTTGTTTCTTCCTGTTTCACTTTGTTCTCTCACTGATTTGCTGCTCTGACATTCTACTCTGTGACTCTGTTCTACAGCACTTCCATGATTCTCTGTGCTGTCACAGCTCCCCTGGCTCACAGTTGGCACAGAGCATCCTGGGTATAATTAGGGTGTACCACCTCCTCCAAGGTCTGGGGGGGTGAGATATTGAGGGGAGAAGGAAGGAAAGGTTGACAGTGTTTGACACCTTTGGCACACACCCTCTCTGTAATTGCCAGGGCATACATCATCTGAGCTGAGGATAGAGGAGGATGGAGGGACACCTGAGAGGAAGAGTCTGAGATGAGGAGAATAGAGAGACAACGATGGGTGGGGATCGAGGGATTGATATGCAAAGGGGGAGGGGGAGAATAGCAAGGGGGGAGGAAGAGAAGAGGTAGTTTGACAAGACCTGTGAGCAGCTTTAGACAGGAGAGGAGTCACAGTGACTGACACTCAGTACAGGTGGTACACCCCTATGTAAACACTGCTGTCACTGACTGCACACACACACCCTGCAGTACGCCAAAGTAAACATACCGGTGTGTGTGTGTGGTGGAGAGCCGATACATGTAATAGAGCTATGCATCGTGACCTGAGGGGTTGAACACAAACACACAGGGGATCAATACTGTGTGTGTGTGTCCTGTTTGAGTAGCCCAGATCGATGGGCCCCGTCTTGTAGATTGATCACCAATACTCTGCAGCATTTATTGATTAGGAATCAGCTTAGTGAAGAGCTGTCTCAGTGCTGTCCCTGTGTTGAAGTCTACGGCACCTCTACTAACTGTACTGAAGTCTACGGCACCTCTCTACTAACTGTGTTGAAGTCTACGGCACCTCTCTACTAACTGTGTTGAAGTCTACGGCACCTCTACTAACTGTGTTGAAGTCTACGGCACCTCTACTAACTGTGTTGAAGTCTACGGCACCTCTACTAACTGTGTTGAAGTCTACTGCACCTCTCTGCTAACTGTGTTGAAGTCTACGGCACCTCTGCAAACGGTGTTGAAGTCTACGGCACCTCTGCAAACGGTGTTGAAGTCTACGGCACCTCTGCAAACGGTGTTGAAGTCTACGGCACCTCTCTACTAACTGTGTTGAAGTCTACGGCACCTCTACTAACTGTGTTGAAGTCTACGGCACCTCTGCAAACGGTGTTGAAGTCTACGGCACCTCTACTAACTGTGTTGAAGTCTACGACACCTCTACTAACTGTGTTGAAGTCTACGACACCTCTACTAACTGTGTTGAAGTCTACGGCACCTCTACTAACTGTGTTGAAGTCTACGGCACCTCTACTAACTGTGTTGAAGTCTACTGCACCTCTCTGCTAACTGTGTTGAAGTCTACGGCACCTCTGCAAACGGTGTTGAAGTCTACGGCACCTCTGCAAACGGTGTTGAAGTCTACGGCACCTCTGCAAACGGTGTTGAAGTCTACGGCACCTCTACTAACTGTGTTGAAGTCTACGGCACCTCTACTAACTGTGTTGAAGTCTACGACACCTCTACTAACTGTGTTGAAGTCTACGACACCTCTACTAACTGTGTTGAAGTCTACGGCACCTCTACTAACTGTGTTGAAGTCTACGACACCTCTAACTGTGTTGAAGTCTACGACACCTCTCTACTAACTGTGTTGAAGTCTACGGCACCTCTCTACTAACTGTGTTGAAGTCTACGACACCTCTACTAACTGTGTTGAAGTCTACGGCAACTCTACTAACTGTGTTGAAGTCTACGACACCTCTACTGTGTTGAAGTCTACGGCACCTCTCTACTAACTGTGTTGAAGTCTACGACACCTCTACTAACGGTGTTGAAGTCTACGGCACCTCTCTACTAACGGTGTTGAAGTCTACGGCACCTCTCTACTAACTGTGTTGAAGTCTACGGCACCTCTCTACTAACTGTTTTGAAGTCTACGGCACCTCTACTAACTGTGTTGAAGTCTACTGCACCTCTCTGCTAACTGTGTTGAAGTCTACGGCACCTCTGCTAACTGTGTTGAAGTCTACGGCACCTCTGCAAACGGTGTTGAAGTCTACGGCACCTCTACTAACTGTGTTGAAGTCTACGACACCTCTACTAACTGTGTTGAAGTCTACGACACCTCTACTAACTGTGTTGAAGTCTACGGCACCTCTACTAACTGTGTTGAAGTCTACGACACCTCTACTGTGTTGAGGTCTACGGCACCTCTCTACTAACTGTGTTGAAGTCTACGGCAACTCTCTACTAACTGTGTTGACGTCTACGGCACCTCTCTACTAACTGTGTTGAAGTCTACGACACCTCTACTGTGTTGAAGTCTATGGCACCTCTCTACTAACTGTGTTGAAGTCTACGGCACCTCTCTACTAACGGTGTTGAAGTCTACGGCACCTCTACTAACTGTGTTGAAGTCTACGACACCTCTACTAACTGTGTTGAAGTCTACGACACCTCAACTAACTGTGTTGAAGTCTACGACACCTCTACTGTGTTGAAGTCTACGGCACCTCTGCAAACGGTGTTGAAGTCTACGGCACCTCTACTAACTATGTTGAAGTCTACGGCACCTCTACTAACTGTGTTGAAGTCTACGACACCTCTACTGTGTTGAAGTCTACGGCACCTCTCTACTAACTGTGTTGAAGTCTACGGCACCTCTCTACTAACTGTGTTGAAGTCTACGGCACCTCTACTAACTGTGTTGAAGTCTACGGCACCTCTACTAACGGTGTTGAAGTCTACGACACCTCTACTAACGGTGTTGAAGTCTACGGCACCTCTCTACTAACTGTGTTGAAGTCTACGGCACCTCTCTACTAACTGTGTTGAAGTCTACGGCACCTCTCTACTAACTGTGTTGAAGTCTACGGCACCTCTACTAACTGTGTTGAAGTCTACGGCACCTCTCTACTAACTGTGTTGAAGTCTACGGCACCTCTCTACTAACTGTGTTGAAGTCTACGGCACCTCTCTACTAACTGTGTTGAAGTCTACGGCACCTCTACTAACTGTGTTGAAGTCTACGGCACCTCTCTACTAACTGTGTTGAAGTCTACGACACCTCTACTAACTGTGTTGAAGTCTACGGCACCTCTACTAACTGTGTTGAAGTCTACTGTAAACTCTCTAGTAACTGTGTTGAAGTCTACGGCACCACTCTACTAACTGTGTTGAAGTCTACGGCACCTCTACTAACTGTGTTGAAGTCTACGGCATCTCTACTAACTGTGTTGAAGTCTACTGCACCTCTCTACTAACTGTGTTGAAGTCTACGACACCTCTACTGTGTTGAAGTCTACGGCACCTCTCTACTAACTGTGTTGAAGTCTACGACACCTCTACTAACGGTGTTGAAGTCTACGGCACCTCTCTACTAACGGTGTTGAAGTCTACGGCACCTCTCTACTAACTGTGTTGAAGTCTACGGCACCTCTCTACTAACTGTTTTGAAGTCTACGGCACCTCTACTAACTGTGTTGAAGTCTACTGCACCTCTCTGCTAACTGTGTTGAAGTCTATTGCACCTCTGCTAACTGTGTTGAAGTCTACGGCACCTCTGCAAACGGTGTTGAAGTCTACGGCACCTCTACTAACTGTGTTGAAGTCTACGACACCTCTACTAACTGTGTTGAAGTCTACGACACCTCTACTAACTGTGTTGAAGTCTACGGCACCTCTACTAACTGTGTTGAAGTCTACGACACCTCTACTGTGTTGAAGTCTACGGCACCTCTCTACTAACTGTGTTGAAGTCTACGGCAACTCTCTACTAACTGTGTTGACGTCTACGGCACCTCTCTACTAACTGTGTTGAAGTCTATGGCACCTCTCTACTAACTGTGTTGAAGTCTACGGCACCTCTCTACTAACGGTGTTGAAGTCTACGGCACCTCTACTAACTGTGTTGAAGTCTACGACACCTCTACTAACTGTGTTGAAGTCTACGACACCTCAACTAACTGTGTTGAAGTCTACGACACCTCTACTGTGTTGAAGTCTACGGCACCTCTGCAAACGGTGTTGAAGTCTACGGCACCTCTACTAACTATGTTGAAGTCTACGGCACCTCTACTAACTGTGTTGAAGTCTACGACACCTCTACTGTGTTGAAGTCTATGGCACCTCTCTACTAACTGTGTTGAAGTCTACGACACCTCTACTAACTGTGTTGAAGTCTACGACACCTCTACTGTGTTGAAGTCTACGGCACCTCTCTACTAACTGTGTTGAAGTCTACGGCACCTCTCTACTAACTGTGTTGAAGTCTACGGCACCTCTACTAACTGTGTTGAAGTCTACGGCACCTCTACTAACGGTGTTGAAGTCTACGACACCTCTACTAACGGTGTTGAAGTCTACGGCACCTCTCTACTAACTGTGTTGAAGTCTACGGCACCTCTCTACTAACTGTGTTGAAGTCTACGGCACCTCTCTACTAACTGTGTTGAAGTCTACGGCACCTCTACTAACTGTGTTGAAGTCTACGGCACCTCTCTACTAACTGTGTTGAAGTCTACGACACCTCTACTAACTGTGTTGAAGTCTACGGCACCTCTACTAACTGTGTTGAAGTCTACTGTAAACTCTCTAGTAACTGTGTTGAAGTCTACGGCACCACTCTACTAACTGTGTTGAAGTCTACGGCACCTCTACTAACTGTGTTGAAGTCTACGGCATCTCTACTAACTGTGTTGAAGTCTACTGCACCTCTCTACTAACTGTGTTGAAGTCTACGACACCTCTACTGTGTTGAAGTCTACGGCACCTCTCTACTAACTGTGTTGAAGTCTACGACACCTCTACTAACGGTGTTGAAGTCTACGGCACCTCTCTACTAACGGTGTTGAAGTCTACGGCACCTCTCTACTAACTGTGTTGAAGTCTACGGCACCTCTCTACTAACTGTTTTGAAGTCTACGGCACCTCTACTAACTGTGTTGAAGTCTACTGCACCTCTCTGCTAACTGTGTTGAAGTCTACGGCACCTCTGCTAACTGTGTTGAAGTCTACGGCACCTCTGCAAACGGTGTTGAAGTCTACGGCACCTCTACTAACTGTGTTGAAGTCTACGACACCTCTACTAACTGTGTTGAAGTCTACGACACCTCTACTAACTGTGTTGAAGTCTACGGCACCTCTACTAACTGTGTTGAAGTCTACGACACCTCTACTGTGTTGAAGTCTACGGCACCTCTCTACTAACTGTGTTGAAGTCTACGGCAACTCTCTACTAACTGTGTTGACGTCTACGGCACCTCTCTACTAACTGTGTTGAAGTCTATGGCACCTCTCTACTAACTGTGTTGAAGTCTACGGCACCTCTCTACTAACGGTGTTGAAGTCTACGGCACCTCTACTAACTGTGTTGAAGTCTACGACACCTCTACTAACTGTGTTGAAGTCTACGACACCTCTACTAACTGTGTTGAAGTCTACGACACCTCTACTGTGTTGAAGTCTACGGCACCTCTGCAAACGGTGTTGAAGTCTACGGCACCTCTACTAACTATGTTGATGTCTACGGCACCTCTACTAACTGTGTTGAAGTCTACGACACCTCTACTGTGTTGAAGTCTATGGCACCTCTCTACTAACTGTGTTGAAGTCTACGACACCTCTACTAACTGTGTTGAAGTCTACGACACCTCTACTGTGTTGAAGTCTACGGCACCTCTCTACTAACTGTGTTGAAGTCTACGGCACCTCTCTACTAACTGTGTTGAAGTCTACGGCACCTCTACTAACTGTGTTGAAGTCTACGGCACCTCTACTAACGGTGTTGAAGTCTACGACACCTCTACTAACGGTGTTGAAGTCTACGGCACCTCTCTACTAACTGTGTTGAAGTCTACGACACCTCTACTAACTGTGTTGAAGTCTACGACACCTCTACTAACTGTGTTGAAGTCTACGGCACCTCTACTAACTGTGTTGAAGTCTACGACACCTCTACTGTGTTGAAGTCTACGGCACCTCTCTACTAACTGTGTTGAAGTCTACGGCAACTCTCTACTAACTGTGTTGAAGTCTATGGCACCTCTCTACTAACTGTGTTGAAGTCTACGGCACCTCTCTACTAACGGTGTTGAAGTCTACGGCACCTCTACTAACTGTGTTGAAGTCTACGACACCTCTACTAACTGTGTTGAAGTCTACGACACCTCAACTAACTGTGTTGAAGTCTACGACACCTCTACTGTGTTGAAGTCTACGGCACCTCTGCAAACGGTGTTGAAGTCTACGGCACCTCTACTAACTATGTTGATGTCTACGGCACCTCTACTAACTGTGTTGAAGTCTACGACACCTCTACTGTGTTGAAGTCTATGGCACCTCTCTACTAACTGTGTTGAAGTCTACGACACCTCTACTAACTGTGTTGAAGTCTACGACACCTCTACTGTGTTGAAGTCTACGGCACCTCTCTACTAACTGTGTTGAAGTCTACGGCACCTCTCTACTAACTGTGTTGAAGTCTACGGCACCTCTACTAACTGTGTTGAAGTCTACGGCACCTCTACTAACGGTGTTGAAGTCTACGACACCTCTACTAACGGTGTTGAAGTCTACGGCACCTCTCTACTAACTGTGTTGAAGTCTACGGCACCTCTCTACTAACTGTGTTGAAGTCTACGGCACCTCTCTACTAACTGTGTTGAAGTCTACGGCACCTCTACTAACTGTGTTGAAGTCTACGGCACCTCTCTACTAACTGTGTTGAAGTCTACGACACCTCTACTAACTGTGTTGAAGTCTACGGCACCTCTACTAACTGTGTTGAAGTCTACTGTAAACTCTCTAGTAACTGTGTTGAAGTCTACGGCACCACTCTACTAACTGTGTTGAAGTCTACGGCATCTCTACTAACTGTGTTGAAGTCTACTGCACCTCTCTACTAACTGTGTTGAAGTCTACGACACCTCTCTACTAACTGTTGAAGTCTACTGCACCTCTCTACTAACTGTGTTGAAGTCTACGGCACCTCTACTAACTGTGTTGAAGTCTACTGCACCTCTCTGCTAACTGTTTTGAAGTCTACGGCACCTCTGCTAACTGTGTTGAAGTCTACGGCACCTCTGCAAACGGTGTTGAAGTCTACGGCACCTCTACTAACTGTGTTGAAGTCTACGACACCTCTACTAACTGTGTTGAAGTCTATGACACCTCTACTAACTGTGTTGAAGTCTACGGCACCTCTACTAACTGTGTTGAAGTCTACGACACCTCTAACTGTGTTGAAGTCTACGGCAACTCTCTACTAACTGTGTTGAAGTCTACGACAGCTCTACTAACTGTGTTGAAGTCTACGACACCTCTACTAACTGTGTTGAAGTCTACGGCACCTCTACTAACTGTGTTGAAGTCTACGGCACCTCTCTACTAACTGTGTTGAAGTCTACGGCACCTCTCTACTAACTGTGTTGAAGTCTACGGCACCTCTACTAACTGTGTTGAAGTCTACGGCACCTCTCTACTAACTGTGTTGAAGTCTACGACACCTCTACTAACTGTGTTGAAGTCTACGGCACCTCTACTAACTGTGTTGAAGTCTACTGTAAACTCTCTAGTAACTGTGTTGAAGTCTACGGCACCTCTACTAACTGTGTTGAAGTCTACTGCACCTCTCTGCTAACTGTTTTGAAGTCTACGGCACCTCTGCTAACTGTGTTGAAGTCTACGGCACCTCTGCAAACGGTGTTGAAGTCTACGGCACCTCTACTAACTGTGTTGAAGTCTACGACACCTCTACTAACTGTGTTGAAGTCTATGACACCTCTACTAACTGTGTTGAAGTCTACGGCACCTCTACTAACTGTGTTGAAGTCTACGACACCTCTAACTGTGTTGAAGTCTACGGCAACTCTCTACTAACTGTGTTGAAGTCTACGACAGCTCTACTAACTGTGTTGAAGTCTACGACACCTCTACTAACTGTGTTGAAGTCTACGGCACCTCTACTAACTGTGTTGAAGTCTACGGCACCTCTCTACTAACTGTGTTGAAGTCTACGGCACCTCTCTACTAACTGTGTTGAAGTCTACGGCACCTCTACTAACTGTGTTGAAGTCTACGGCACCTCTCTACTAACTGTGTTGAAGTCTACGACACCTCTACTAACTGTGTTGAAGTCTACGGCACCTCTACTAACTGTGTTGAAGTCTACTGTAAACTCTCTAGTAACTGTGTTGAAGTCTACGGCACCACTCTACTAACTGTGTTGAAGTCTACGGCACCTCTACTAACTGTGTTGAAGTCTACGGCATCTCTACTAACTGTGTTGAAGTCTACTGCACCTCTCTACTAACTGTGTTGAAGTCTACGACACCTCTACTGTGTTGAAGTCTACGGCACCTCTCTACTAACTGTGTTGAAGTCTACGACACCTCTACTAACGGTGTTGAAGTCTACGGCACCTCTCTACTAACGGTGTTGAAGTCTACGGCACCTCTCTACTAACTGTGTTGAAGTCTACGGCACCTCTCTACTAACTGTTTTGAAGTCTACGGCACCTCTACTAACTGTGTTGAAGTCTACTGCACCTCTCTGCTAACTGTGTTGAAGTCTACGGCACCTCTGCTAACTGTGTTGAAGTCTACGGCACCTCTGCAAACGGTGTTGAAGTCTACGGCACCTCTACTAACTGTGTTGAAGTCTACGACACCTCTACTAACTGTGTTGAAGTCTACGACACCTCTACTAACTGTGTTGAAGTCTACGGCACCTCTACTAACTGTGTTGAAGTCTACGACACCTCTACTGTGTTGAAGTCTACGGCACCTCTCTACTAACTGTGTTGAAGTCTACGGCAACTCTCTACTAACTGTGTTGACGTCTACGGCACCTCTCTACTAACTGTGTTGAAGTCTACGACACCTCTCTACTAACGGTGTTGAAGTCTACGGCACCTCTACTAACTGTGTTGAAGTCTACGACACCTCTCTACTAACGGTGTTGAAGTCTACGGCACCTCTACTAACTGTGTTGAAGTCTACGACACCTCTACTAACTGTGTTGAAGTCTACGACACCTCAACTAACTGTGTTGAAGTCTACGACACCTCTACTGTGTTGAAGTCTACGGCACCTCTGCAAACGGTGTTGAAGTCTACGGCACCTCTACTAACTATGTTGAAGTCTACGGCACCTCTACTAACTGTGTTGAAGTCTACGACACCTCTACTGTGTTGAAGTCTATGGCACCTCTCTACTAACTGTGTTGAAGTCTACGACACCTCTACTAACTGTGTTGAAGTCTACGACACCTCTACTGTGTTGAAGTCTACGGCACCTCTCTACTAACTGTGTTGAAGTCTACGGCACCTCTCTACTAACTGTGTTGAAGTCTACGGCACCTCTACTAACTGTGTTGAAGTCTACGGCACCTCTACTAACGGTGTTGAAGTCTACGACACCTCTACTAACGGTGTTGAAGTCTACGGCACCTCTCTACTAACTGTGTTGAAGTCTACGGCACCTCTCTACTAACTGTGTTGAAGTCTACGGCACCTCTCTACTAACTGTGTTGAAGTCTACGGCACCTCTACTAACTGTGTTGAAGTCTACGGCACCTCTCTACTAACTGTGTTGAAGTCTACGACACCTCTACTAACTGTGTTGAAGTCTACGGCACCTCTACTAACTGTGTTGAAGTCTACGACACCTCTACTAACGGTGTTGAAGTCTACGGCACCTCTCTACTAACGGTGTTGAAGTCTACGGCACCTCTCTACTAACTGTGTTGAAGTCTACGGCACCTCTCTACTAACTGTTTTGAAGTCTACGGCACCTCTACTAACTGTGTTGAAGTCTACTGCACCTCTCTGCTAACTGTGTTGAAGTCTACGGCACCTCTGCTAACTGTGTTGAAGTCTACGGCACCTCTGCAAACGGTGTTGAAGTCTACGGCACCTCTACTAACTGTGTTGAAGTCTACGACACCTCTACTAACTGTGTTGAAGTCTACGACACCTCTACTAACTGTGTTGAAGTCTACGGCACCTCTACTAACTGTGTTGAAGTCTACGACACCTCTACTGTGTTGAAGTCTACGGCACCTCTCTACTAACTGTGTTGAAGTCTACGGCAACTCTCTACTAACTGTGTTGACGTCTACGGCACCTCTCTACTAACTGTGTTGAAGTCTATGGCACCTCTCTACTAACTGTGTTGAAGTCTACGGCACCTCTCTACTAACGGTGTTGAAGTCTACGGCACCTCTACTAACTGTGTTGAAGTCTACGACACCTCTACTAACTGTGTTGAAGTCTACGACACCTCAACTAACTGTGTTGAAGTCTACGACACCTCTACTGTGTTGAAGTCTACGGCACCTCTGCAAACGGTGTTGAAGTCTACGGCACCTCTACTAACTATGTTGATGTCTACGGCACCTCTACTAACTGTGTTGAAGTCTACGACACCTCTACTGTGTTGAAGTCTATGGCACCTCTCTACTAACTGTGTTGAAGTCTACGACACCTCTACTAACTGTGTTGAAGTCTACGACACCTCTACTGTGTTGAAGTCTACGGCACCTCTCTACTAACTGTGTTGAAGTCTACGGCACCTCTCTACTAACTGTGTTGAAGTCTACGGCACCTCTACTAACTGTGTTGAAGTCTACGGCACCTCTACTAACGGTGTTGAAGTCTACGACACCTCTACTAACGGTGTTGAAGTCTACGGCACCTCTCTACTAACTGTGTTGAAGTCTACGACACCTCTACTAACTGTGTTGAAGTCTACGACACCTCTACTAACTGTGTTGAAGTCTACGGCACCTCTACTAACTGTGTTGAAGTCTACGACACCTCTACTGTGTTGAAGTCTACGGCACCTCTCTACTAACTGTGTTGAAGTCTACGGCAACTCTCTACTAACTGTGTTGACGTCTACGGCACCTCTCTACTAACTGTGTTGAAGTCTATGGCACCTCTCTACTAACTGTGTTGAAGTCTACGGCACCTCTCTACTAACGGTGTTGAAGTCTACGGCACCTCTACTAACTGTGTTGAAGTCTACGACACCTCTACTAACTGTGTTGAAGTCTACGACACCTCAACTAACTGTGTTGAAGTCTACGACACCTCTACTGTGTTGAAGTCTACGGCACCTCTGCAAACGGTGTTGAAGTCTACGGCACCTCTACTAACTATGTTGATGTCTACGGCACCTCTACTAACTGTGTTGAAGTCTACGACACCTCTACTGTGTTGAAGTCTATGGCACCTCTCTACTAACTGTGTTGAAGTCTACGACACCTCTACTAACTGTGTTGAAGTCTACGACACCTCTACTGTGTTGAAGTCTACGGCACCTCTCTACTAACTGTGTTGAAGTCTACGGCACCTCTCTACTAACTGTGTTGAAGTCTACGGCACCTCTACTAACTGTGTTGAAGTCTACGGCACCTCTACTAACGGTGTTGAAGTCTACGACACCTCTACTAACGGTGTTGAAGTCTACGGCACCTCTCTACTAACTGTGTTGAAGTCTACGGCACCTCTCTACTAACTGTGTTGAAGTCTACGGCACCTCTCTACTAACTGTGTTGAAGTCTACGGCACCTCTACTAACTGTGTTGAAGTCTACGGCACCTCTCTACTAACTGTGTTGAAGTCTACGACACCTCTACTAACTGTGTTGAAGTCTACGGCACCTCTACTAACTGTGTTGAAGTCTACTGTAAACTCTCTAGTAACTGTGTTGAAGTCTACGGCACCACTCTACTAACTGTGTTGAAGTCTATGGCACCTCTCTACTAACTGTGTTGAAGTCTACGACACCTCTACTAACTGTGTTGAAGTCTACGGCACCTCTACTAACGGTGTTGAAGTCTACGACACCTCTACTAACGGTGTTGAAGTCTACGGCACCTCTCTACTAACTGTGTTGAAGTCTACGGCACCTCTCTACTAACTGTGTTGAAGTCTACGGCACCTCTCTACTAACTGTGTTGAAGTCTACGGCACCTCTACTAACTGTGTTGAAGTCTACGGCACCTCTCTACTAACTGTGTTGAAGTCTACGACACCTCTACTAACTGTGTTGAAGTCTACGGCACCTCTACTAACTGTGTTGAAGTCTACTGTAAACTCTCTAGTAACTGTGTTGAAGTCTACGGCACCACTCTACTAACTGTGTTGAAGTCTACGGCACCTCTACTAACTGTGTTGAAGTCTACGGCATCTCTACTAACTGTGTTGAAGTCTACTGCACCTCTCTACTAACTGTGTTGAAGTCTACGACACCTCTCTACTAACTGTTGAAGTCTACTGCACCTCTCTACTAACTGTGTTGAAGTCTACGGCACCTCTACTAACTGTGTTGAAGTCTACTGCACCTCTCTGCTAACTGTTTTGAAGTCTACGGCACCTCTGCTAACTGTGTTGAAGTCTACGGCACCTCTGCAAACGGTGTTGAAGTCTACGGCACCTCTACTAACTGTGTTGAAGTCTACGACACCTCTACTAACTGTGTTGAAGTCTATGACACCTCTACTAACTGTGTTGAAGTCTACGGCACCTCTACTAACTGTGTTGAAGTCTACGACACCTCTAACTGTGTTGAAGTCTACGGCAACTCTCTACTAACTGTGTTGAAGTCTACGACAGCTCTACTAACTGTGTTGAAGTCTACGACACCTCTACTAACTGTGTTGAAGTCTACGGCACCTCTACTAACTGTGTTGAAGTCTACGGCACCTCTCTACTAACTGTGTTGAAGTCTACGGCACCTCTCTACTAACTGTGTTGAAGTCTACGGCACCTCTACTAACTGTGTTGAAGTCTACGGCACCTCTCTACTAACTGTGTTGAAGTCTACGACACCTCTACTAACTGTGTTGAAGTCTACGGCACCTCTACTAACTGTGTTGAAGTCTACTGTAAACTCTCTAGTAACTGTGTTGAAGTCTACGGCACCTCTACTAACTGTGTTGAAGTCTACTGCACCTCTCTGCTAACTGTTTTGAAGTCTACGGCACCTCTGCTAACTGTGTTGAAGTCTACGGCACCTCTGCAAACGGTGTTGAAGTCTACGGCACCTCTACTAACTGTGTTGAAGTCTACGACACCTCTACTAACTGTGTTGAAGTCTATGACACCTCTACTAACTGTGTTGAAGTCTACGGCACCTCTACTAACTGTGTTGAAGTCTACGACACCTCTAACTGTGTTGAAGTCTACGGCAACTCTCTACTAACTGTGTTGAAGTCTACGACAGCTCTACTAACTGTGTTGAAGTCTACGACACCTCTACTAACTGTGTTGAAGTCTACGGCACCTCTACTAACTGTGTTGAAGTCTACGGCACCTCTCTACTAACTGTGTTGAAGTCTACGGCACCTCTCTACTAACTGTGTTGAAGTCTACGGCACCTCTACTAACTGTGTTGAAGTCTACGGCACCTCTCTACTAACTGTGTTGAAGTCTACGACACCTCTACTAACTGTGTTGAAGTCTACGGCACCTCTACTAACTGTGTTGAAGTCTACTGTAAACTCTCTAGTAACTGTGTTGAAGTCTACGGCACCACTCTACTAACTGTGTTGAAGTCTACGGCACCTCTACTAACTGTGTTGAAGTCTACGGCATCTCTACTAACTGTGTTGAAGTCTACTGCACCTCTCTACTAACTGTGTTGAAGTCTACGACACCTCTACTGTGTTGAAGTCTACGGCACCTCTCTACTAACTGTGTTGAAGTCTACGACACCTCTACTAACGGTGTTGAAGTCTACGGCACCTCTCTACTAACGGTGTTGAAGTCTACGGCACCTCTCTACTAACTGTGTTGAAGTCTACGGCACCTCTCTACTAACTGTTTTGAAGTCTACGGCACCTCTACTAACTGTGTTGAAGTCTACTGCACCTCTCTGCTAACTGTGTTGAAGTCTACGGCACCTCTGCTAACTGTGTTGAAGTCTACGGCACCTCTGCAAACGGTGTTGAAGTCTACGGCACCTCTACTAACTGTGTTGAAGTCTACGACACCTCTACTAACTGTGTTGAAGTCTACGACACCTCTACTAACTGTGTTGAAGTCTACGGCACCTCTACTAACTGTGTTGAAGTCTACGACACCTCTACTGTGTTGAAGTCTACGGCACCTCTCTACTAACTGTGTTGAAGTCTACGGCAACTCTCTACTAACTGTGTTGACGTCTACGGCACCTCTCTACTAACTGTGTTGAAGTCTATGGCACCTCTCTACTAACTGTGTTGAAGTCTACGGCACCTCTCTACTAACGGTGTTGAAGTCTACGGCACCTCTACTAACTGTGTTGAAGTCTACGACACCTCTACTAACTGTGTTGAAGTCTACGACACCTCAACTAACTGTGTTGAAGTCTACGACACCTCTACTGTGTTGAAGTCTACGGCACCTCTGCAAACGGTGTTGAAGTCTACGGCACCTCTACTAACTATGTTGAAGTCTACGGCACCTCTACTAACTGTGTTGAAGTCTACGACACCTCTACTGTGTTGAAGTCTATGGCACCTCTCTACTAACTGTGTTGAAGTCTACGACACCTCTACTAACTGTGTTGAAGTCTACGACACCTCTACTGTGTTGAAGTCTACGGCACCTCTCTACTAACTGTGTTGAAGTCTACGGCACCTCTCTACTAACTGTGTTGAAGTCTACGGCACCTCTACTAACTGTGTTGAAGTCTACGGCACCTCTACTAACGGTGTTGAAGTCTACGACACCTCTACTAACGGTGTTGAAGTCTACGGCACCTCTCTACTAACTGTGTTGAAGTCTACGGCACCTCTCTACTAACTGTGTTGAAGTCTACGGCACCTCTCTACTAACTGTGTTGAAGTCTACGGCACCTCTACTAACTGTGTTGAAGTCTACGGCACCTCTCTACTAACTGTGTTGAAGTCTACGACACCTCTACTAACTGTGTTGAAGTCTACGGCACCTCTACTAACTGTGTTGAAGTCTACGACACCTCTACTAACGGTGTTGAAGTCTACGGCACCTCTCTACTAACGGTGTTGAAGTCTACGGCACCTCTCTACTAACTGTGTTGAAGTCTACGGCACCTCTCTACTAACTGTTTTGAAGTCTACGGCACCTCTACTAACTGTGTTGAAGTCTACTGCACCTCTCTGCTAACTGTGTTGAAGTCTACGGCACCTCTGCTAACTGTGTTGAAGTCTACGGCACCTCTGCAAACGGTGTTGAAGTCTACGGCACCTCTACTAACTGTGTTGAAGTCTACGACACCTCTACTAACTGTGTTGAAGTCTACGACACCTCTACTAACTGTGTTGAAGTCTACGGCACCTCTACTAACTGTGTTGAAGTCTACGACACCTCTACTGTGTTGAAGTCTACGGCACCTCTCTACTAACTGTGTTGAAGTCTACGGCAACTCTCTACTAACTGTGTTGACGTCTACGGCACCTCTCTACTAACTGTGTTGAAGTCTATGGCACCTCTCTACTAACTGTGTTGAAGTCTACGGCACCTCTCTACTAACGGTGTTGAAGTCTACGGCACCTCTACTAACTGTGTTGAAGTCTACGACACCTCTACTAACTGTGTTGAAGTCTACGACACCTCAACTAACTGTGTTGAAGTCTACGACACCTCTACTGTGTTGAAGTCTACGGCACCTCTGCAAACGGTGTTGAAGTCTACGGCACCTCTACTAACTATGTTGATGTCTACGGCACCTCTACTAACTGTGTTGAAGTCTACGACACCTCTACTGTGTTGAAGTCTATGGCACCTCTCTACTAACTGTGTTGAAGTCTACGACACCTCTACTAACTGTGTTGAAGTCTACGACACCTCTACTGTGTTGAAGTCTACGGCACCTCTCTACTAACTGTGTTGAAGTCTACGGCACCTCTCTACTAACTGTGTTGAAGTCTACGGCACCTCTACTAACTGTGTTGAAGTCTACGGCACCTCTACTAACGGTGTTGAAGTCTACGACACCTCTACTAACGGTGTTGAAGTCTACGGCACCTCTCTACTAACTGTGTTGAAGTCTACGACACCTCTACTAACTGTGTTGAAGTCTACGACACCTCTACTAACTGTGTTGAAGTCTACGGCACCTCTACTAACTGTGTTGAAGTCTACGACACCTCTACTGTGTTGAAGTCTACGGCACCTCTCTACTAACTGTGTTGAAGTCTACGGCAACTCTCTACTAACTGTGTTGACGTCTACGGCACCTCTCTACTAACTGTGTTGAAGTCTATGGCACCTCTCTACTAACTGTGTTGAAGTCTACGGCACCTCTCTACTAACGGTGTTGAAGTCTACGGCACCTCTACTAACTGTGTTGAAGTCTACGACACCTCTACTAACTGTGTTGAAGTCTACGACACCTCAACTAACTGTGTTGAAGTCTACGACACCTCTACTGTGTTGAAGTCTACGGCACCTCTGCAAACGGTGTTGAAGTCTACGGCACCTCTACTAACTATGTTGATGTCTACGGCACCTCTACTAACTGTGTTGAAGTCTACGACACCTCTACTGTGTTGAAGTCTATGGCACCTCTCTACTAACTGTGTTGAAGTCTACGACACCTCTACTAACTGTGTTGAAGTCTACGACACCTCTACTGTGTTGAAGTCTACGGCACCTCTCTACTAACTGTGTTGAAGTCTACGGCACCTCTCTACTAACTGTGTTGAAGTCTACGGCACCTCTACTAACTGTGTTGAAGTCTACGGCACCTCTACTAACGGTGTTGAAGTCTACGACACCTCTACTAACGGTGTTGAAGTCTACGGCACCTCTCTACTAACTGTGTTGAAGTCTACGGCACCTCTCTACTAACTGTGTTGAAGTCTACGGCACCTCTCTACTAACTGTGTTGAAGTCTACGGCACCTCTACTAACTGTGTTGAAGTCTACGGCACCTCTCTACTAACTGTGTTGAAGTCTACGACACCTCTACTAACTGTGTTGAAGTCTACGGCACCTCTACTAACTGTGTTGAAGTCTACTGTAAACTCTCTAGTAACTGTGTTGAAGTCTACGGCACCACTCTACTAACTGTGTTGAAGTCTACGGCACCTCTACTAACTGTGTTGAAGTCTACGGCATCTCTACTAACTGTGTTGAAGTCTACTGCACCTCTCTACTAACTGTGTTGAAGTCTACGACACCTCTCTACTAACTGTTGAAGTCTACTGCACCTCTCTACTAACTGTGTTGAAGTCTACTGCACCTCTCTGCTAACTGTTTTGAAGTCTACGGCACCTCTGCTAACTGTGTTGAAGTCTACGGCACCTCTGCAAACGGTGTTGAAGTCTACGGCACCTCTACTAACTGTGTTGAAGTCTACGACACCTCTACTAACTGTGTTGAAGTCTATGACACCTCTACTAACTGTGTTGAAGTCTACGGCACCTCTACTAACTGTGTTGAAGTCTACGACACCTCTAACTGTGTTGAAGTCTACGGCAACTCTCTACTAACTGTGTTGAAGTCTACGACAGCTCTACTAACTGTGTTGAAGTCTACGACACCTCTACTAACTGTGTTGAAGTCTACGGCACCTCTACTAACTGTGTTGAAGTCTACGGCACCTCTCTACTAACTGTGTTGAAGTCTACGGCACCTCTCTACTAACTGTGTTGAAGTCTACGGCACCTCTACTAACTGTGTTGAAGTCTACGGCACCTCTCTACTAACTGTGTTGAAGTCTACGACACCTCTACTAACTGTGTTGAAGTCTACGGCACCTCTACTAACTGTGTTGAAGTCTACTGTAAACTCTCTAGTAACTGTGTTGAAGTCTACGGCACCTCTACTAACTGTGTTGAAGTCTACTGCACCTCTCTGCTAACTGTTTTGAAGTCTACGGCACCTCTGCTAACTGTGTTGAAGTCTACGGCACCTCTGCAAACGGTGTTGAAGTCTACGGCACCTCTACTAACTGTGTTGAAGTCTACGACACCTCTACTAACTGTGTTGAAGTCTATGACACCTCTACTAACTGTGTTGAAGTCTACGGCACCTCTACTAACTGTGTTGAAGTCTACGACACCTCTAACTGTGTTGAAGTCTACGGCAACTCTCTACTAACTGTGTTGAAGTCTACGACAGCTCTACTAACTGTGTTGAAGTCTACGACACCTCTACTAACTGTGTTGAAGTCTACGGCACCTCTACTAACTGTGTTGAAGTCTACGGCACCTCTCTACTAACTGTGTTGAAGTCTACGGCACCTCTCTACTAACTGTGTTGAAGTCTACGGCACCTCTACTAACTGTGTTGAAGTCTACGGCACCTCTCTACTAACTGTGTTGAAGTCTACGACACCTCTACTAACTGTGTTGAAGTCTACGGCACCTCTACTAACTGTGTTGAAGTCTACTGTAAACTCTCTAGTAACTGTGTTGAAGTCTACGGCACCACTCTACTAACTGTGTTGAAGTCTACGGCACCTCTACTAACTGTGTTGAAGTCTACGGCATCTCTACTAACTGTGTTGAAGTCTACTGCACCTCTCTACTAACTGTGTTGAAGTCTACGACACCTCTACTGTGTTGAAGTCTACGGCACCTCTCTACTAACTGTGTTGAAGTCTACGACACCTCTACTAACGGTGTTGAAGTCTACGGCACCTCTCTACTAACGGTGTTGAAGTCTACGGCACCTCTCTACTAACTGTGTTGAAGTCTACGGCACCTCTCTACTAACTGTTTTGAAGTCTACGGCACCTCTACTAACTGTGTTGAAGTCTACTGCACCTCTCTGCTAACTGTGTTGAAGTCTACGGCACCTCTGCTAACTGTGTTGAAGTCTACGGCACCTCTGCAAACGGTGTTGAAGTCTACGGCACCTCTACTAACTGTGTTGAAGTCTACGACACCTCTACTAACTGTGTTGAAGTCTACGACACCTCTACTAACTGTGTTGAAGTCTACGGCACCTCTACTAACTGTGTTGAAGTCTACGACACCTCTACTGTGTTGAAGTCTACGGCAACTCTCTACTAACTGTGTTGACGTCTACGGCACCTCTCTACTAACTGTGTTGAAGTCTATGGCACCTCTCTACTAACTGTGTTGAAGTCTACGGCACCTCTCTACTAACGGTGTTGAAGTCTACGGCACCTCTACTAACTGTGTTGAAGTCTACGACACCTCTACTAACTGTGTTGAAGTCTACGACACCTCAACTAACTGTGTTGAAGTCTACGACACCTCTACTGTGTTGAAGTCTACGGCACCTCTGCAAACGGTGTTGAAGTCTACGGCACCTCTACTAACTATGTTGAAGTCTACGGCACCTCTACTAACTGTGTTGAAGTCTACGACACCTCTACTGTGTTGAAGTCTATGGCACCTCTCTACTAACTGTGTTGAAGTCTACGACACCTCTACTAACTGTGTTGAAGTCTACGACACCTCTACTGTGTTGAAGTCTACGGCACCTCTCTACTAACTGTGTTGAAGTCTACGGCACCTCTCTACTAACTGTGTTGAAGTCTACGGCACCTCTACTAACTGTGTTGAAGTCTACGGCACCTCTACTAACGGTGTTGAAGTCTACGACACCTCTACTAACGGTGTTGAAGTCTACGGCACCTCTACTAACTGTGTTGAAGTCTACGGCACCTCTCTACTAACTGTGTTGAAGTCTACGACACCTCTACTAACTGTGTTGAAGTCTACGGCACCTCTACTAACTGTGTTGAAGTCTACTGTAAACTCTCTAGTAACTGTGTTGAAGTCTACGGCACCACTCTACTAACTGTGTTGAAGTCTACGGCACCTCTACTAACTGTGTTGAAGTCTACGGCATCTCTACTAACTGTGTTGAAGTCTACTGCACCTCTCTACTAACTGTGTTGAAGTCTACGACACCTCTACTGTGTTGAAGTCTACGGCACCTCTCTACTAACTGTGTTGAAGTCTACGACACCTCTACTAACGGTGTTGAAGTCTACGGCACCTCTCTACTAACGGTGTTGAAGTCTACGGCACCTCTCTACTAACTGTGTTGAAGTCTACGGCACCTCTCTACTAACTGTTTTGAAGTCTACGGCACCTCTACTAACTGTGTTGAAGTCTACTGCACCTCTCTGCTAACTGTGTTGAAGTCTACGGCACCTCTGCTAACTGTGTTGAAGTCTACGGCACCTCTGCAAACGGTGTTGAAGTCTACGGCACCTCTACTAACTGTGTTGAAGTCTACGACACCTCTACTAACTGTGTTGAAGTCTACGACACCTCTACTAACTGTGTTGAAGTCTACGGCACCTCTACTAACTGTGTTGAAGTCTACGACACCTCTACTGTGTTGAAGTCTACGGCACCTCTCTACTAACTGTGTTGAAGTCTACGGCAACTCTCTACTAACTGTGTTGACGTCTACGGCACCTCTCTACTAACTGTGTTGAAGTCTATGGCACCTCTCTACTAACTGTGTTGAAGTCTACGGCACCTCTCTACTAACGGTGTTGAAGTCTACGGCACCTCTACTAACTGTGTTGAAGTCTACGACACCTCTACTAACTGTGTTGAAGTCTACGACACCTCAACTAACTGTGTTGAAGTCTACGACACCTCTACTGTGTTGAAGTCTACGGCACCTCTGCAAACGGTGTTGAAGTCTACGGCACCTCTACTAACTATGTTGAAGTCTACGGCACCTCTACTAACTGTGTTGAAGTCTACGACACCTCTACTGTGTTGAAGTCTATGGCACCTCTCTACTAACTGTGTTGAAGTCTACGACACCTCTACTAACTGTGTTGAAGTCTACGACACCTCTACTGTGTTGAAGTCTACGGCACCTCTCTACTAACTGTGTTGAAGTCTACGGCACCTCTCTACTAACTGTGTTGAAGTCTACGGCACCTCTACTAACTGTGTTGAAGTCTACGGCACCTCTACTAACGGTGTTGAAGTCTACGACACCTCTACTAACGGTGTTGAAGTCTACGGCACCTCTCTACTAACTGTGTTGAAGTCTACGGCACCTCTCTACTAACTGTGTTGAAGTCTACGGCACCTCTCTACTAACTGTGTTGAAGTCTACGGCACCTCTACTAACTGTGTTGAAGTCTACGGCACCTCTCTACTAACTGTGTTGAAGTCTACGACACCTCTACTAACTGTGTTGAAGTCTACGGCACCTCTACTAACTGTGTTGAAGTCTACTGTAAACTCTCTAGTAACTGTGTTGAAGTCTACGGCACCACTCTACTAACTGTGTTGAAGTCTACGGCACCTCTACTAACTGTGTTGAAGTCTACGGCATCTCTACTAACTGTGTTGAAGTCTACTGCACCTCTCTACTAACTGTGTTGAAGTCTACGACACCTCTCTACTAACTGTTTGTTGAAGTCTACTGCACCTCTCTACTAACTGTGTTGAAGTCTACGGCACCTCTACTAACTGTGTTGAAGTCTACTGCACCTCTCTGCTAACTGTTTTGAAGTCTACGGCACCTCTGCTAACTGTGTTGAAGTCTACGGCACCTCTGCAAACGGTGTTGAAGTCTACGGCACCTCTACTAACTGTGTTGAAGTCTACGACACCTCTACTAACTGTGTTGAAGTCTATGACACCTCTACTAACTGTGTTGAAGTCTACGGCACCTCTACTAACTGTGTTGAAGTCTACGACACCTCTAACTGTGTTGAAGTCTACGGCAACTCTCTACTAACTGTGTTGAAGTCTACGACAGCTCTACTAACTGTGTTGAAGTCTACGACACCTCTACTAACTGTGTTGAAGTCTACGGCACCTCTACTAACTGTGTTGAAGTCTACGACACCTCTACTGTGTTGAAGTCTACGGCACCTCTCTACTAACTGTGTTGAAGTCTACGGCAACTCTCTACTAACTGTGTTGAAGTCTACGGCACCTCTCTACTAACTGTGTTGAAGTCTACGACACCTCTACTAACGGTGTTGAAGTCTACGGCACCTCTCTACTAACGGTGTTGAAGTCTACGGCACCTCTCTACTAACTGTGTTGAAGTCTACGACACCTCTCTACTAACTGTGTTGAAGTCTACGACACCTCTCTACTAACTGTGTTGAAGTCTACGGCACCTCTCTACTAACTGTGTTGAAGTCTACGGCACCTCTCTACTAACTGTGTTGAAGTCTACGGCACCTCTACTAACTGTGTTGAAATCTACTGCACCTCTCTACTAACTGTGTTGAAGTCTACGGCACCTCTACTAACTGTGTTGAAGTCTACGGCACCTCTACTAACTGTGTTGAAGTCTACGGCACCTCTACTAACTGTGTTGAAGTCTACTGCACCTCTCTACTAACTGTGTTGAAGTCTATGGCACCTCTCTACTAACTGTGTTGAAGTCTACGGCACCTCTCTACTAACGGTGTTGAAGTCTACGGCACCTCTACTAACTGTGTTGAAGTCTACGACACCTCTACTAACTGTGTTGAAGTCTACGACACCTCAACTAACTGTGTTGAAGTCTACGACACCTCTACTGTGTTGAAGTCTACGGCACCTCTGCAAACGGTGTTGAAGTCTACGGCACCTCTACTAACTATGTTGAAGTCTACGGCACCTCTACTAACTGTGTTGAAGTCTACGACACCTCTACTGTGTTGAAGTCTATGGCACCTCTCTACTAACTGTGTTGAAGTCTACGACACCTCTACTAACTGTGTTGAAGTCTACGACACCTCTACTGTGTTGAAGTCTACGGCACCTCTCTACTAACTGTGTTGAAGTCTACGGCACCTCTCTACTAACTGTGTTGAAGTCTACGGCACCTCTACTAACTGTGTTGAAGTCTACGGCACCTCTACTAACGGTGTTGAAGTCTACGACACCTCTACTAACGGTGTTGAAGTCTACGGCACCTCTCTACTAACTGTGTTGAAGTCTACGGCACCTCTCTACTAACTGTGTTGAAGTCTACGGCACCTCTCTACTAACTGTGTTGAAGTCTACGGCACCTCTACTAACTGTGTTGAAGTCTACGGCACCTCTCTACTAACTGTGTTGAAGTCTACGACACCTCTACTAACTGTGTTGAAGTCTACGGCACCTCTACTAACTGTGTTGAAGTCTACTGTAAACTCTCTAGTAACTGTGTTGAAGTCTACGGCACCACTCTACTAACTGTGTTGAAGTCTACGGCACCTCTACTAACTGTGTTGAAGTCTACGGCATCTCTACTAACTGTGTTGAAGTCTACTGCACCTCTCTACTAACTGTGTTGAAGTCTACGACACCTCTCTACTAACTGTTTGTTGAAGTCTACTGCACCTCTCTACTAACTGTGTTGAAGTCTACGGCACCTCTACTAACTGTGTTGAAGTCTACTGCACCTCTCTGCTAACTGTTTTGAAGTCTACGGCACCTCTGCTAACTGTGTTGAAGTCTACGGCACCTCTGCAAACGGTGTTGAAGTCTACGGCACCTCTACTAACTGTGTTGAAGTCTACGACACCTCTACTAACTGTGTTGAAGTCTATGACACCTCTACTAACTGTGTTGAAGTCTACGGCACCTCTACTAACTGTGTTGAAGTCTACGACACCTCTAACTGTGTTGAAGTCTACGGCAACTCTCTACTAACTGTGTTGAAGTCTACGACAGCTCTACTAACTGTGTTGAAGTCTACGACACCTCTACTAACTGTGTTGAAGTCTACGGCACCTCTACTAACTGTGTTGAAGTCTACGACACCTCTACTGTGTTGAAGTCTACGGCACCTCTCTACTAACTGTGTTGAAGTCTACGGCAACTCTCTACTAACTGTGTTGAAGTCTACGGCACCTCTCTACTAACTGTGTTGAAGTCTACGACACCTCTACTAACGGTGTTGAAGTCTACGGCACCTCTCTACTAACGGTGTTGAAGTCTACGGCACCTCTCTACTAACTGTGTTGAAGTCTACGACACCTCTCTACTAACTGTGTTGAAGTCTACGACACCTCTCTACTAACTGTGTTGAAGTCTACGGCACCTCTCTACTAACTGTGTTGAAGTCTACGGCACCTCTCTACTAACTGTGTTGAAGTCTACGGCACCTCTACTAACTGTGTTGAAATCTACTGCACCTCTCTACTAACTGTGTTGAAGTCTACGGCACCTCTACTAACTGTGTTGAAGTCTACGGCACCTCTACTAACTGTGTTGAAGTCTACGGCACCTCTACTAACTGTGTTGAAGTCTACTGCACCTCTCTGCTAACTGTGTTGAAGTCTACGGCACCTCTGCAAACGGTGTTGAAGTCTACGGCACCTCTACTAACTATGTTGAAGTCTACGGCACCTCTACTAACTGTGTTGAAGTCTACGACACCTCAACTAACTGTGTTGAAGTCTACGACACCTCTACTGTGTTGAAGTCTACGGCACCTCTGCAAACGGTGTTGAAGTCTACGGCACCTCTACTAACTATGTTGAAGTCTACGGCACCTCTACTAACTGTGTTGAAGTCTACGACACCTCTACTAACTGTGTTGAAGTCTACGACACCTCTACTGTGTTGAAGTCTACGGCACCTCTACTAACTGTGTTGAAGTCTACGACACCTCTCTACTAACTGTGTTGAAGTCTACGGCACCTCTACTAACTGTGTTGAAGTCTACGGCACCTCTCTACTAACTGTGTTGAAGTCTACGACACCTCTACTAACTGTGTTGAAGTCTACGGCACCTCTACTAACTGTGTTGAAGTCTACGGCACCTCTCTACTAACTGTTGAAGTCTACGGCACCTCTCTACTAACTGTGTTGAAGTCTACGACACCTCTCTACTAACTGTTGAAGTCTACGGCACCTCTACTAACTGTGTTGAAGTCTACGACACCTCTACTAACTGTGTTGAAGTCTACGGCACCTCTACTAACTGTGTTGAAGTCTACGGCACCTCTCTACTAACTGTTGAAGTCTACGGCACCTCTCTACTAACTGTGTTGAAGTCTACGGCACCTCTCTACTAACTGTGTTGAAGTCTACGACACCTCTACTAACGGTGTTGAAGTCTACGGCACCTCTCTACTAACGGTGTTGAAGTCTACGGCACCTCTCTACTAACTGTGTTGAAGTCTACGGCACCTCTCTACTAACTGTTTTGAAGTCTACGGCACCTCTACTAACTGTGTTGAAGTCTACTGCACCTCTCTGCTAACTGTGTTGAAGTCTACGGCACCTCTGCTAACTGTGTTGAAGTCTACGGCACCTCTGCAAACGGTGTTGAAGTCTACGGCACCTCTACTAACTGTGTTGAAGTCTACGACACCTCTACTAACTGTGTTGAAGTCTACGACACCTCTACTAACTGTGTTGAAGTCTACGGCACCTCTACTAACTGTGTTGAAGTCTACGACACCTCTACTGTGTTGAAGTCTACGGCACCTCTCTACTAACTGTGTTGAAGTCTACGGCAACTCTCTACTAACTGTGTTGACGTCTACGGCACCTCTCTACTAACTGTGTTGAAGTCTATGGCACCTCTCTACTAACTGTGTTGAAGTCTACGGCACCTCTCTACTAACGGTGTTGAAGTCTACGGCACCTCTACTAACTGTGTTGAAGTCTACGACACCTCTACTAACTGTGTTGAAGTCTACGACACCTCAACTAACTGTGTTGAAGTCTACGACACCTCTACTGTGTTGAAGTCTACGGCACCTCTGCAAACGGTGTTGAAGTCTACGGCACCTCTACTAACTATGTTGAAGTCTACGGCACCTCTACTAACTGTGTTGAAGTCTACGACACCTCTACTAACTGTGTTGAAGTCTACGACACCTCTACTGTGTTGAAGTCTACGGCACCTCTCTACTAACTGTGTTGAAGTCTACGGCACCTCTCTACTAACTGTGTTGAAGTCTACGGCACCTCTACTAACTGTGTTGAAGTCTACGGCACCTCTACTAACGGTGTTGAAGTCTACGACACCTCTACTAACGGTGTTGAAGTCTACGGCACCTCTCTACTAACTGTGTTGAAGTCTACGGCACCTCTCTACTAACTGTGTTGAAGTCTACGGCACCTCTCTACTAACTGTGTTGAAGTCTACGGCACCTCTACTAACTGTGTTGAAGTCTACGGCACCTCTCTACTAACTGTGTTGAAGTCTACGACACCTCTACTAACTGTGTTGAAGTCTACGGCACCTCTACTAACTGTGTTGAAGTCTACTGTAAACTCTCTAGTAACTGTGTTGAAGTCTACGGCACCACTCTACTAACTGTGTTGAAGTCTACGGCACCTCTACTAACTGTGTTGAAGTCTACGGCATCTCTACTAACTGTGTTGAAGTCTACTGCACCTCTCTACTAACTGTGTTGAAGTCTACGACACCTCTCTACTAACTGTTTGTTGAAGTCTACTGCACCTCTCTACTAACTGTGTTGAAGTCTACGGCACCTCTACTAACTGTGTTGAAGTCTACTGCACCTCTCTGCTAACTGTTTTGAAGTCTACGGCACCTCTGCTAACTGTGTTGAAGTCTACGGCACCTCTACTAACTGTGTTGAAGTCTACGACACCTCTACTAACTGTGTTGAAGTCTATGACACCTCTACTAACTGTGTTGAAGTCTACGGCACCTCTACTAACTGTGTTGAAGTCTACGACACCTCTAACTGTGTTGAAGTCTACGGCAACTCTCTACTAACTGTGTTGAAGTCTACGACAGCTCTACTAACTGTGTTGAAGTCTACGACACCTCTACTAACTGTGTTGAAGTCTACGGCACCTCTACTAACTGTGTTGAAGTCTACGACACCTCTACTGTGTTGAAGTCTACGGCACCTCTCTACTAACTGTGTTGAAGTCTACGGCAACTCTCTACTAACTGTGTTGAAGTCTACGGCACCTCTCTACTAACTGTGTTGAAGTCTACGACACCTCTACTAACGGTGTTGAAGTCTACGGCACCTCTCTACTAACGGTGTTGAAGTCTACGGCACCTCTCTACTAACTGTGTTGAAGTCTACGACACCTCTCTACTAACTGTGTTGAAGTCTACGACACCTCTCTACTAACTGTGTTGAAGTCTACGGCACCTCTCTACTAACTGTGTTGAAGTCTACGGCACCTCTCTACTAACTGTGTTGAAGTCTACGGCACCTCTACTAACTGTGTTGAAATCTACTGCACCTCTCTACTAACTGTGTTGAAGTCTACGGCACCTCTACTAACTGTGTTGAAGTCTACGGCACCTCTACTAACTGTGTTGAAGTCTACGGCACCTCTACTAACTGTGTTGAAGTCTACTGCACCTCTCTACTAACTGTGTTGAAGTCTATGGCACCTCTCTACTAACTGTGTTGAAGTCTACGGCACCTCTCTACTAACGGTGTTGAAGTCTACGGCACCTCTACTAACTGTGTTGAAGTCTACGACACCTCTACTAACTGTGTTGAAGTCTACGACACCTCAACTAACTGTGTTGAAGTCTACGACACCTCTACTGTGTTGAAGTCTACGGCACCTCTGCAAACGGTGTTGAAGTCTACGGCACCTCTACTAACTATGTTGAAGTCTACGGCACCTCTACTAACTGTGTTGAAGTCTACGACACCTCTACTGTGTTGAAGTCTATGGCACCTCTCTACTAACTGTGTTGAAGTCTACGACACCTCTACTAACTGTGTTGAAGTCTACGACACCTCTACTGTGTTGAAGTCTACGGCACCTCTCTACTAACTGTGTTGAAGTCTACGGCACCTCTCTACTAACTGTGTTGAAGTCTACGGCACCTCTACTAACTGTGTTGAAGTCTACGGCACCTCTACTAACGGTGTTGAAGTCTACGACACCTCTACTAACGGTGTTGAAGTCTACGGCACCTCTCTACTAACTGTGTTGAAGTCTACGGCACCTCTCTACTAACTGTGTTGAAGTCTACGGCACCTCTCTACTAACTGTGTTGAAGTCTACGGCACCTCTACTAACTGTGTTGAAGTCTACGGCACCTCTCTACTAACTGTGTTGAAGTCTACGACACCTCTACTAACTGTGTTGAAGTCTACGGCACCTCTACTAACTGTGTTGAAGTCTACTGTAAACTCTCTAGTAACTGTGTTGAAGTCTACGGCACCACTCTACTAACTGTGTTGAAGTCTACGGCACCTCTACTAACTGTGTTGAAGTCTACGGCATCTCTACTAACTGTGTTGAAGTCTACTGCACCTCTCTACTAACTGTGTTGAAGTCTACGACACCTCTCTACTAACTGTTTGTTGAAGTCTACTGCACCTCTCTACTAACTGTGTTGAAGTCTACGGCACCTCTACTAACTGTGTTGAAGTCTACTGCACCTCTCTGCTAACTGTTTTGAAGTCTACGGCACCTCTGCTAACTGTGTTGAAGTCTACGGCACCTCTGCAAACGGTGTTGAAGTCTACGGCACCTCTACTAACTGTGTTGAAGTCTACGACACCTCTACTAACTGTGTTGAAGTCTATGACACCTCTACTAACTGTGTTGAAGTCTACGGCACCTCTACTAACTGTGTTGAAGTCTACGACACCTCTAACTGTGTTGAAGTCTACGGCAACTCTCTACTAACTGTGTTGAAGTCTACGACAGCTCTACTAACTGTGTTGAAGTCTACGACACCTCTACTAACTGTGTTGAAGTCTACGGCACCTCTACTAACTGTGTTGAAGTCTACGACACCTCTACTGTGTTGAAGTCTACGGCACCTCTCTACTAACTGTGTTGAAGTCTACGGCAACTCTCTACTAACTGTGTTGAAGTCTACGGCACCTCTCTACTAACTGTGTTGAAGTCTACGACACCTCTACTAACGGTGTTGAAGTCTACGGCACCTCTCTACTAACGGTGTTGAAGTCTACGGCACCTCTCTACTAACTGTGTTGAAGTCTACGACACCTCTCTACTAACTGTGTTGAAGTCTACGACACCTCTCTACTAACTGTGTTGAAGTCTACGGCACCTCTCTACTAACTGTGTTGAAGTCTACGGCACCTCTCTACTAACTGTGTTGAAGTCTACGGCACCTCTACTAACTGTGTTGAAATCTACTGCACCTCTCTACTAACTGTGTTGAAGTCTACGGCACCTCTACTAACTGTGTTGAAGTCTACGGCACCTCTACTAACTGTGTTGAAGTCTACGGCACCTCTACTAACTGTGTTGAAGTCTACTGCACCTCTCTGCTAACTGTGTTGAAGTCTACGGCACCTCTGCAAACGGTGTTGAAGTCTACGGCACCTCTACTAACTATGTTGAAGTCTACGGCACCTCTACTAACTGTGTTGAAGTCTACGACACCTCAACTAACTGTGTTGAAGTCTACGACACCTCTACTGTGTTGAAGTCTACGGCACCTCTGCAAACGGTGTTGAAGTCTACGGCACCTCTACTAACTATGTTGAAGTCTACGGCACCTCTACTAACTGTGTTGAAGTCTACGACACCTCTACTAACTGTGTTGAAGTCTACGACACCTCTACTGTGTTGAAGTCTACGGCACCTCTACTAACTGTGTTGAAGTCTACGACACCTCTCTACTAACTGTGTTGAAGTCTACGGCACCTCTACTAACTGTGTTGAAGTCTACGGCACCTCTCTACTAACTGTGTTGAAGTCTACGACACCTCTACTAACTGTGTTGAAGTCTACGGCACCTCTACTAACTGTGTTGAAGTCTACGGCACCTCTCTACTAACTGTTGAAGTCTACGGCACCTCTCTACTAACTGTGTTGAAGTCTACGACACCTCTCTACTAACTGTTGAAGTCTACGGCACCTCTACTAACTGTGTTGAAGTCTACGACACCTCTACTAACTGTGTTGAAGTCTACGGCACCTCTACTAACTGTGTTGAAGTCTACGGCACCTCTCTACTAACTGTTGAAGTCTACGGCACCTCTCTACTAACTGTGTTGAAGTCTACGGCACCTCTCTACTAACTGTGTTGAAGTCTACGACACCTCTACTAACGGTGTTGAAGTCTACGGCACCTCTCTACTAACGGTGTTGAAGTCTACGGCACCTCTCTACTAACTGTGTTGAAGTCTACGGCACCTCTCTACTAACTGTTTTGAAGTCTACGGCACCTCTACTAACTGTGTTGAAGTCTACTGCACCTCTCTGCTAACTGTGTTGAAGTCTACGGCACCTCTGCTAACTGTGTTGAAGTCTACGGCACCTCTGCAAACGGTGTTGAAGTCTACGGCACCTCTACTAACTGTGTTGAAGTCTACGACACCTCTACTAACTGTGTTGAAGTCTACGACACCTCTACTAACTGTGTTGAAGTCTACGGCACCTCTACTAACTGTGTTGAAGTCTACGACACCTCTACTGTGTTGAAGTCTACGGCACCTCTCTACTAACTGTGTTGAAGTCTACGGCAACTCTCTACTAACTGTGTTGACGTCTACGGCACCTCTCTACTAACTGTGTTGAAGTCTATGGCACCTCTCTACTAACTGTGTTGAAGTCTACGGCACCTCTCTACTAACGGTGTTGAAGTCTACGGCACCTCTACTAACTGTGTTGAAGTCTACGACACCTCTACTAACTGTGTTGAAGTCTACGACACCTCAACTAACTGTGTTGAAGTCTACGACACCTCTACTGTGTTGAAGTCTACGGCACCTCTGCAAACGGTGTTGAAGTCTACGGCACCTCTACTAACTATGTTGAAGTCTACGGCACCTCTACTAACTGTGTTGAAGTCTACGACACCTCTACTGTGTTGAAGTCTATGGCACCTCTCTACTAACTGTGTTGAAGTCTACGACACCTCTACTAACTGTGTTGAAGTCTACGACACCTCTACTGTGTTGAAGTCTACGGCACCTCTCTACTAACTGTGTTGAAGTCTACGGCACCTCTCTACTAACTGTGTTGAAGTCTACGGCACCTCTACTAACTGTGTTGAAGTCTACGGCACCTCTACTAACGGTGTTGAAGTCTACGACACCTCTACTAACGGTGTTGAAGTCTACGGCACCTCTCTACTAACTGTGTTGAAGTCTACGGCACCTCTCTACTAACTGTGTTGAAGTCTACGGCACCTCTCTACTAACTGTGTTGAAGTCTACGGCACCTCTACTAACTGTGTTGAAGTCTACGGCACCTCTCTACTAACTGTGTTGAAGTCTACGACACCTCTACTAACTGTGTTGAAGTCTACGGCACCTCTACTAACTGTGTTGAAGTCTACTGTAAACTCTCTAGTAACTGTGTTGAAGTCTACGGCACCACTCTACTAACTGTGTTGAAGTCTACGGCACCTCTACTAACTGTGTTGAAGTCTACGGCATCTCTACTAACTGTGTTGAAGTCTACTGCACCTCTCTACTAACTGTGTTGAAGTCTACGACACCTCTCTACTAACTGTTGAAGTCTACTGCACCTCTCTACTAACTGTGTTGAAGTCTACGGCACCTCTACTAACTGTGTTGAAGTCTACTGCACCTCTCTGCTAACTGTTTTGAAGTCTACGGCACCTCTGCTAACTGTGTTGAAGTCTACGGCACCTCTGCAAACGGTGTTGAAGTCTACGGCACCTCTACTAACTGTGTTGAAGTCTACGACACCTCTACTAACTGTGTTGAAGTCTATGACACCTCTACTAACTGTGTTGAAGTCTACGGCACCTCTACTAACTGTGTTGAAGTCTACGACACCTCTAACTGTGTTGAAGTCTACGGCAACTCTCTACTAACTGTGTTGAAGTCTACGACAGCTCTACTAACTGTGTTGAAGTCTACGACACCTCTACTAACTGTGTTGAAGTCTACGGCACCTCTACTAACTGTGTTGAAGTCTACGACACCTCTACTGTGTTGAAGTCTACGGCACCTCTCTACTAACTGTGTTGAAGTCTACGGCAACTCTCTACTAACTGTGTTGAAGTCTACGGCACCTCTCTACTAACTGTGTTGAAGTCTACGACACCTCTACTAACGGTGTTGAAGTCTACGGCACCTCTCTACTAACTGTGTTGAAGTCTACGGCACCTCTCTACTAACTGTGTTGAAGTCTACGGCACCTCTACTAACTGTGTTGAAATCTACTGCACCTCTCTACTAACTGTGTTGAAGTCTACGGCACCTCTACTAACTGTGTTGAAGTCTACGGCACCTCTACTAACTGTGTTGAAGTCTACGGCACCTCTACTAACTGTGTTGAAGTCTACTGCACCTCTCTGCTAACTGTGTTGAAGTCTACGGCACCTCTGCAAACGGTGTTGAAGTCTACGGCACCTCTACTAACTATGTTGAAGTCTACGGCACCTCTACTAACTGTGTTGAAGTCTACGACACCTCAACTAACTGTGTTGAAGTCTACGACACCTCTACTGTGTTGAAGTCTACGGCACCTCTGCAAACGGTGTTGAAGTCTACGGCACCTCTACTAACTATGTTGAAGTCTACGGCACCTCTACTAACTGTGTTGAAGTCTACGACACCTCTACTAACTGTGTTGAAGTCTACGACACCTCTACTGTGTTGAAGTCTACGGCACCTCTACTAACTGTGTTGAAGTCTACGACACCTCTCTACTAACTGTGTTGAAGTCTACGGCACCTCTACTAACTGTGTTGAAGTCTACGGCACCTCTCTACTAACTGTGTTGAAGTCTACGACACCTCTACTAACTGTGTTGAAGTCTACGGCACCTCTACTAACTGTGTTGAAGTCTACGGCACCTCTCTACTAACTGTTGAAGTCTACGGCACCTCTCTACTAACTGTGTTGAAGTCTACGACACCTCTCTACTAACTGTTGAAGTCTACGGCACCTCTACTAACTGTGTTGAAGTCTACGACACCTCTACTAACTGTGTTGAAGTCTACGGCACCTCTACTAACTGTGTTGAAGTCTACGGCACCTCTCTACTAACTGTTGAAGTCTACGGCACCTCTCTACTAACTGTGTTGAAGTCTACGACACCTCTCTACTAACTGTTGAAGTCTACGGCACCTCTCTACTAACTGTGTTGAAGTCTACAACACCTCTCTACTAACTGTTGAAGTCTACGGCACCTCTACTAACTGTGTTGAAGTCTACGACACCTCTACTAACTGTGTTGAAGTCTACGGCACCTCTACTAACTGTGTTGAAGTCTACGGCACCTCTCTACTAACTGTTGAAGTCTACGGCACCTCTCTACTAACTGTGTTGAAGTCTACGACACCTCTCTACTAACTGTGTTGAAGTCTACGGCACCTCTCTACTAACTGTGTTGAAGTCTACGACACCTCTCTACTAACTGTTGAAGTCTACGGCACCTCTACTAACTGTGTTGAAGTCTACGACACCTCTACTAACTGTGTTGAAGTCTACGGCACCTCTACTAACTGTGTTGAAGTCTACGGCACCTCTACTAACTGTGTTGAAGTCTACGGCACCTCTACTAACTGTTGAAGTCTACGGCACCTCTCTACTAACTGTGTTGAAGTCTACGGCACCTCTCTACTAACTGTTGAAGTCTACGGCACCTCTCTACTAACTGTTGAAGTCTACGGCACCTCTAACTGTGTTGAAGTCTACTGCACCTCTCTACTAACTGTTGAAGTCTACGGCACCTCTCTACTAACTGTTGAAGTCTACGGCACCTCTCTACTAACTGTTGAAGTCTACTGCACCTCTCTACTAACTGTTGAAGTCTACTGCACCTCTCTACTAACTGTTGAAGTCTACGGCACCTCTCTACTAACTGTTGAAGTCTACTGCACCTCTCTACTAACTGTTGAAGTCTACTGCACCTCTCTACTAACTGTTGAAGTCTACGGCACCTCTCTACTAACTGTGTTGAAGTCTACGGCACCTCTCTACTAACGGTGTTGAAGTCTACGACACCTCTAACTGTATTGAAGTCTACGGCACCTCTACTAACTGTTGAAGTCTACGGCACCTCTCTACTAACTGTTGAAGTCTACGGCACCTCTCTACTAACTGTGTTGAAGTCTACGGCACCTCTCTACTAACGGTGTTGAAGTCTACGACACCTCTAACTGTATTGAAGTCTACGGCACCTCTACTAACTGTTGAAGTCTACGGCACCTCTCTACTAACTGTGTTGAAGTCTACGACACCTCTCTACTAACTGTTGAAGTCTACGGCACCTCTACTAACTGTGTTGAAGTCTACGACACCTCTACTAACTGTGTTGAAGTCTACGGCACCTCTACTAACTGTGTTGAAGTCTACGGCACCTCTCTACTAACTGTTGAAGTCTACGGCACCTCTCTACTAACTGTGTTGAAGTCTACGACACCTCTCTACTAACTGTTGAAGTCTACGGCACCTCTCTACTAACTGTTGAAGTCTACGGCACCTCTCTACTAACTGTTGAAGTCTACGGCACCTCTACTAACTGTTGAAGTCTACGGCACCTCTCTGCTAACTGTGTTGAAGTCTACGGCACCTCTCTACTAACTGTTGAAGTCTACGGCACCTCTCTACTAACTGTTGAAGTCTACGGCACCTCTCTACTAACTGTGTTGAAGTCTACGACACCTCTCTACTAACTGTGTTGAAGTCTACGGCACCTCTCTACTAACTGTGTTGAAGTCTACGACACCTCTCTACTAACTGTTGAAGTCTACGGCACCTCTACTAACTGTGTTGAAGTCTACGACACCTCTACTAACTGTGTTGAAGTCTACGGCACCTCTACTAACTGTGTTGAAGTCTACGGCACCTCTACTAACTGTGTTGAAGTCTACGGCACCTCTACTAACTGTTGAAGTCTACGGCACCTCTCTACTAACTGTGTTGAAGTCTACGACACCTCTCTACTAACTGTTGAAGTCTACGGCACCTCTACTAACTGTGTTGAAGTCTACGGCACCTCTCTACTAACTGTTGAAGTCTACGGCACCTCTCTACTAACTGTTGAAGTCTACGGCACCTCTAACTGTGTTGAAGTCTACTGCACCTCTCTACTAACTGTTGAAGTCTACGGCACCTCTCTACTAACTGTTGAAGTCTACGGCACCTCTCTACTAACTGTTGAAGTCTACTGCACCTCTCTACTAACTGTTGAAGTCTACTGCACCTCTCTACTAACTGTTGAAGTCTACGGCACCTCTCTACTAACTGTTGAAGTCTACTGCACCTCTCTACTAACTGTTGAAGTCTACTGCACCTCTCTACTAACTGTTGAAGTCTACGGCACCTCTCTACTAACTGTGTTGAAGTCTACGGCACCTCTCTACTAACGGTGTTGAAGTCTACGACACCTCTAACTGTATTGAAGTCTACGGCACCTCTACTAACTGTTGAAGTCTACGGCACCTCTCTACTAACTGTTGAAGTCTACGGCACCTCTCTACTAACTGTGTTGAAGTCTACGGCACCTCTCTACTAACGGTGTTGAAGTCTACGACACCTCTAACTGTATTGAAGTCTACGGCACCTCTACTAACTGTTGAAGTCTACGGCACCTCTCTACTAACTGTTGAAGTCTACTGCACCTCTACTAACTGTTGAAGTCTACGGCACCTCTCTACTAACTGTTGAAGTCTACTGCACCTCTACTAACTGTTGAAGTCTACGGCACCTCTACTAACTGTTGAAGTCTACGGCACCTCTCTACTAACTGTTGAAGTCTACTGCACCTCTACTAACTGTTGAAGTCTACGGCACCTCTCTACTAACTGTTGAAGTCTACTGCACCTCTCTACTAACTGTTGAAGTCTACTGCACCTCTCTACTAACTGTTGAAGTCTACTGCACCTCTCTACTAACTGTTGAAGTCTACTGCACCTCTCTACTAACTGTTGAAGTCTACTGCACCTCTCTACTAACTGTTGAAGTCTACTGCACCTCTCTACTAACTGTTGAAGTCTACTGCACCTCTCTACTAACTGTTGAAGTCTACGGCACCTCTCTACTAACTGTTGAAGTCTACGACACCTCTCTACTAACTGTTGAAGTCTACTGCACCTCTCTACTAACTGTTGAAGTCTACGGCACCTCTCTACTAACTGTGTTGAAGTCTACGGCACCTCTCTACTAACTGTTGAAGTCTACTGCACCTCTACTAACTGTTGAAGTCTACGGCACCTCTCTACTAACTGTTGAAGTCTACTGCACCTCTCTACTAACTGTTGAAGTCTACTGCACCTCTCTACTAACTGTTGAAGTCTACTGCACCTCTCTACTAACTGTTGAAGTCTACGGCACCTCTCTACTAACTGTTGAAGTCTACGACACCTCTCTACTAACTGTTGAAGTCTACTGCACCTCTCTACTAACTGTGTTGAAGTCTACGGCACCTCTCTGCTAACTGTGTTGAAGTCTACGGCACCTCTCTGCTAACTGTGTTGAAGTCTACGGCACCTCTCTACTAACTGTTGAAGTCTACGGCACCTCTACTAACTGTTGAAGTCTACGGCACCTCTCTACTAACTGTTGAAGTCTACTGCACCTCTCTACTAACTGTTGAAGTCTACTGCACCTCTCTACTAACTGTTGAAGTCTACTGCACCTCTCTACTAACTGTTGAAGTCTACGGCACCTCTCTACTAACTGTTGAAGTCTACGACACCTCTCTACTAACTGTTGAAGTCTACTGCACCTCTCTACTAACTGTTGAAGTCTACGGCACCTCTCTACTAACTGTGTTGAAGTCTACGGCACCTCTCTACTAACTGTTGAAGTCTACTGCACCTCTACTAACTGTTGAAGTCTACGGCACCTCTCTACTAACTGTTGAAGTCTACTGCACCTCTCTACTAACTGTTGAAGTCTACTGCACCTCTCTACTAACTGTTGAAGTCTACTGCACCTCTCTACTAACTGTTGAAGTCTACGGCACCTCTCTACTAACTGTTGAAGTCTACGACACCTCTCTACTAACTGTTGAAGTCTACTGCACCTCTCTACTAACTGTGTTGAAGTCTACGGCACCTCTCTGCTAACTGTGTTGAAGTCTACGGCACCTCTCTGCTAACTGTGTTGAAGTCTACGGCACCTCTCTACTAACTGTTGAAGTCTACGGCACCTCTCTACTAACTGTTGAAGTCTACGGCACCTCTCTACTAACTGTGTTGAAGTCTACGGCACCTCTCTACTAACTGTTGAAGTCTACTGCACCTCTCTACTAACTGTTGAAGTCTACGGCACCTCTCTACTAACTGTTGAAGTCTACTGCACCTCTCTACTAACTGTTGAAGTCTACGGCACCTCTCTACTAACTGTGTTGAAGTCTACGGCACCTCTCTACTAACTGTGTTGAAGTCTACGGCACCTCTCTGCTAACTGTGTTGAAGTCTACGGCACCTCTCTGCTAACTGTGTTGAAGTCTACGGCACCTCTCTACTAACTGTTGAAGTCTACGGCACCTCTCTACTAACTGTTGAAGTCTACGGCACCTCTACTAACTGTTGAAGTCTACGGCACCTCTCTGCTAACTGTGTTGAAGTCTACGGCACCTCTCTACTAACTGTTGAAGTCTACGGCACCTCTCTACTAACTGTTGAAGTCTACGGCACCTCTACTAACTGTTGAAGTCTACGGCACCTCTCTACTAACTGTGTTTTCTGACATGTTTCAAATCTATTGGTCCACTTCACTTTTAGCATGCAGTTTTCCCCAACCCAGATCTAGCTCACTTGTTTCAACCAATCAACTAATAATCTAAGTCCTTTATTAGTTAAACCAGGTGTGTGAGTACTAGGCTGGAACTAAAGTCTGCACACCCTGCAACTCTCTGCAACCAGGGTGGGTGATCAGTGACCGAGGCGTTTGACTTGATATTGGGGCTGTATTCCACATGGGAAATGGAAATCCTTCCTGACACACATACTGCTCACATTGTAACCATTTTCTGTCCTCTCGCTCTCCGTTAATCCTTCTTACTCTCTCTTTGTGACCTCTCGCTGTGTTCATTTAGTTTCCTCTGTTCTCTCTTTCTGATGTCCCAGTCATTTTGGGGCTCTTTTCTCTGTCCACCCACTTAACTTGAGACCCCCCCCCCCTCTCTCTCTCTCCATGCTCTCCTTTTCCCCCTACAGTGACTCCTTGCACTTGTCCTCTCTCCCTCCCTCCCTCGCTCTGTCGCTCCCCGATAAAGACTCCCACTGACAGATCTGAACTTGCCGCTGAGACACACATCCTGTCTTTTATTTCTCTTTTTCTCTCTCTTTCTATCCCTGCCCCCCTCATCCCCCCCTCATGTGCTCAGTGTGGAGTGGAGACCAATTAAAGTCCATCTCCTCCTCTCTCTTTCTCGACCTCATGCTCTCTACTGTACCTCACTCACTCTTGATCTCTTTTCTCAATTTCTATTCAAAGGGTTTTATTGGCATGGGAAACATATGTTTACAAGTGAAGTAGATGATAAACTATTTTTTTTAAATGAACAGTAAACATTACACTCACAGAAGTTCTGTCTCCCTCTCCTCTGTCTACAGCCAGACTCTCCTGGGTCACTAATTAAAACTCAACTCTTTTGTCTCTACTTTCTTTTATCCTCCCCTCATCGCCTGACTGACTTTCTCTCTTTTTCCTGTCTTATTCTCATGAGCCTCTCACTTTGTCCATGGTCACCTCTCCTCTTTCTCCTTATGGCATGCCATTCTACCTCCCTTTATACACACTATCTCTTCCCCTCATACTTCTCCTTATGGCATGCCATTCTACCTCCCTTTATACACATTATCTCTTCCCCTCATACTTCTCCTTATGGCATGCCATTCTACCTCCCTTTATACACACTATCTCTTCCCCTCATACTTCTCCTTATGGCATGCCATTCTACCTCCCTTTATACACACTATCTCTTCCCCTCATACTTCTCCTTATGGCATGCCATTCTACCTCCCTTTATACACACTATCTCTTCCCCTCATACTTCTCCTTATGGCATGCCATTCTACCTCCCTTTATACACACTATCTCTTCCCCTCATACTTCTCCTTATGGCATGCCATTCTACCTCCCTTTATACACACTATCTCTTCCCCTCATTCTTCTCCTTATGGCATGCCATTCTACCTCCCTTTATACACACTATCTCTTCCCCTCATACTTCTCCTTATGGCATGCCATTCTACCTCCCTTTATACACACTATCTCTTCCCTCATACTTCTCCTTATGGCATGCCATTCTACCTCCCTTTATACACACTATCTCTTCCCCTCATACTTCTCCTTATGGCATGCCATTCTACCTCCCTTTATACACACTATCTCTTCCCCTCATTCTTCTCCTTATGGCATGCCATTCTACCTCCCTTTATACACACTATCTCTTCCCCTCATACTTCTCCTTATGGCATGCCATTCTACCTCCCTTTATACACATTATCTCTTCCCCTCATACTTCTCCTTATGGCATGCCATTCTACCTCCCTTTATACACACTATCTCTTCCCCTCATACTTCTCCTTATGGCATGCCATTCTACCTCCCTTTATACACACTATCTCTTCCCCTCATACTTCTCCTTATGGCATGCCATTCTACCTCCCTTTATACACACTATCTCTTCCCCTCATACTTCTCCTTATGGCATGCCATTCTACCTCCCTTTATACACACTATCTCTTCCCCTCATACTTCTCCTTATGGCATGCCATTCTACCTCCCTTTATACACACTATCTCTTCCCCTCATTCTTCTCCTTATGGCATGCCATTCTACCTCCCTTTATACACACTATCTCTTCCCCTCATACTTCTCCTTATGGCATGCCATTCTACCTCCCTTTATACACACTATCTCTTCCCTCATACTTCTCCTTATGGCATGCCATTCTACCTCCCTTTATACACACTATCTCTTCCCCTCATACTTCTCCTTATGGCATGCCATTCTACCTCCCTTTATACACACTATCTCTTCCCTCATTCTTCTCCTTATGGCATGCCATTCTACCTCCCTTTATACACACTATCTCTTCCCCTCATACTTCTCCTTATGGCATGCCATTCTACCTCCCTTTATACACATTATCTCTTCCCCTCATACTTCTCCTTATGGCATGCCATTCTACCTCCCTTTATACACACTATCTCTTCCCCTCATACTTCTCCTTATGGCATGCCATTCTACCTCCCTTTATACACACTATCTCTTCCCCTCATACTTCTCCTTATGGCATGCCATTCTACCTCCCTTTATACACACTATCTCTTCCCCTCATTCTTCTCCTTATGGCATGCCATTCTACCTCCCTTTATACACACTATCTCTTCCCCTCATTCTTCTCCTTATGGCATGCCATTCTACCTCCCTTTATACACACTATCTCTTCCCCTCATACTTCTCCTTATGGCATGCCATTCTACCTCCCTTTATACACACTATCTCTTCCCCTCATTCTTCTCCTTATGGCATGCCATTCTACCTCCCTTTATACACATTATCTCTTCCCCTCATACTTCTCCTTATGGCATGCCATTCTACCTCCCTTTATACACACTATCTCTTCCCCTCATTCTTCTCCTTATGGCATGCCATTCTACCTCCCTTTATACACACTATCTCTTCCCCTCATACTTCTCCTTATGGCATGCCATTCTACCTCCCTTTATACACACTATCTCTTCCCCTCATACTTCTCCTTATGGCATGCCATTCTACCTCCCTTTATACACACTATCTCTTCCCCTCATACTTCTCCTTATGGCATGCCATTCTACCTCCCTTTATACACACTATCTCTTCCCCTCATTCTTCTCCTTATGGCATGCCATTCTACCTCCCTTTATACACACTATCTCTTCCCCTCATACTTCTCCTTATGGCATGCCATTCTACCTCCCTTTATACACACTATCTCTTCCCCTCATACTTCTCCTTATGGCATGCCATTCTACCTCCCTTTATACACACTATCTCTTCCCCTCATTCTTCTCCTTATGGCATGCCATTCTACCTCCCTTTATACACACTATCTCTTCCCCTCATACTTCTCCTTATGGCATGCCATTCTACCTCCCTTTATACACACTATCTCTTCCCCTCATTCTTCTCCTTATGGCATGCCATTCTACCTCCCTTTATACACACTATCTCTTCCCCTCATTCTTCTCCTTATGGCATGCCATTCTACCTCCCTTTATACACACTATCTCTTCCCCTCATACTTCTCCTTATGGCATGCCATTCTACCTCCCTTTATACACACTATCTCTTCCCCTCATTCTTCTCCTTATGGCATGCCATTCTACCTCCCTTTATACACATTATCTCTTCCCCTCATACTTCTCCTTATGGCATGCCATTCTACCTCCCTTTATACACACTATCTCTTCCCCTCATTCTTCTCCTTATGGCATGCCATTCTACCTCCCTTTATACACACTATCTCTTCCCCTCATACTTCTCCTTATGGCATGCCATTCTACCTCCCTTTATACACACTATCTCTTCCCCTCATACTTCTCCTTATGGCATGCCATTCTACCTCCCTTTATACACACTATCTCTTCCCCTCATACTTCTCCTTATGGCATGCCATTCTACCTCCCTTTATACACACTATCTCTTCCCCTCATTCTTCTCCTTATGGCATGCCATTCTACCTCCCTTTATACACACTATCTCTTCCCCTCATACTTCTCCTTATGGCATGCCATTCTACCTCCCTTTATACACACTATCTCTTCCCCTCATACTTCTCCTTATGGCATGCCATTCTACCTCCCTTTATACACACTATCTCTTCCCCTCATTCTTCTCCTTATGGCATGCCATTCTACCTCCCTTTATACACACTATCTCTTCCCCTCATACTTCTCCTTATGGCATGCCATTCTACCTCCCTTTATACACACTATCTCTTCCCCTCATTCTTCTCCTTATGGCATGCCATTCTACCTCCCTTTATACACACTATCTCTTCCCCTCATTCTTCTCCTTATGGCATGCCATTCTACCTCCCTTTATACACACTATCTCTTCCCCTCATACTTCTCCTTATGGCATGCCATTCTACCTCCCTTTATACACACTATCTCTTCCCCTCATACTTCTCCTTACTTCCTTCCGTCTCTTGCTTACTTTTCTTGTCATGTTTTTTTGTTTCATCACACACTTCATCCCTCGCTCCCATTCTCACATTGACTATCACTGCTCTACATATCTACTTCTTTCTCTCTCTGCCCCTTTAGGTATCCCCCCCCCCAAAAAAAATATGTTTGATAGACTATTGTATTTGGCATTTACTACTATAGCCCAGGGTTCCCCAAACTTTGTCCTGCCAGTCCCTTGACACTTGTGGGGGTCGTAGTGTAAAATGGAGAACACCATAGTCTTTGTAAGAGCCTCTCCTTTCCATAGAGTGAAATAGTTTGTAGACCAAACTGTTCAGACGCTAGACGTTTTTGTGATTAGTCAGATTTTCGGGATATCTCATGGTCTGACAAACACTGCTGTAGCTCGGCCACCTTCCACCATCAATAAACTTTTAAGGATTAATATTCTGCAGACTGGTGGACATACTGGCCAGTCTGTTGTTCTCTCTCCGCTAGTGGAGGACTGTTAGATATGCTGCTTCTCTCTCCACTAGTGGAGGACTGTTAGATATGCTGCTTCTCTCTCCACTAGTGGAGGACTGTTAGATATGCTGCTTCTCTCTCCGCTAGTGGAGGACTGTTAGATATGCTGCTTCTCTCTCCGCTAGTGGAGGACTGTTAGATATGCTGCTTCTCTCTCCACTAGTGGAGGACTGTTAGATATGCTGCTTCTCTCTCCACTAGTGGAGGACTGTTAGATATGCTGCTTCTCTCTCCACTAGTGGACTACTGTTAGATTAGGCTGCGTCTCCTCAATTCACTAAGGCCCTTCGACACCGTACTGCTCATGTCTGGCCCCATGTTGTTATGCCCAGAACCAGCCAGCCTTGACTGGAGGCCCTAGTGTGTGTCAGAGTCAAGTCCACATTGTTCTGTTCCGACTCCCTTTTTTCTTCTTAATTAGCATTGTTGGGCCTCTTTCGTTCTCTCGCTCTCGTTCTCTCGCTCTCGTTCTCTCTCTCTCGCTCTCGTTCTCTCTCGGTCGTTCTCTCTCTGTCGGTTGGTTGTCCTGGTACTGCTCCCAGCTATGTCATTACAAAGTATCAGACACCAAAACAAGTAATACATGTGGCTCTACATTATGTTGCTTTATCACCTTGTAATGGTTATGTGGAATATTGATGATTTATCCATCTTTCTTGTCTCCATCTCTCCTCCAGGCCCACAGTTATTTAGACTATCAACCATCCAGCTCTTCTCTCCATCCGTCTCTCTTTCTCTGACTGACAGCATTGTATTTTACTGTGTTTGATCGTTATTGTGGAATGTTGATGCTTAATCTCTTTTCCTCTTTATCCTTCTCTCCCTTTCCTTCTGTCTCCCTTCCTTCTGTCCCCCTTTCCTTCTGTCTCTCCCTTTCCTTGTCTCTCCCTTTCCTTGTCTCTCCCTTTCCTTCTCTCTCCCTTCTCTCTCCCTTTCCTTCTGTCTCTCCCTTTCCTTCTGTCTCTCCCTTTCCTTCTGTCTCTCTCCCTTTCCTTCTGTCTCTCCCTTTCCTTGTCTCTCCCTTTCCTTCTCTCTCCCTTCTCTCTCCCTTTCCTTCTGTCTCTCTCCCTTTCCTTCTGTCTCTCTCCCTTTCCTTCTGTCTCTCTCCCTTTCCTTCTGTCTCTCTCCCTTTCCTTCTCTCTCCCTTTCCTTCTCTCTCCCTTTCCTTCTCTCTCCCTTTCCTTCTCTCTCTTTCCTCTCTCTCTCCTCTCTCTCCCTTTCCTTCTCTCTCCCTTTCCTTCTCTCTCCCTTTCCTTCTCTCTCCCTTTCCTTCTCTCTCTCTCCCTTCCCTTCTCTCTCTTTCCTTCTCTCTCTCTCCTTCTGTCTCTCTCTCCTTCTCTCTTTCCTTCTCTCTCTCTCTCTCTCCTTTCTCTCTCTCTCCTCTCTCTCTCTCTCTCCTTCTGTCTCTCTCTCTTTCCTTCTCTCTCTTTCCTCTCTCTCTCCTCTCTCTCCCTTTCCTTCTCTCTCCCTTTCCTTCTCTATCTCCCTTTCCTTCTCTCTCTCTCCCTTCCCTTCTCTCTCTTCCCTTCTCTCTCTTTCCTTCTCTCTCTTTCCTTCTCTCTCTTTCCTTCTCTCTCTTTCCTTCTCTCTCTTTCCGTTTCCTTCTCTCTCTCTCTCCCTTTCCTTCTCTCTCTCTCTCTCCCTTCTCTCTTTCTTTCTCTCTCTTTCTTTCTCGCTCTCCTCTCTCTCTCTCTCTTTCCTTCTGTCTCTCTCTCTTTCCTCTCTCTCCTCTCTCTCTCTCTCCTCTCTCTCCCTTTCCTTCTCTCTCCCTTTCCTTCTCTCTCCCTTTCCTTCTCTCTCCCTTTCCTTCTCTCTCCCTTTCCTTCTCTCTCCCTTTCCTTCTCTCTCTCTCTCTCTTTCCTTCTCTCTCTCTCTTTCCTTCTCTCTCTCGCTCTCTTTCCCTCTCTCTCGCTCTCTTTCCTCCTCTCTCTCGCTCTCTTTCCTTCTCTCTCTTTCCTCCTCTCTCTCTCCTTCTTTCTCTCTCTCTCCTTTCTCTCTCTCTCCTTTCTCTCTTTCCTTCTGTCTCTCTCTTTCCTTCTCTCTTTCCTCTCTCTCGCTCTCTTTCCCTCTCTCTCGCTCTCTTTCCCTCTCTCTCGCTCTTTCCTTCTCTCTCTCGCTCTCTTTCCTTCTCTCTCTCGCTCTTTCCTTCTCTCTCTCGCTCTCTTTCCTTCTCTCTCTCTCTCTCTCTTTCCCTCTCTCTCTCTCTTTCCTTCTCTCTCTCTCTTTCCTTCTCTCTCTCTCTTTCCTTCTCTCTCTCTCTTTCCTTCTCTCTCGCTCTCTTTCCTTCTCTCTCGCTCTCTTTCCTTCTCTCTCGCTCTCTTTCCTTCTCTCTCGCTCTCTTTCCTTCTCGCTCTCTTTCCTTCTCGCTCTCTTTCCTTCTCGCTCTCTTTCCTTCTCTCTCTCGCTCTCTTTCCTTCTCTCTCTTTCTCTTTCCTTCTCTCTCTCGCTCTCTTTCCTTCTCTCTCTCGCTCTCTTTCCTTCTCTCTCTCTCTTTCCTTCTCTCTCTCTTTCCTCCTCTCTCTCTCTCTTTCCTTCTCTCTCGCTCTCTTTCCTTCTCTCTCGCTCTCTTTCCTTCTCTCTCGCTCTCTTTCCTTCTCTCTCGCTCTCTTTCCTTCTCTCTCGCTCTCTTTCCTTCTCTCTTTCCTTCTCTCTCGCTCTCTTTCCTTCTCTCTTTCCTTCTCTCTCTCTCTCTTTCCTTCTCTCTCTCTCTCTTTCCTTCTCGCTCTCTCTTTCCTTCTCGCTCTCTTTCCTTCTCGCTCTCTCTCTTTCCTTCTCGCTCTCTCTCTTTCCTTCTCGCTCTCTCTCTTTCCTTCTCGCTCTCTTTCCTTCTCGCTCTCTTTCCTTCTCGCTCTCTTTCCTTCTCGCTCTCTTTCCTTCTCGCTCTCTTTCCTTCTCGCTCTCTTTCCTTCTCGCTCTCTTTCCTTCTCGCTCTCTTTCCTTCTCGCTCTCTTTCCTTCTCGCTCTCTTTCCTTCTCGCTCTCTTTCCTTCTCGCTCTCGCTCTCTTTCCTTCTCGCTCTCTTTCCTTCTCTCTCTCGCTCTCTTTCCTTCTCTCTCTCGCTCTCTTTCCTTCTCTCTCTCTCTTTCCTTCTCTCTCTCTCTCTTTCCTTCTCTCTCGCTCTCTTTCCTTCCCTCTCTCTCTTCCTTCTCTCTCGCTCTCTTTCCTTCTCTCTCGCTCTCTTTCCTTCTCTCTCGCTCTCTTTCCTTCTCGCTCTCTTTCCTTCTCGCTCTCTTTCCTTCTCGCTCTCTTTCCTTCTCGCTCTCTTTCCTTCTCGCTCTCTTTCCTTCTCGCTCTCTTTCCTTCTCGCTCTCTTTCCTTCTCGCTCTCTTTCCTTCTCTCTCTTTCTCTTCTCTCTCTCGCTCTCTTTCCTTCTCTCTCTCGCTCTCTTTCCTTCTCTCTCTTGCTCTCTTTCCTTCTCTCTCTCGCTCTCTTTCCTTCTCTCTCTCGCTCTCTTTCCTTCTCTCTCTCGCTCTCTTTCCTTCTCTCTCTCTCTTTCCTTCTCTCTCGCTCTCTTTCCTTCTCTCTCGCTCTCTTTCCTTCTCTCTCTCTCTCTTTCCTTCTCTCTCGCTCTCTTTCCTTCTCTCTCGCTCTCTTTCCTTCTCTCTCGCTCTCTTTCCTTCTCTCTCGCTCTCTTTCCTTCTCGCTCTCGTTCCTTCTCGCTCTCTTTCCTTCTCGCTCTCTTTCCTTCTCGCTCTCTTTCCTTCTCGCTCTCTTTCCTTCTCGCTCTCTTTCCTTCTCGCTCTCTTTCCTTCTCGCTCTCTTTCCTTCTCTCTCTCGCTCTCTTTCCTTCTCTCTCTTTCTCTTCTCTCTCTCGCTCTCTTTCCTTCTCTCTCTCGCTCTCTTTCCTTCTCTCTCTCGCTCTCTTTCCTTCTCTCTCTCGCTCTCTTTCCTTCTCTCTCTCGCTCTCTTTCCTTCTCTCTCTCGCTCTCTTTCCTTCTCTCTCTCGCTCTCTTTCCTTCTCTCTCTCGCTCTCTCTTTCCTTCTCTCTCTCTCTCTTTCCTTCTCTCTCTCTCTTTCCTTCTCTCTCCTTTCTCTCTTTCCTTCTCTCTCTCTTTCCTTCTCTCTCTCGCTCTCTTTCCTTCTCTCTCTTTCCTTCTCTCTCTTTCCTTCTCTCTCTTTCCTTCTCTCTCTCTCCTTTCTCTCGCTCTCCTTTCTCTCTCTCGCTCTCTTTCCTTCTCTCTCTCTCTTTCCTTCTCTCTCGCTCTCTTTCCTTCTCTCTCGCTCTCTTTCCTTCTCTCTCTCTCTCTTTCCTTCTCTCTCGCTCTCTTTCCTTCTCTCTCGCTCTCTTTCCTTCTCTCTCGCTCTCTTTCCTTCTCTCTCGCTCTCTTTCCTTCTCGCTCTCTTTCCTTCTCGCTCTCTTTCCTTCTCGCTCTCTTTCCTTCTCGCTCTCTTTCCTTCTCTCTCCCTTTCCTTCTCTCTCCCTTCTCTCTCCCTTTCCTTCTGTCTCTCTCCCTTTCCTTCTGTCTCTCCCTTTCCTTGTCTCTCCCTTTCCTTCTCTCTCCCTTCTCTCTCCCTTTCCTTCTGTCTCTCCCTTTCCTTCTGTCTCTCTCCCTTTCCTTCTGTCTCTCTCCCTTTCCTTCTGTCTCTCTCCCTTTCCTTCTCTCTCCCTTTCCTTCTCTCTCCCTTTCCTTCTCTCTCCCTTTCCTTCTCTCTCTTTCCTCTCTCTCTCCTCTCTCTCCCTTTCCTTCTCTCTCCCTTTCCTTCTCTCTCCCTTTCCTTCTCTCTCTCTCCCTTCCCTTCTCTCTCTTTCCTTCTCTCTCTCTCCTTCTGTCTCTCTCTCCTTCTCTCTTTCCTTCTCTCTCTCTCTCTCCTTTCTCTCTCTCTCCTCTCTCTCTCTCTCTCCTTCTGTCTCTCTCTCTTTCCTTCTCTCTCTTTCCTCTCTCTCTCCTCTCTCTCCCTTTCCTTCTCTCTCCCTTTCCTTCTCTATCTCCCTTTCCTTCTCTCTCTCTCCCTTCCCTTCTCTCTCTTTCCTTCTCTCTCTTTCCTTCTCTCTCTTTCCTTCTCTCTCTTTCCTTCTCTCTCTTTCCCTTTCCTTCTCTCTCTCTCTCCCTTTCCTTCTCTCTCTCTCTCTCCCTTCTCTCTTTCTTTCTCTCTCTTTCTTTCTCGCTCTCCTCTCTCTCTCTCTCTTTCCTTCTGTCTCTCTCTCTTTCCTCTCTCTCCTCTCTCTCTCTCTCCTCTCTCTCCCTTTCCTTCTCTCTCCCTTTCCTTCTCTCTCCCTTTCCTTCTCTCTCCCTTTCCTTCTCTCTCCCTTTCCTTCTCTCTCTCTCTCTCTTTCCTTCTCTCTCTCTCTTTCCTTCTCTCTCTCGCTCTCTTTCCCTCTCTCTCGCTCTCTTTCCTCCTCTCTCTCGCTCTCTTTCCTTCTCTCTCTTTCCTCCTCTCTCTCCTTCTTTCTCTCTCTCTCCTTTCTCTCTCTCTCCTTTCTCTCTTTCCTTCTGTCTCTCTCTTTCCTTCTCTCTTTCCTCTCTCTCGCTCTCTTTCCCTCTCTCTCGCTCTCTTTCCCTCTCTCTCGCTCTCTTTCCCTCTCTCTCGCTCTTTCCTTCTCTCTCTCGCTCTCTTTCCTTCTCTCTCTCGCTCTTTCCTTCTCTCTCTCGCTCTCTTTCCTTCTCTCTCTCGCTCTCTCTTTCCCTCTCTCTCTCTCTTTCCTTCTCTCTCTCTCTTTCCTTCTCTCTCTCTCTCTTTCCTTCTCTCTCTCTCTCTTTCCTTCTCTCTCGCTCTCTTTCCTTCTCTCTCGCTCTCTTTCCTTCTCTCTCGCTCTCTTTCCTTCTCGCTCTCTTTCCTTCTCGCTCTCTTTCCTTCTCGCTCTCTTTCCTTCTCTCTCTCGCTCTCTTTCCTTCTCTCTCTCGCTCTCTTTCCTTCTCTCTCTCTCTTTCCTTCTCTCTCTCTTTCCTCCTCTCTCTCTCTCTTTCCTTCTCTCTCGCTCTCTTTCCTTCTCTCTCGCTCTCTTTCCTTCTCTCTCGCTCTCTTTCCTTCTCTCTCGCTCTCTTTCCTTCTCTCTCGCTCTCTTTCCTTCTCTCTTTCCTTCTCTCTCTCTCTCTTTCCTTCTCTCTCTCTCTCTTTCCTTCTCTCTCTCTTTCCTTCTCGCTCTCTTTCCTTCTCGCTCTCTTTCCTTCTCGCTCTCTCTCTTTCCTTCTCGCTCTCTCTCTTTCCTTCTCGCTCTCTCTCTTTCCTTCTCGCTCTCTCTCTTTCCTTCTCGCTCTCTCTCTTTCCTTCTCGCTCTCTTTCCTTCTCGCTCTCTTTCCTTCTCGCTCTCTTTCCTTCTCGCTCTCTTTCCTTCTCGCTCTCTTTCCTTCTCGCTCTCTTTCCTTCTCGCTCTCTTTCCTTCTCGCTCTCTTTCCTTCTCTCTCTCGCTCTCTTTCGTTCTCTCTCGCTCTCTTTCCTTCTCTCTCTCTCTCTTTCCTTCTCTCTCGCTCTCTTTCCTTCCCTCTCTCTCTTCCTTCTCTCTCGCTCTCTTTCCTTCTCTCTCGCTCTCTTTCCTTCTCTCTCGCTCTCTTTCCTTCTCTCTCGCTCTCTTTCCTTCTCTCTCGCTCTCTTTCCTTCTCTCTCGCTCTCTTTCCTTCTCTCTCGCTCTCTTTCCTTCTCGCTCTCTTTCCTTCTCGCTCTCTTTCCTTCTCGCTCTCTTTCCTTCTCGCTCTCTTTCCTTCTCGCTCTCTTTCCTTCTCGCTCTCTTTCCTTCTCGCTCTCTTTCCTTCTCGCTCTCTTTCCTTCTCTCTCTTTCTCTTCTCTCTCTCGCTCTCTTTCCTTCTCTCTCTCGCTCTCTTTCCTTCTCTCTCTCGCTCTCTTTCCTTCTCTCTCTCGCTCTCTTTCCTTCTCTCTCTTGCTCTCTTTCCTTCTCTCTCTCGCTCTCTTTCCTTCTCTCTCTCGCTCTCTTTCCTTCTCTCTCTCGCTCTCTTTCCTTCTCTCTCTCTCTTTCCTTCTCTCTCGCTCTCTTTCCTTCTCTCTCGCTCTCTTTCCTTCTCTCTCTCTCTCTTTCCTTCTCTCTCGCTCTCTTTCCTTCTCTCTCGCTCTCTTTCCTTCTCTCTCGCTCTCTTTCCTTCTCTCTCGCTCTCTTTCCTTCTCGCTCTCTTTCCTTCTCGCTCTCTTTCCTTCTCGCTCTCTTTCCTTCTCTCTCTTTCTCTTCTCTCTCTCGCTCTCTTTCCTTCTCTCTCTCGCTCTCTTTCCTTCTCTCTCTCGCTCTCTTTCCTTCTCTCTCTCGCTCTCTTTCCTTCTCTCTCTCGCTCTCTTTCCTTCTCTCTCTCGCTCTCTTTCCTTCTCTCTCTCGCTCTCTTTCCTTCTCTCTCTCGCTCTCTCTTTCCTTCTCTCTCTCGCTCTCTTTCCTTCTCTCTCTCGCTCTCTTTCCTTCTCTCTCTCGCTCTCTTTCCTTCTCTCTCTCGCTCTCTCTTTCCTTCTCTCTCTCTCTCTTTCCTTCTCTCTCTCTCTTTCCTTCTCTCTCCTTTCTCTCTTTCCTTCTCTCTCTCTTTCCTTCTCTCTCTCGCTCTCTTTCCTTCTCTCTCTTTCCTTCTCTCTCTTTCCTTCTCTCTCTTTCCTTCTCTCTCTCTCCTTTCTCTCGCTCTCCTTTCTCTCTCTCTCTTTCCTTCTCTCTCTCGCTCTCTTTCCTTCTCTCTCTCTCTTTCCTTCTCTCTCGCTCTCTTTCCTTCTCTCTCGCTCTCTTTCCTTCTCTCTCTCTCTCTTTCCTTCTCTCTCGCTCTCTTTCCTTCTCTCTCGCTCTCTTTCCTTCTCTCTCGCTCTCTTTCCTTCTCTCTCGCTCTCTTTCCTTCTCTCTCGCTCTCTTTCCTTCTCTCTCGCTCTCTTTCCTTCTCGCTCTCTTTCCTTCTCGCTCTCTTTCCTTCTCGCTCTCTTTCCTTCTCTCTCTCGCTCTCTTTCCTTCTCTCTCTTTCTCTTCTCTCTCTCGCTCTCTTTCCTTCTCTCTCGCTCTCTTTCCTTCTCTCTCTCGCTCTCTTTCCTTCTCTCTCTCGCTCTCTTTCCTTCTCTCTCTCGCTCTCTTTCCTTCTCTCTCTCGCTCTCTTTCCTTCTCTCTCTCGCTCTCTTTCCTTCTCTCTCTCGCTCTCTCTTTCCTTCTCTCTCTCGCTCTCTCTTTCCTTCTCTCTCTCGCTCTCTCTTTCCTTCTCTCTCTCTCTTTCCTTCTCTCTCCTTTCTCTCTTTCCTTCTCTCTCTCTCTTTCCTTCTCTCTCCTTTCTCTCTTTCCTTCTCTCTCTCTCCTTCTCTCTCGCTCTCTTTCCTTCTCTCTCGCTCTCTTTCCTTCTCTCTCTTTCCTTCTCTCTCTCTCCTTTCTCTCGCTCTCCTTTCTCTCTCTCTCTTTCCTTCTGTCTCTCTCTTTCCTTCTCTCTTTCCTCTCTCTCTCCTCTCTCTCCCTTTCCTTCTCTCTCCCTTTCCTTCTCTCTCTCTCTCCTTCTCCCTTTCCTTCTCTCTCTCTCTCCTGCTCTCTTTCCTTCTCTCTCTCGCTCTCTTTCCTTCTCTCTCTCGCTCTCTTTCCTTCTCTCTCTCGCTCTCTTTCCTTCTCTCTCTCGCTCTCTTTCTCTCTCTCTTTCCCTCTCTCGCTCTCTTTCCTTCTCTCTCTCGCTCTCTTTCCTTCTCGCTCTCTTTCCTTCTCTCTCGCTCTCTTTCCTTCTCGCTCTCTTTCCTTCTCGCTCTCTTTCCTTCTCTCTCGCTCTCTTTCCTTCTCTCTCTCGCTCTCTTTCCTTCTCTCTCTCGCTCTCTTTCCTTCTCTCTCACTCGCTCTCTTTCCTTCTCTCTCTTTCTCTTTCCTTCTCTCTCTCTCTCTTTCCTTCTCTCTCTCTTTCCTTCTCTCTTGTTCCTTCTGTCTCGCTCTCTTTCCTTCTCTCTCTCTCTTTCCTTCTCTCTCCTTTCTCTCTTTCCTTCTCTCTCTCTTTCCTTCTCTCTCCTTTCTCTCTTTCCTTCTCTCTCTCTTTCCTTCTCTCTCTTTCCTTCTCTCTCTCGCTCTCTTTCCTTCTCTCTCTTTCCTTCTCTCTCTCTCTCCTTCTTTCTCTCTCTCCTTTCTCTCTCTCTCTCTTTCCTTCTGTCTCTCTCTTTCCTTCTCTCTCTCCTCTCTCTCCCTTTCCTTCTCTCTCCCTTTCCCTCTCTCTCTCTCTCCTCTCTCTCTCTCCTTCTCTCTCTCTCTTTCCTTCTCTCTCTCGCTCTCTTTCCTTCTCTCTCGCTCTCTCCTTTCTCTCTCTCGCTTTCCTTTCTCTCTCTCTCTTTCCTTCTCTCTCTCTTTCCTTTCTCTCTCTCTCTTTCCTTCTCTCTCTCTTTCCTTCTCTCTCTCTTTCCTTCTCTCTCTCGTTCCTTCTCTCTCTCTCTTTCCTCTCTCTCTCTCTCTTTCCTTCGGTCTCTCTCTCTTTCCTCTCTCTCTCTCGCTCTCTTTCCTTCGATCTCTCTCTCTTTCCTTCGATCTCTCTCTCTTTCCTTCGGTCTCTCTCTCTTTCCTTCGGTCTCTCTCTCTTTCCTTCTGTCTCTCTCTTTCCTCTCTCTCTCTTTCCTTCGGTCTCTCTCTCTTTCCTTCGGTCTCTCTCTCTTTCCTTCGGTCTCTCTCTCTTTCCTTCGGTCTCTCTCTCTTTCCTTCTCTCTCTCTCCTTTCTCTCTCTCTCCTCTCTCCTTTCTCTCTCTTTCCTCTCTCTCTTTCCTCTCTCTCTTTCCTTCTCGCTCTCTCTCTCTTTCCTCTCTCTCTCCTCTCCCTTTCCTTCTCTCTCCCTTTCCTTCTCTCTCCCTTTCCTTCGCTCTCCCTTTCCTTCGCTCTCCCTTTCCTTCTCTCTTCCTTTCCTTCTCTCTCCCTTTCCTTCTCTCTCCCTTTCCTTCTCTCTCTCGCTCTCTTTCCTTCTCTCTCTCTCTTTCCTCTCTCTCTTTCCTTCTCTCTTTCCTTCTCTCTCTCTCTCTTTCCTCCTGTCTCAGATTGACGGGAGGGGATCTGTCCATCCAGGTGAATCTCAATGACTACCTGGATATCTACTGCCCCCACTACCCTCACCTGTCTCCCCCCAGTGAGGAGGCCTACCCCCAGGCCCCACCAGACAGCCTGGCCCTGTACCTGGTGGCTGAGGGGGGGTTCAAGGGCTGTGTGGAGACCCAGGGGGCCATCAAGAGGTGGGAGTGTAACATCCCCCGTGCCCCCTTCGGCCCTGTCCGCTTCTCAGAGAAGATCCAGCGCTTCACCCCCTTCTCTCTGGGCTTCGAGTTCCTCCCCGGACACCACTACTACTACAGCTGTGAGTGGGTGTGTGGGTGGGTGTGTGTGTGTGTGTG
>NC_048566.1:16334808-16342308 GCF_013265735.2 Oncorhynchus mykiss | reverse complement strand
CTCTCTCTCTGTCTCTCTCTGTCTCTCTCTCTCCAGCATTGCCTACAGGGGAAAGCTCCCCGCTGCCCTGCATGAAGCTGCGAGTCACAGTGTGCTGTGAGCCCAGTGAGTAAACTCCTCTTTTTCATCTCTCTCTCTCACTCATAGGCTCTTCTGTGTGAAACCAGTATGTAGAGCTCTCTAACGTCTCCCTCCATCTGTTTCCATATTTCCTCGGTCTACCAGAGGTAGCTGGGGACGTTCTGCTCTTCATCTCACCTTTGATGTTCTCCTCCACCTCATCTCTTCCTCCTAGCTCAAATCAAAATGTTTGTGATGGAGGGCATCCTTTTTTCATAGCCTTTTCTTTCATCATTCTCCTTCTCCTTTTCTCGCTCCACCATTCTGCTCTCTCTCTGCCTCGTCAGTTTACCCCTACCGGTATGTTCAGTACCTGACTACCTCAGTTACCTCGTACACCTGCACATTGACTCAGTACTGGTACTTCCTGTACTGTATGTAGACATGTTATTTGACTCTTTATTTGTTATTCACTTTGTTTTTATTCCTCGTGAATCATTACTATTTGCATCTTATTTTTAACTCTGCGTTAATGGAAAAGGCGCTGTAAGTAAGCATTTCACTGTTAGTCCAATAACATTTCATTTGATTCTCTGTATAGCTCTGTAATTGTCCCTCTTCCTCAGGTCCTAACTTCATCACTCCTGTTGACCTCCCCTTTTTGTCACAGCAGTATTCTGACCCCTCCCCTTTTTATCACAGCAGTATTCTGACCCCTCCCCTTTTTATCACAGCAGTATTCTGACCCCTCTCCTTTTTATCACAGCAGTATTCTGACCCATCCCCTTTTTATCACAGCAGTATTCTGACCCCTTTTTACCACGGCAGTATTCTGACCCCCCCCAGTTTTACCACAGCAGTATTCTGAGCCCTCCCCTTATTATCACAGCAGTATTCTGACCCCTCCCCTTTTTATCACAGCAGTATTCTGACCCCTCCCCTGTTTGTCACAGCAGTATTCTGACCCCTCCCCTTATTATCACAGCAGTATTCTGACCACTCCCCTTTTTGTCACAGCAGTATTCTGACCCCTCCCCTTTTTGTCACAGCAGTATTCTGACCCCTCCCCTTTTTGTCACAGCAGTATTCTGACCCCTCCCCTTTTTGTCACAGCAGTATTCTGACCCCTCCCCTTTTTGTCACAGCAGTATTCTGACCCCTCCCCTTTTTGTCACAGCAGTATTCTGACCCCTCCCCTTATTGTCACAGCATTATTCTGACCCCTCCCCTTTTTATCACAGCATTATTCTGACCCCTCCCCTTTTTGTCACAGCATTATTCTGACCCCTCCCCTTTTTGTCACAGCAGTATTCTGACCCCTCCCCTTTTTGTCACAGCAGTATTCTGACCCCTCCCCTTTTTGTCACAGCAGTATTCTGACCAACTGATCGAACGACTTGTCCATCTCCAAGGTATTTCTAGTCGATCTTGTGTTGCCCTGTGCGCCGGCCGGGCAGGGAATCTGTTACCATTTAATTTGTCTGAAGGTACAAACACTGCCTTCCCGGTGGGCCTGGATAGGAAATCAAGTCAACTATGCCACCACTGGCCAATCGGATAGCTCAGATGACCGTGTCTGCAGCAACGTAGCAGCATAAAGAAAGCTACGATGAAATGTAATACAGCAAAGAGCTGCTGTTTTTATGACTGAGTTCATGTTTAAGTTACTTACTCAGCCCTGTCAACACTTTGTATTCAACACTTTGTATTCAACACTTTGTATTCAACACTTTGTATTCAACACTTTGTATTCAACACTTTGTATTCAACACTTTGTATTCAACACTTTGTATTCAACACTTTTATAAGCCATAAAATGCATTTCTTCCTATTTCCACTCAGCTCTGCAACAAGCAGTGCAGCAGTGATGAATGAGTAGGAAAGTGTATCTACAGGCTTGTTATTATTAGCGGCTTGGGTCTTTTTTAATATCAAGGAATATTTCACTTTCTCTGGTCATAGGAGTAACAACATGAATTTGTGAATGAGGTGGAAATAATGCGGTGCGACTTGAGTTTCGCCAACAGCTGGAAGAAGGGGTCCCTTTTTGGTCAGTTTCAGTGGAGGAACGGGAGAGCTGAGGGATGTAGAGAGGTGGACCCTCAGTCTGCTGCTCTCTCCCTCGGCTGAGACTGACCCTCAGTCTGCTGCTCTCTCCCTCTGCTGAGACTGACCCTCAGTCTGCTGCTCTCTCCCTCCGCTGAGACTGACCCTCGGTCTGCTGCTCTCTGCTGAGACTGACCCTCGGTCTGCTGCTCTCTGCTGAGACTGACCCTCAGTCTGCTGCCCTCTGCTGAGACTGACCCTCAGTCTGCTGCCCTCTGCTGAGACTGACCCTCAGTCTGCTGCCCTCTGCTGAGACTGACCCTCAGTCTGCTGCCCTCTGCTGAGACTGACCCTCAGTCTGCTGCCCTCTGCTGAGACTGACCCTCAGTCTGCTGCCCTCTGCTGAGACTGACCCTCAGTCTGCTGCCCTCTGCTGAGACTGACCCTCAGTCTGCTGCCCTCTGCTGAGACTGACCCTCAGTCTGCTGCCCTCTGCTGAGACTGACCCTCAGTCTGCTGCCCTCTGCTGAGACTGACCCTCAGTCTGCTGCCCTCTGCTGAGACTGACCCTCAGTCTGCTGCCCTCTGCTGAGACTGACCCTCAGTCTGCTGCCCTCTGCTGAGACTGACCCTCAGTCTGCTGCCCTCTGCTGAGACTGACCCTCAGTCTGCTGCCCTCTGCTGAGACTGACCCTCAGTCTGCTGCCCTCCGCTGAGACTGACCCTCAGTCTGCTGCCCTCCGCTGAGACTGACCCTCAGTCTGCTGCCCTCCGCTGAGACTGACCCTCAGTCTGCTGCCCTCTGCTGAGACTGACCCTCAGTCTGCTGCCCTCTGCTGAGACTGACCCTCAGTCTGCTGCCCTCTGCTGAGACTGACCCTCAGTCTGCTGCCCTCTGCTGAGACTGACCCTCAGTCTGCTGCCCTCTGCTGAGACTGACCCTCAGTCTGCTGCCCTCTGCTGAGACTGACCCTCAGTCTGCTGCCCTCTGCTGAGACTGACCCTCAGTCTGCTGCCCTCTGCTGAGACTGACCCTCAGTCTGCTGCCCTCTGCTGAGACTGACCCTCAGTCTGCTGCCCTCTGCTGAGACTGACCCTCAGTCTGCTGCCCTCTGCTGAGACTGACCCTCAGTCTGCTGCCCTCTGCTGAGACTGACCCTCAGTCTGCTGCCCTCTGCTGAGACTGACCCTCAGTCTGCTGCCCTCTGCTGAGACTGACCCTCAGTCTGCTGCCCTCTGCTGAGACTGACCCTCAGTCTGCTGCCCTCTGCTGAGACTGACCCTCAGTCTGCTGCCCTCTGCTGAGACTGACCCTCAGTCTGCTGCCCTCTGCTGAGACTGACCCTCAGTCTGCTGCCCTCTGCTGAGACTGACCCTCAGTCTGCTGCCCTCTGCTGAGACTGACCCTCAGTCTGCTGCCCTCTGCTGAGACTGACCCTCAGTCTGCTGCCCTCTGCTGAGACTGACCCTCAGTCTGCTGCCCTCTGCTGAGACTGACCCTCAGTCTGCTGCCCTCTGCTGAGACTGACCCTCAGTCTGCTGCCCTCTGTTGAGACTGACCCTCAGTCTGCTGCCCTCTGCTGAGACTGACCCTCAGTCTGCTGCCCTCTGCTGAGACTGACCCTCAGTCTGCTGCCCTCTGCTGAGACTGACCCTCAGTCTGCTGCCCTCTGCTGAGACTGACCCTCAGTCTGCTGCCCTCTGCTGAGACTGACCCTCAGTCTGCTGCCCTCCGCTGAGACTGACCCTCAGTCTGCTGCCCTCCGCTGAGACTGACCCTCAGTCTGCTGCCCTCTGCTGAGACTGACCCTCAGTCTGCTGCCCTCTGCTGAGACTGACCCTCAGTCTGCTGCCCTCTGCTGAGACTGACCCTCAGTCTGCTGCCCTCTGCTGAGACTGACCCTCAGTCTGCTGCCCTCTGCTGAGACTGACCCTCAGTCTGCTGCCCTCTGCTGAGACTGACCCTCAGTCTGCTGCCCTCTGCTGAGACTGACCCTCAGTCTGCTGCCCTCTGCTGAGACTGACCCTCAGTCTGCTGCCCTCTGCTGAGACTGACCCTCAGTCTGCTGCCCTCTGCTGAGACTGACCCTCAGTCTGCTGCCCTCTGCTGAGACTGACCCTCAGTCTGCTGCCCTCTGCTGAGACTGACCCCTCAGTCTGCTGCCCTCTGCTGAGACTGACCCCTCAGTCTGCTGCCCTCTGCTGAGACTGACCCCTCAGTCTGCTGCCCTCTGCTGAGACTGACCCTCAGTCTGCTGCTCTCTGCTGAGACTGACCCTCAGTCTGCTGCCCTCTGCTGAGACTGACCCTCAGTCTGCTGCCCTCTGCTGAGACTGACCCTCAGTCTGCTGCCCTCTGCTGAGACTGACCCTCAGTCTGCTGCCCTCTGCTGAGACTGACCCTCAGTCTGCTGCCCTCTGCTGAGACTGACCCTCAGTCTGCTGCCCTCTGCTGAGACTGACCCTCAGTCTGCTGCCCTCTGCTGAGACTGACCCTCAGTCTGCTGCCCTCTGCTGAGACTGACCCTCAGTCTGCTGCCCTCTGCTGAGACTGACCCTCAGTCTGCTGCCCTCTGCTGAGACTGACCCTCAGTCTGCTGCCCTCTGCTGAGACTGACCCTCAGTCTGCTGCCCTCTGCTGAGACTGACCCTCAGTCTGCTGCCCTCTGCTGAGACTGACCCTCAGTCTGCTGCCCTCTGCTGAGACTGACCCTCAGTCTGCTGCCCTCTGCTGAGACTGACCCTCAGTCTGCTGCCCTCTGTTGAGACTGACCCTCAGTCTGCTGCCCTCTGCTGAGACTGACCCTCAGTCTGCTGCCCTCTGCTGAGACTGACCCCTCAGTCTGCTGCCCTCTGCTGAGACTGACCCCTCAGTCTGCTGCCCTCTGCTGAGACTGACCCCTCAGTCTGCTGCCCTCTGCTGAGACTGACCCTCTGTCTGCTGCTCTCTGCTGAGACTGACCCTCAGTCTGCTGCCCTCTGCTGAGACTGACCCTCAGTCTGCTGCCCTCTGCTGAGACTGACCCTCAGTCTGCTGCCCTCTGCTGAGACTGACCCTCAGTCTGCTGCCCTCTGCTGAGACTGACCCTCAGTCTGCTGCCCTCTGCTGAGACTGACCTTCAGTCTGCTGCCCTCTGACCTTCAGTCTGCTGCTCTCTCCCTCTGCTGAGACTGACCCTTGGTCTGCTGCTCTCTCCCTCTGCTGAGACTGACCCTCAGTCTGCTGCCCTCTGCTGAGACTGACCCTCGGTCTGCTGCCCTCTGCTGAGACTGACCCTCAGTCTGCTGCCCTCTGCTGAGACTGACCTTCAGTCTGCTGCCCTCTGCTGAGACTGACCCTCAGTCTGCTGCCCTCTGCTGAGACTGACCCTCAGTCTGCTGCTCTCTCCCTCTGCTGAGACTGACCCTCAGTCTGCTGCTCTCTCCCTCTGCTGAGACTGACCATCATTCTGCTGCTCTCTCCCTCTGCTGAGACTGACCCTCAGTCTGCTGCTCTCTCCTTCTGCTGAGACTGACCCTCGGTCTGCTGCTCTCTCCCTCCGCTGAGACCGACCCTCGGTCTGCTGCTCTCTCCCTCCGCTGAGACCGACCCTCGGTCTGCTGCTCTCTCCCTCCGCTGAGACTGACCCTCGGTCTGCTGCTCTCTCCCTCTGCTGAGACTGACCCTCAGTCTGCTGCCCTCTGCTGAGACTGACCCTCAGTCTTCTGCCCTCTGCTGAGACTGACCTTCAGTCTGCTGCCCTCTGACCTTCAGTCTGCTGCTCTCTCCCTCCGCTGAGACTGACCCTTGGTCTGCTGCTCTCTCCCTCTGCTGAGACTGACCCTCAGTCTGCTGCCCTCTGCTGAGACTGACCCTCAGTCTGCTGCCCTCTGCTGAGACTGACCTTCAGTCTGCTGCCCTCTGACCTTCAGTCTGCTGCTCTCTCCCTCCGCTGAGACTGACCCTCAGTCTGCTGCTCTCTCCCTCTGCTGAGACTGACCCTCGGTCTGCTGCTCTCTCCCTCTGCTGAGACTGACCCTCAGTCTGCTGCCCTCTGCTGAGACTGACCCTCAGTCTGCTGCCCTCTGCTGAGACTGACCTTCAGTCTGCTGCCCTCTGACCTTCAGTCTGCTGCTCTCTCCCTCCGCTGAGACTGACCCTCGGTCTGCTGCTCTCTCCCTCTGCTGAGACTGACCCTCAGTCTGCTGCCCTCTGCTGAGACTGACCCTCAGTCTGCTGCCCTCTGCTGAGACTGACCTTCAGTCTGCTGCCCTCTTACCTTCAGTCTGCTGCCCTCTGACCTTCAGTCTGCTGCTCTCTCCCTCTGCTGAGACTGAAACTCAGTCTGCTGCTCTCTCCTTCCGCTGAGACTGACCCTCAGTCTGCTGCTCTCTCCCTCCGCTGAGACTGACCCTCAGTCTGCTGCTCTCTCCCTCCGCTGAGACTGACCCTCAGTCTGCTGCTCTCTCCCTCTGCTGAGACTGACCCTCAGTCTGCTGCTCTCTCCCTCCGCTGAGACTGACCCTCAGTCTGCTGCTCTCTCCCTCCGCTGAGACTGACCCTCGGTCTGCTGCCCTCTGCTGAGACTGACCCTCAGTCTGCTGCTCTCTCCCTCCGCTGAGACTGACCCTCAGTCTGCTGCTCTCTCCCTCCGCTGAGACTGACCCTCAGTCTGCTGCTCTCTCCTTCCGCTGAGACTGACCATCAGATCAGCCCAGTAAAATAAAAATAAAAAGCTAATTATTTAAATGTATGCTCACTCAGCTGTGCCTCATAAGTAATACAACAACAGATCTATTACCGGTGTGATCATATAGCCCCAAATGTTTTAATATAAAAACATTTTTTAAATGTCCCAAACTAGAATGCATTGGCAGGGCAATTCAAGCAAAGCCAGTATGTGGTGATAATGTATTGGGCCTGTAGCTTACTGCACAAACCTCATTGCTACAGTACTGTTTTTAATTGGTTAATGTTTCAAAGGCTTATATTTTAAGTCATGTTAATAAACAGAGTGGTAGATCTCGGCATGCAGGGTGATCTTGACTCAAAGGTTGGTGACGGCTTCTTTAGCATCATCGTGTGTGTGTGTGTGTGTGTGCGCCAAAAGAACAGACCTTTTAGTATACATTTGTTACCAGTTCAACAGAAAGCTCTCTTGCTCCCTCTCTTTCCTCTCTCTCACACACACTTTCTCATTCTCTATCTCTTTTCTTTACTCTGCCTCCGTGTCTCTGGTGTGAATTCCCAGAGTTGTTCTAACCCAGGCCCTTCCTACAGTAATGTTAGTCTTCCGGTCCACTGAGCTGCCTGTTCCTATTCCGGTCGGGAATGTTGCCCAGTCACTGTGGGAATGCCTCTACACTCTACAGTTGAAGAGACGTGTGTGTGTAAGAGACGTCTGTCCCAATTCCC
>NC_048566.1:16167308-16329808 GCF_013265735.2 Oncorhynchus mykiss | reverse complement strand
TCTAACTGAAATGAACTAAAACAGCTGTAAAGAGAGCACGGCAGGTAGGACACAGTTGCACGTGACACAGGAAGCTCCTAAGGTCTGTGCTGGGATTAATTAGTCACTTTATCTATGTTCCTCTCTCCCTGTTGGTGTCTATTTATTGAATTCAATTCTCTTTGGATATCTTGGTTCTGCAGACTGCTGAATGACATTGTAAATTAACAGAAAGTCTAACTTTGACTCTACAGTAAATTTGACACTACTGAAGTGTCCCGGTGAAAAGTGTCCCCTACCCACTCCAGTAGAGCGGTGTCACGGCAAAAAGCCCCCTTCCCCAATTCTGCTGTGCTAGAACAGTGTTGCATCAGACGCAACCTTCAAAATCCGCATCACCAGAGTGGTGTCACGCTGAAACAGCTCCCCCTGCTGCTCCGCCTTTCTTTCCTCCTTTCCCTCTCAATCTTCCGCTATCTTCCTCTACTTACCTTTCAATGAAGACAACTTCTCCAAACACGAAGTCTGCTGTTGTTCCCCACCCTCCTCTCTCATTCTCTTTCCTTCTCTCTCTTTCCCGCTGTGTGAAGCCATTATAGACCTTCTACTCTCTCTAATTGATTTTCCCTTTCTTTCTCCTACTCTCCTCTTCTTCTCCCTCCCTCTCTCCCCTGCTGTGAACAGTCCATCGCGGTCATTTCAGGTTGCCGTCCCCTCTCTGGTCTTTCACCTTTTTTTCAACTTTTTTTTTCTTTTTCTATTCTGAATAACTTTGTGCCCCCTGCCCACCCTTCCGAACACACACACACTCGCTCACACACACCGCTCGTCTACCTCTCTCTCCGACTTCCAGCACAACACTGAAGGACGAACTTTGACCAACTTCCTACCGTGATTAGATTTCTCTTTTTCGGCGAGCAGGTGTGGAATGTTTTCCGCCCAGGAAGATGGCTCCCTACCTCTAGTCACTGTGTTTATAAAATGGCGGCGCGGGGAAGGAGAGGTGGAGTCACGGAATGGTGTCTCTCTGCAGTTCTCTGTCTGGAGACACACATGCATGCTCACATCCACTCACACTCACACAGTGGGTCTCTCTCTGCAGTGCAGTGCTTTCCTGAGACGCATGCGACCATGGCAGCCATTTTGGGGTAGAGCTGGCCGTGACCAATACAGAACAGTTATCTACAGCACGCATGTAGTCATTCATACAAATTTACCTAATCATGTACAACAGCAATACACAGATAATAACTTTGGTATTTCCACCATTTAGATGCATTTTGAGGAGTTAAAAAGCTTTTTATTTCTAATTTTAACATTCTGCCATATGTTCAACTAAATATCTCAAGAGGCCAAATAAAGTATCTGGGTTGACCACTTCATCTGAAATCAGACATAAATCCCCTTGTGACATGGGGATTGCAAGCTTGTTCTGTACAACAGGGAAGGGCAATTGAATGCAAGCTTCACAAAATAATGGAATTGTGAAAATGTGTCTTGCCTGTATATCTCTGGGTAACAGGGTTGATGTGTTGTGCTCCACCTGCTCAGTTTTCCACCACAAAACAAGAGAAAATGGCCAAAGGAGTAGAACCAGCTCACCTGTTTTTACACTATGACTTGACTATTAATGTTCAATATCTCTATTTAAAAAAGGAATAGTTTCACCAGCATCTTATTATAATATTATTAAAACGAGTTCAGTTCACGTAACAGGATTGACCTTAAAATGTGGGACAGGTTTATTTATTTATTTACCTTAAAATGAATCACGTAAATATTACTCTTAAGAAATGACTTTGTTAAAGCAACAAAATAACTAGGGCCTTACAATGATGGTGAAAATGGAGATATGTTGGGATTAAGTGGGTTAAAATCTTCCTAGAATTCAGAGGACACACAGAGGGACACGTTAAAATGCTGAATGTTGGTACTTTAGTCTTTGTTAAAGGTGATCTCTCCTCTATTTCCTGGTTGCTAAAATTCTAATTCAATATCTTTTCCATAACCAAAAATATTGTATTTTCAGCTGTTTGAAGCAGCAAAACAGAAAGTTAAAGATTCAAAGAAGTAACATAAGAACCTAGAACAGATCTACCGCTTCATAGACTTGCTTTCAATGAGAATGACAGATCTGTAACTCACATTTCTATGTGACTTTGGTCGGGTCACCCAAAAAGGTTGTTTTTCAATTATTTTACGCATATATATATATATATATATTTTTGTCTTTGACGATTCAACATTTAATTGTTTATGCAGCCCTTTCAGAGTTCTTCTTGAAACAGCAGTATAGTTTGGTCAAGTATTCCGTTTGTTATTAAACCGTTATAATCACGCAGAGTCATTTTAAAGTCAGCTATTGATGTAGGCATTAGGTCAATGCGTACATTTCAAAATCAGTTAATGCTCTTTAATTTATTCATTTAGTCTTTGAGTATGCACTTGTTTGTTGCCTTTGATGTGAATAGTTTGGTATGTTCTGTTAATTGTATTTGGAGAATTACCTGATAAAACCTCTGCTTTATTTGAGCTGTTTTTATCCACTCAATGTGGACATGAAAGATTGGATTAATAGAACCCTGCAACTTTTAGTTTATTGTTTTATAATTATTAACTAATGTTACAAAACAGAATAAGGAACAGAAGTGATGTGTTCTGTAACTTTCATAGTTTTGATGCTTTGGACACAAAATGCCCTTTTCACATTTTCTTCTGCTTAACGTTAGTGCTCTCACACACACACACACACACACACACACACACACACACACACACACACACACACACACACACACACAGTGAGAGGCCCGATCACAGCATGTAATTTAATGCTTCGTTAACTCTTCCATAGTTATTTCTTCAGAATATGAGAGGTTTGTTAAGCCCCTCCCTCATCAACATGGAAGCCTCTTTGACTTGTAGTACAACCCTGACTATAGACATAACAGAATATAACACCTATAGATACCTTAGTCAAGCCCTAATAACACACACACACACACAGAAAATTATCTCCAAGCTAAGTATTCGATCAGTGAGCCATCCTGTGAAAAACATGTCTTAGACATCAGTGTTCTGCTGATGTACTCAATTCATTGTAGGAAAACAGTCAACTGGATAAGTTTCATTACAACGATCTTTTTCACATTTTCTGCTATTTTCTTCCTAGACCTTTCCCCTTGTTATCTCCCTTCACTATCAGCCTTAATTTTCTACTTCTTTTTGCTCTTTCTGGTATTGTAGCATTCTCTCCCACATTCTCCCTCGCCCTCTTGCCCCTCTCCACCTTGCTTTGCCCTCCAGCACCCATCCCACCCCTCTCTAACTCCCTCCAGTCCTCCATTATTTCCTTTTAGTCAGCCCCCCTGCTGAGGGAGTGACACCCAGACACAAACACCCCTCCCTCCTCCGTCTCTCTCTTTCTCTCCCTCTCTCCGCCTGACCTTCTTACAATCTTTCCTTCCCTCCCTGCTTTTCTCCGTCTGTTTTTCTCCCAGGTCTTTTCCACCTCCACCCTTTCATTTCCTCTCACATGTCCTCTTGTTTCTCTCTGTCATTCTTTCTTTTTCTCTTTTCCCTTTCTATCTCTCTTATTCCTCATCTCTCTCTCTCTCTTATTCCTCACCTCTCTCTCTCTTATTCCTCTCTCTCTCTCTCTCTCTCTCTCTCTCTCTCTCTCTCTCTCTCTTATTCTTCATCAATTTAATTTTACTCCTTGGCTCGACATTATCTTCCTCCTGACTCACTTTCTTCGCTTGTTTTTCATTCAACCTTTAAGAAAATTTGCATTGGGGACATATTTTAGGGTTGCGCAGTCAGTAGTAATTTTTCATGGCATTTGGCTGTGAGTAATGGTAAATACCCTCCCCTAGTCATTTTTCTGTTTGTTTTTTTGTTTCATGCTAGTAAGGCTGTAGTTTTTGGGAAACTTGAAAATTACTTGAATAATGAACTTTATTTTTATGTCCTGCTCTCTCCCTTTCTTCCCATCGCTTAGCAACCGTAGGGTCCAAGCAAAACAAGCAGGAACAAGGTGAGATACAACTGCACTCTGTGTGTGTGTGTGTGTGTGTGGTATGCAAAGCATGCACAGGATGTTCACTGGTATTGATGAACTGCTAATTCTCTGACTCTCTCTCAGGTACTCCAGCTCTTCACAGTGATGTGTGTTCAATGAGGACAGTTCCTCTTTCTCTCCTCCTCCTCCTCATCCCACTCTTGAACTTCCTCTCTATGTAACATCCCTCTATTCAAGCTGACCTCCTGAGTATCTACCATGCCCACTGTAGATGGCCTGCCTCACCCACTCAGTCCCTACTTTAAACTATCCACACCTCATAGGGAGGCCAAGTCTTCATTTCAGACCCTCAAATGACTGCAATAGGGTAGACTTCAACACTACACACATTCCAACACATCACCTCTGTCTTTTCTGGGGTGGCACTAATCTTTCTCTTCTTGGCCTCCTCTTTTCTCTCTCTGTCCACTCTCTCCTCTCGTTCCCCCTCTTCCATCCCTCGCTCCTGACTAAGCTCCCTCTGAAACAGACTGGCACTAATCTACCATCAAAGCTCTCATTCTTCATTTCCCACCTTTATCCACTCCATCCTGTAGACTCCATCTGTGTCGTCTCTCTCTTCCTCTCTTCCTCTCTTCCTCTCTCTCTGTCTCTGTCTCTCTCTCTCTTCCTCTCTCTCTCTCTCTCTCTCTCTCTCTCTGTCTCTGTGTGTGTGAACGTAATGTGCCAGCTGAGCCAAAGTGGATCATCCAGACGTTGTTCTGTTAAATTACTACGGAGAGGACCAGACTTGGAGTTGACTGGCTGTCAGAGTTGACTGCTTCTGAACAGAACCATGTTTTTGAGTTGACGTCATTGGATTTGAAAGTCATTGTTTTTTAGATGAAAAACTATTTTTTTTTTGTATCCAAAGTGGGACCAACTGTTAAACACAGTAACACCAAATGTTGACCAAACTTTATTAAAAAAGTTAACCAGTGACGACACTGCCTAAACCAGGATATGCTGTGTGAGTGGGACCCTGGGAATGATGAACTGGAATATTGTAACTGGTCTGCTACGCCCTCTACTGGGATCATACTGGTTAGACTGGTCCAACTGGGCTGTAACACCTGACCATATCTGGAATTAACTGGACTGTGTCTGGTGGTTTACCTTTGTCTTAAAAGGCAATCAAAAGGAATTGTGGGAAACACACTGAGGGTACTTCCTCACTTCACCTCACACGCACCGAACCACATCGGCTGATTGACAGATGCTCCTCACCAACCAGGTGTGCAGGTACAGTATTTAGACTGTCTGCTGAGCACTTAACCAGGCGAGGACCTCTACCAATGAGAAGAGGCCTAAAGCTGGTGTTTGTTTGAATAGAGGTTTTTGTTTTAGTGCAGTAAAGATTCTGCTTTAGGTGTTTCAGTTAAATATTGATGTTTTGTAGAGGTCCTGTAATGTTGGCATCCATTTTGATTATTTGAAACATCCTGAAAAAATCTACATTTTTACATGGCTGAACTTTTTTTATACAAATGTTTACAGGTGTAGATTAACTCCAATTGTTGTTTATAGTGCTATCAAGAATAACTAAAGCACTTTAGTACAGGTTACCCCCGTATTTTTCTTTAAGTTAGAAAACATACATTTTTTCATTAAACAAATAGCATTAAAAAATGCAATTGTATTATCAAAGCAATTTAAATGAATACATTTCATTTTGATTGTCATATCTTTTTTCTGTTGGTTAGATATGATTTCATGTTCCATTCACAGAAGTAATATATCACTAAATTGCATTTACAGTAGAAGCATGTTACAAATATCACAAACCTAACAAATATACATGTTTTATTTTCAAAAGTGAGAGATTTAACTGAAATTATTCTTATTCATTTAATCCCACAAAAACGAGTGTATATTTAATTCAATTCATAATTCTGATAAATTGCTTATCTTAATCCAATATAATTAATCATTATTAAATACAGGCTATTCGGGGATGCAGTTTTTCCCACATTCTGATGTCTTTGGTAACAGCATTTAGAAAACAATGTTTTCTTTCCGAAATAAATATGTTGACTCATAGTTATGCCTGTAAGCACTTACTCAGAGAGATGAGTCTGTAGTATTACTTTACACACACATTTGGATAACAATATGCTTCAATGACAGTTCAATATTTTGTTCTAGTCTACGCAGGTTATTCAGGAATGTAATGATTATTCCAGGGGTTTAAACACTGATGTCTGGAACCTTGTTGTATAAAGCTGGAGCTCCCAGATGTAGTTTTTTTTGTTTTCACATTTTAGTGAAGTATGAAACATCTTCTATGAAGAGCGAACTGCAAACAGCCCTTTTATACAAGGTGAGATGACAAAATAAAGATGATTGCAATAAGACTGTGGAAATTTCTTAACTTTGCTATTTGTGGTTTTTGGCGGTTTATTTGTCTTCCTTCTTGTTTCTTTGTTTTACTACAGGAAGTTCTATAATCAAGACGAATTTAGACAGTATACACACACACACATACAAATACACACCTTTATTTATGGAATACAAACATATGTTCAATGCACAGGATTATGTTCGTTGTGAGACCTCTGAGGCTCCAGATGACCTTGTGGTTTGAAAGGCCATTGTAACCTGAGAAAACCAATGGCATATTGATCTGAGTTTATATTTGATGTACAGTCGGCAGAACCCCGATAAGACCAAGACATTGCATACTCCTGGGAGTACTCCTTCATACATCATAGCTCATACAGTATATGTACAGTAGTTATTTGTATTCCTATCAAGACCGATATGCAACAATGAATACAGTAATATCAGCATTTGTTTAAGATCCACTTACATCTAAATAACCTATGTTTGTGCAGTTGGGCCACGACCATTAGACCTGATGGCGTGTTTCTGTACCTGAGCTTAGCTTGCTAATGTCGCCATGACATCACTTACAAGCGTGATCAGGGATTTATGTTGGAGAAACCGTTTTTGCCTATCTTTGGCCTATATGTTTGAAAATACATTCATGTAGGTTTTAAATTATAGCCCCAGACATCCAATATCCCTGGATATGATGGCTAATGTCTCTTATTTTATGGTTTATAATCTCATCTGATATGTATTTATTATGGATCCCCATTAGTTCCTTCCAAGGCAGCAGCTACTCTTCCCGGGGTACAACAACATTAATGCAGTTATATATGATTAAGCAATAAGGCCCAAGGAGGTGTGGTATATGGCCAATATACCACAGCTAAGGGCTGTTATTATGCACGACGCAACGCGGAGCCCTTAGCTGGCCAAATACCACAAACCACCCGAGGTGCCTTATTGATATTATAAACTGGTTACCAATGTAATTAGAGCAGTAAAAATACATATTTTGTTGTACCTATGGTATATGGTCTGATATACCATGGCTGTCATTACAAATAATACATGACATTACATTTTATAACACCCAATACATTTAGTGTGTTCCCTCAGGCCCCTGATGTCTGTCACAGATAATACATGCTCTTTAGGATTGGTTCTGGGTTTGACCATAATACATGCTCTTTAGGACTGGTTCTGGGTTTGACCATAATACATGCTCTTTAGGATTGGTTCTGGGTTTGACCATAATACATGCTCTTTAGGATTGGTTCTGGGTTTGACTATAATACATGCTCTTTAGGACTGGTTCTGGGTTTGACCATAATTCATGATCTTCAGGTCTGGTTCTGGGTTTGACCATAATGCATGCTCTTTAGGATTGGTTCTGGGTTTGACCATAATACATGATCTTTAGGACTGGTTCTGGGTTTGACCATAATGCATGCTCTTTAGGATTGGTTCTGGGTTTGACCATAATACATGCTCTTTAGGACTGGTTCTGGGTTTGACCATAATTCATGATCTTCAGGTCTGGTTCTGGGTTTGACCATAATACATGATCTTTAGGACTGGTTCTGGGTTTGACTATAATACATGATCTTTAGAACTGGTTCTGGGTTTGACTATAATACATGATCTTTAGGACTGGTTCTGGGTTTGACCATAATTCATGATCTTCAGGTCTGGTTCTGGGTTTGACTATAATACATGATCTTCAGGTCTGGTTCTGGGTTTCACTATAATACATGATCTTCAGGTCTAGTTCTGGGTTTGACTATAATACATGATCTTTAGGACTGGTTCTGGGTTTGACTATAATACATGATCTTCAGGTCTGGTTCTGGGTTTGACCATAATACATGATCTTCAGGTCTGGTTCTGGGTTTGACCATAATACATGATCTTCAGGTCTGGTTCTGGGTTTGACTATAATACATGATCTTCAGGTCTGGTTCTGGGTTTGACCATAATACATGATCTTTAGAACTGGTTCTGGGTTTGACCATAATTCACTGTCCTGGGTTTGTGGCCCGGTGGCAAAGAGATCGTTTTATCTGTGGTAATACTAAGCCCAGAGTCTTCTCTGAATTTAAAGAGTACAGCTGCCACAGTTGGCAATTCCTTTTCTTCCATGTGTATCAGACAACACCGTCTGAAGTACCACACACTGGTCATCTTAGTTTGATCATTAATCTTGTATTGTAAATTCTTCAGGCATAAGGCAAGTAGAGTTTGGGTGAGGGGACAGTCATACTTTAACCATATCTTGTCACAACAAAGACTTGTGGGACCTAAAGTATGATCGGCAATTGGAAGCAACTTTGACCAGTTGGTAAAGTCACGAGAAAGCACTTCCCTTAAAAATGTGAATCCAATAGGGTCAGGTGATTTAGGAGATGGTTTAGAACACTTTATGGACAAAAGGGCTTCTTCCAAGAAGTTTCTCTTAATCTTTGTTGGGATGTCCAATGTAACAAGATAAGGCAAACTCTGTGACGGTTCACCTCGGTTCTTCTCTTTGATTGAGAACTGAAGGTACATTTGTAGACGACTTTCTAGTATTTTAGCAAATATCGTCCCTTCATTGGCTGTCATTTCTGAAGCTTTGTGTTCTTTATCATATGTCTGCTTTAAGCGTTCGGTTGTTATCAGGTCAGGTTTTGTACCAAGTGTTGGTTGTCCAGAGCCAGTCAGAGATTCTATTGCCATTACTATCTCAGACCCAGATATTTTTCCTGTTCTGTCATTGTATTGATCCTCCGGTAACATAGTCAGAACCTCTGTATTTCTACATTCTAGTGTGGAGGGAGTGGAACTGTCTGCATTGGCAGGAAGGTAGAGCACCAGAATAACTGGTTTGTGATCGGAAACACGTTTTCTTCCTTCCACCTCACAGATATCATGGATTCTACAGCTGTGAGTAATAATATGTGTCCATTTGAATTCTGGCACAAAGAACATGTCTAACCTAGATTCAGTGATCTGAGGTTCTCCAGACTCTGAGGTTTTAGTCTTTTTAGAGTAAGTGAAGTCTTTTAAATTAGGGTTCTGTATTCTCCATATGTCCACTAGCTTCAGAGAGGAGGTGAATTCTTGAAGATAACCTCTAAATGCTTTGTGCTGATGATTATCTGACGTGCCACTCCTGTCAATTTTAGGGTCTAGCACTGTGTTGAAATCCCCTCCCACCACCAAGGTTCCGGTTGCGGTGTTTTTAAGATACTGACCCAGTCTCTTCAGGATTGTGTGGTCATCTTTGTGATTATAGACATTCACAAGAGTGAAGAGTTGACCATACAGTCGACAGAACAGTACAATGTAGCCCCCAGCGTAGTCTTCATCATGGCAGATATACTCAAAGTCTGTTATGGTGTCTTTAATCAGTATGGCTACTCCTTTGCTTTTTGAATCAAATACAGTGAAGAATGATTTCCAACCAGCTACTTTCCTTAAGAGTTTCACATCCTCATGTCCAATGTGTGTCTCCTGTAGAAACGCTACAGAAGAGTTTATATCCTCCAGCTGGTCTAGTACAGCATTCAGTTTCGGGTCATTATCTGAGGCTTGTCTGCGGGGTTTGATACCACAGGTGTTCCAGGTGATAAAGTGAAGAAGAGTAGATCCTGATGAGGGTAGACTCAGATCGTCCTCTGTCTCTGCTGATAATTCCAATGAATTCATTGAAATGGTTGAGTGTTTTATGAGTGATGGTTGAGGTTGGACTTGCTCTTTGTCAGATCACTGACGTAGGTTGTTCAACACCCTCTGCACAACATGACGAAAGGAACACGTTGAAGGACGAAGTCATGGGGAGGAGAATGTGGTGATGTCATGTTGACATGCTGTTGAGTCGATCGAGCCGTATATTTATCCAGTAGATTGTAGGAAAACCTTCCTCCAACGCTCTTGTTTAAACAAGCAAATGGAGTAGATAAAGACAGAGCAACACAGTTAATTGACACTCAGCAGCTAAATCAGAATGTATAATTCAAGTTACCATTTAATACAGTATATAAATGTACAGTAAGCTAGCATTCTCTGGACAAAGAGGCCAGTATTTTTTTATTTCATATTGAAAATCTTAAGTAAATATTTTTATATCTATATATTCACGGAAACATGTTAAATGAAATCCACAAATAACAAATCTCTCTCTCTCTCAATAAGACCATACTGTTTTTAACATAACCTTTCTCCATTTCTACAGAATAGTAACAAAATAACACTTGTGATTTGTCTTTAGTCTCCTAATGCACAGAACAATCTTCTTTTTTAAACAAAACTGTTTGGTCAAAAACTCTAACACATTATCAATATGAGCTTAAAGTATGTGTGCCTACCCCTACATAGCCTATTTCTCTAACCCAGTGAAGGACTTGTTGATCCAGGTGTCCTCCCTGCCGTGCTGTATGACCCGTGATACTCAGTGAAGGACTCGCCTGAGTTGTTGATCCAGGTGTCCTCCCTGCCGTGCTGTATGACCCGTGATACTCAGTGAAGGACTCACCTGAGTTGTTGATCCAGGTGTCCTCCCTGCCGTGCTGTATGGCCCGTGATACTCAGTGAAGGACTCACCTGAGTTGTTGATCCAGGTGTCTTCCCTGCCGTGCTGTATGGCCCGTGATACTCAGTGAAGGACTCACCTGAGTTGTTGATCCAGGTGTCCTCCCTGCCGTGCTGTATGGCCCGTGATACTCAGTGAAGGACTCACCTGAGTTGTTGATCCAGGTGTCCTCCCTGCCGTGCTGTATGACCCGTGATACTCAGTGAAGGACTCACCTGAGTTGTTGATCCAGGTGTCCTCCCTGCCGTGCTGTATGGCCCGTGATACTCTGTGAAGGACTCACCTGAGTTGTTGATCCAGGTGTCCTCCCTGCCGTGCTGTATGGCCCGTGATACTCTGTGAAGGACTCACCTGAGTTGTTGATCCAGGTGTCCTCCCTGCCGTGCTGTATGACCCGTGATACCCAGGTGAGGCTCTTTAAATATGGAAGGTTGTGTGCAACCATATAAACCTCTACACCCACTTCTGTGTCATCAGATACTTTGTATTGTTAACTGTTAAAGCTCCATTAGTCATTTGTGTGTCTTTGTTTCATCTTACATGCTTAATGGGTAGACAGGTGTGTTGTGATGACTTTAGTTAAGTTTGTTTCCAGAGAAAATGGCAAAACATTCTTTGAACACAAGTTCAGTGATATTTGTATAGATGTGGATAAAGTGTCATACATGTTACAAACACATACAGGTATTACTGAATCATGTATGATTCATGAATGAACCTTTTCATGTGAACACTTAAGGAAAAATGACATTATTTTCCTACATGTTTAGTGATGACAGGGCAGGATGTACTAGATAACTGGGTTATGGTCTTCATTATGATTCAATTAACATGCTTGAGGTCATTTATCTAACTTCCCAAAGCTCTCATGTGTTTGGTCATTTAAAAAAAAAAAATGGTTTCAATGTTTTAATAAATAACTTCTACATTTCAGTTAAATTATTGAATGGGAATTGTGTTTAACTTCCTGAATTGACTGCCTTCAATTCAAATGGACCCCGACCCTGCAATCCACCTAGTCTTGCTTTTGCTGTTACTGATGTTACTGTATTCCTAACACCAATCCAATCCTTTCAGATCTGCACAAGTGGATAGGAATCCATTTTCCAAAGGTGGGAACATGAATGTCTGGAACCTTGTTGCATTAAAAACAAAAAACAATGTTTTAAATGAGAGTAGGCATCCGTCTGAAGACGAAAAAGATAAGGAAATTCATGAGCACCACAATGCAGATTCCACCCATGCTCTACCAAGGTTTTCCAGCACACAGCTTTGACCTACTACAGTAGCTATGTTGGTTGTTTTTAGTAGATCTGAAACCTAACCAACCTGTCTACGTATAGTTTGAATTACAATAGCAATATAGCTACTGTAGTAGGTCAAAGCTGTGTGCTGGAAAACCTTGGTAGAGCATGGGTAGTGGAGGTGTTTCTGGTAGAGCATGGGTAGTGGAGGTGTTTCCGGTAGAGCATGGGTAGTGGAGGTGTTTCCGGTAGAGCATGGGTAGTGGAGGTGTTTCTGGTAGAGCATGGGTAGTGGAGGTGTTTCCGGTAGAGCATGGGTAGTGGAGGTGTTTCTGGTAGAGCATGGGTAGTGGAGGTGTTTCTGGTAGAGCATGGGTAGTGGAGGTGTTTCTGGTAGAGCATGGGTAGTGGAGGTGTTTCCGGTAGAGCATGGGTAGTGGAGGTGTTTCTGGTAGAGCATGGGTAGTGGAGGTGTTTCCGGTAGAGCATGGGTAGTGGAGGTGTTTCTGGTAGAGCATGGGTAGTGGAGGTGTTTCTGGTAGAGCATGGGTAGTGGAGGTGTTTCTGGTAGAGCATGGGTAGTGGAGGTGTTTCCGGTAGAGCATGGGTAGTGGAGGTGTTTCTGGGTAGAGCATGGGTAGTGGAGGTGTTTCTGGTAGAGCATGGGTAGTGGAGGTGTTTCTGGTAGAGCATGGGTAGTGGAGGTGTTTCTGGTAGAGCATGGGTAGTGGAGGTGTTTCCGGTAGAGCATGGGTAGTGGAGGTGTTTCTGGGTAGAGCATGGGTAGTGGAGGTGTTTCTGGTAGAGCATGGGTAGTGGAGGTGTTTCTGGTAGAGCATGGGTAGTGGAGGTGTTTCTTCTCCTCTGTGCTGTATGACCGCTAATACTCAGGTGAGTCTATAGTTACGTAAAGGTTTTGTGCAGTCATACAATTATCCACAACAACCCATGTGTCATCATCACCTATCATTGGATGCCGGTGAAAAGACTCACGGAATGCCACCCGTAAAAAACAGAGCTACAAAGTACATTTGAGTTTCCATTTCCAATCCAGGTTTTGAATCACTACCTTTAGCAAATGATATCAGATGATATCAAATCAAAGTTATTTGTCACATGCGCCGAATACAACAATGAAATGCTTACTTACAAGCCCTTAACCAACAATGCAGTTTTACAAAAAAACATGTGTTAAGAAAGTATTTGCTAAATAAACTGAAGTAAAAAATGTACAGTAAATTAAAAAAGAAGAAAAGCTAAATATATTTTGTTGATGAAGGAATTACTGCCAATGTCATCAAACAATGAATATTTATTAAAGTCCCTTTCTTGTATTTTATAGAACATCTCACATGTATGTTTCTTAAACCTTTAGAAGAAATGTAATTTGGAGGGTTACATTTGTCTCTTTGTGACTTTCCATTGTACGGTGTAGGGGAGCTATATTCTCCTACATGAATTTCACATTTCCACAAACTTCAAAATATTACCTTTGAAATGGTATCAAGAATATGCATATCCTTGCTTCAGGTCCTGAGCTACAGGCAGTTAGATTTGGGTATGTCATTTAGGAGGAAATTGAAAAAAAGAGTCCGATCCTTAAGCGGTTTTAACAAACATCCACACCCACCTCTGTGTCATACCATGCCGAAGATTAGTATTATGGAATTCCACCCAACTATAAAACAGTTACATAAGAGTTTCTATTTTTAATCCAGGTTTTAAATCACTACTTATTTAGTTTTGGTCATGCAAATGATATGTTGTTGTTGAAGTAGGAAATGTGTGTCATCCCTGTGGTGCTGTATGACCAGTGATACTCAGGTGAGTATCCAAGGTTGCATGAAGCCATAATATCATCCACACCCACCTCGGCATCATCATGTTAACTGTTAACCCTGTGAGACCTAATATTGCAAAAATACAACGTTTCCTAAATTACATCCTGTACTGGTTTGAAACTAAAAGATTATGTCAAACACATCTACTTAGACCCAGATATATCTCTTAGTAGTATTTGAAACATTAGAAACTGTCCTCTCGTCTGACACCTCACTGGTCCCCTACACAAGCACAGTGGGGCAAAAAAGTATTTAGTCAGCCACCAATTGTGCAAGTTCTCCCACCTAAAAAGATGAGAGAGGCCTGTAATTTTCATCATAGGTACACTTCAACTATAACAGACAAAATTAGGGGGAAAAATCCAGAAAATCACATTGTAGGATTTTTAATGAAGTTAAATAAAGGTAAAAATGTAAAAATCTATAAGCCACAGTGTGTTTGATTGAAGTCTGTTTTGAAAGGCTCTCCATTACCCTACAAATAGACTGCACTGCCAGAGCACCTTCAATGTATCTCCTTGTTCCCCTTCTCTCTCAATGTATTATTTATTTTACCGGTAAGTTGACTGAGAGCACATTCTCGTTTACAGCAATGGCCTGGGGAATAGTTGCAGGGGAGAGGAAGGGATAAATGAGCCAATTGTAAGCTGGGTGCCCATGATGGCAAGTTCGGGAATTTAGCCAGGACACCAGGGTTAACACCCCTACTCTTACAATTTATGCCATGGGATCTTTAGTGACCACAGAGAGTCAGGAGACCCGTTTAACATCCCATCCGAAAGACATCACCCTGGGATATTTTATTTAGACCAGAGGAAAAGGTACCTCCTACTGGCCCTCCAACACCACTTCCAGCAACATCTAGTCTCCCATCCAGGACCAACCCTGCTTAGCTTCAAAAGCAAGCTAGTAGTAGGATGCAGGGTGGTATATGCTGCTGGCCAATATAAGAAGGGGTCAAGGTCTTATTAACTGAACTCAGAACTGTGGCAAACCTGAGATTATGAGAATTCCTTTATGTGTAGAATTGAAGCTAGACACAAACTTAAATCACCTCACACAGTGTCACGCGGTTCAAAGAACTCACTCCAACGCTTTCTCTCTATATATCGTCTCTTCTCTCTCTTTCTTTCCAATTTCATCCCCTTTAAATGTAACACTTTGATACTTAACATCCCATTTCCTGAAATCTGATTGGTCGACTTTACATGCCGATCAGTTTGATTTTCATAGACTCAAAGGTCTCGTTCCTCTCTTTCTCTCTCTCTCTCACTCTCACTCTCACTCACTCTCTCTCTCACTCCTCTCCAGATGATTTCTCACAACTGAGAATCCATTGATCCTGAGTGTTCAGCATCCCTCTCAGGAAAGGGAGCTGAATCGCTGTCTCAAGCTGCCTTCGTCTCCTCATACAACTGAGAGAGCATGCAATTGGATTAAAGACCTTCCTCTATAGAACACAAACACTATCTGAAGAAGGCTTACATCTGGAGACGTTAAGGCAATAGCTCTCTACCAAATCAAAGTCTGTCAGACGATTTCACACCTTTTCACGTCAACAGTGATCTAAAGTCAAGCTGTGTCTGTATTCCATGGTATCTGTTGTGTAAATAAATTCAGCAAAGTTATGGGAATTCTGCAGACCTCCATCCCAAACAAATGGGGAAGATTGGCACGCCCAATTTTTCAGTTTTTGATTTGTTAAAAAAGTTTGAAATATCCAATAAATGTCGTTCCACTTCATGATTGTGTCCCACTTGTTGTTGATTCTTCACAAAAAAAATACAGTTTTATATCTTTATGTTTGAAGCCTGAAATGTGGCAAAAGGTCGCAAAGTTCAAGGGGGCCGGATACTTTCGCAAGGCACTATATATTTGAGATTCTTCAAATAGCCACCCTTTGCCTTGATGACAGCTTTGCACACGCTTGGCATTCTCTCAGCCAGCTTCACCTGGAATGCTTTTCCAGTCTTGAAGAACTTCCCACATATGCTGAGCACTTGTTGGCTGGTTTTCCTTCACTCTGCGGTCCGACTCATCCCAAACCATCTCAATTAGGTCAGGTAATTGTGGAGGCCAGATCATCTGATGCAGCACTCCATCATTCTCCTTCTTGGTCAAATAGCCCTTACACAGTCTGGAGGTGTGTTGGGTCATTGTCCTGTTGAAAAACAAATGATTGTCCCACTAAGCCCAAACAAGAAGGAATGGCGTATCGCTGAAGAATGCTGTGGTAGCCATGCTGGTTAAGTGTGCCTTGAATTCTAAATAAATCCCAGACAGTGTCACCAGCAAAGCACCCCCACACACCATCACATCACCTCCTCCAAGCTTTACGGTGGGAAATACACATGTGGAGATCATCCGTTCACCCACACCAAGTCTCACAAAGACACGGCGGTTGGAACCATAAATCTCCAATTTGGACTCCAGACCAAAAGGCAAATTTCCACCGGTCTAATGTCCATTGCCCGTGTTTCTTGGCCCAAGCAAATCTCTTCTTCTTATTGGTGTCTTTTAGTAGTGGTTTCTTTGCAGCAATTTGACCATGAAGGGCTGATTCACACTGTCTCCTCTGAACAGTTGATGTTGAGATGTGTCTGTTACTTGACCTCTGAAGCATTTATTTGGGCTGCAATTCCTGAGGCTGTTAACTCTAATGGACTTATCCTCTGCTGCAGAGGTAACCCTGGGTCTTCATTCCTGTGTTGGTCCTCATGAGAGCCTGTTTCATCATAGCGCTTGATGGTTTTTGCAACTACGCTTGAAGAAACTTTCAAATTTCTTGAAGTTTTCCATACTCAAGTAATATTTTACTGGGTAATTTTCACTTTTACTTCTCTTCAAGGTATCTTTACTTAAAAATCTATATATATAAAGTAACCGGTCTTAAAGTAACGATGGACTGTCATTTCTCTTTGCTTATTTCAGCTGTTCTTGGACTTGGTCTTTTACCAAACAGGGCTATATTCTGTATAACCCCCCCCCCCCCCCCCCCTCCCCCCACCACCACCTTATCACAACACAACTGATTGGCTCAATCGCATTAAGAAGGAAAGAAATTCCACAAATTAACTTTAACAAGGCACACCTGTTAATTGAAAAGCATTCCAGATGACTACCTCATGAAGCTGGTTGAGAGAATGCCAAGAGTGTGCAAAGCTGTCAAGGCAAAGGGTGGCTATCTTAAGAATCTCAAATATTAATATATATTTGTTTAACACTTATTTGGTTACTACATGATTCCATGTGTGTTATTTCATAGTTTTGATGTCTTCACTATTATTCTATAATGTAGAAAATAGTACAAATAAAGAAAAACCCTTGAATGAGTAGGTGTGTCCAAACTTTTGACTGGTAGTGTATATGTCTATGCTTCTAATACATATAGAAGAAATGCAATCAGGATAATTTAATATATATTTCCTATGCAGTTCTCTTTCCAGTCTGCAAAATGTGTGCTTTAACATATTCCAAATAATTGTTGTCCTTATATATGTCAACACAGTAAAATCACAGTAATTTCAGATCATCTTAATTCTGCCATTCTTCTTTCATTTCAATCCCAGACTCCTCTCTGATGTGGGAGAGGTGGTCCTGCACAGACTTTACTCCCAGAGTGTCTATGTAGATCTTAAGACTCCTTCTTTGGTAGCTGATGCTAGTGGGGACATTGGGGATGACTCTGGATATCTCGTCCTCCATGTATTTGAGACTCAGGCTGAGTAGGGCTGGGGTGAGGGGACAGTCATGATGTAGATGTTTCCTATGAACACGGGAATGTTCAACCCTAAAAAGCAACTTTCCCAAGATATCCAAGTCCTGGGATAGCACCTTCTTCAAAAGGATTTCTTATTTCGGATGTTTTTGTAATGAGATTGATTTAATTGCAATGCGTAAGAACTTCCAATTGATCTGTGTTTTGCCATTGATGACCAAAGTAACAGTGCAATGTGGACATAGGGGTGTCTTGGTCCTTTCTTTTAATAAAGGTTCCAAGTACTTCTGCAGACGGTTGGCAAGTACTGTTGCAAATATTTTGTGCTCTCTGTTGAATCCTTTAGGGATTATTTTATTTTCTCTAAGTACTTCATTGTAATAGTGTTTTAATCTTTCTATTTCCATAAGATTATCTAATGCTGATTTATATAGTGTTGAGTGTGTGGAATCATCTAAACTTGAATCATGTGGTTCACATGGTGGTGATTGTCTGGGGTCATCTAATCTTGAATCGTACAGTGTTGATTGTCTGGAGTCGTCTGACCACATTGATGGTGATCTTCTGGAATCATCTGACCTTGAAAGGGATCGCCTAGAATCATCTGACCTTGATGGTGATCGTCTGGAATCATCTGATCTTGACAGTGATAGTCTGGAATCATCTGACCGTGATCGTCTGGAATCATCTGACCGCATGGATGGTGATTGTCTGGAATGATCTGACTCCATCTGGCATCGTGTATATTGTGGAGACGGTGTTAGACATCTATCATGTTTTGTTGATTGTCTATAGTCATCTGACCACATTGATGGTGATTGTCTGTAGTCATTTGAACTTGAATCATATAGTGTTGCTTGTCTGGAGTCATCTGACCACCTTGATGGTGTTATTCTGGAATCATCTGACCTTGATGGTGATCGTCTGGAATCATCTGATCTTGACAGTGATAGTCTGGAATCATCTGATCGTGATAGTCTGGAATCATCTGACCGCGATTGTTTGGAATCATCTGACCGCCAGTATGGGGATTGTCTGTAGTGATCTAACTCCATTTGGAGTCTTGCATTATATGGAGATGGAGTTAAGACATCTATCATATGGTTCATGTTGATTGATGTGGTTGTTGATTGTCTATAGCCATCTGACCTCAATGGTGATTGTCTGACATCATCTGACCTCGATGGGGATCGTGTATAGTCATTTGACCCTGAAGTCACCACCTCATATGGTGGTGATTGTGTTGAGTCAGCCAGGGATTTTATCGCCACTAGGACTTCAGCTCCACTGATTTTTCCTGCTCTTCTATCTAATTTGTTCTTGACTTTTTGTCCACCATCGCCCAACTTCCTCTGCTTTTCAAGAACATCTGTTAACGTGCTTCCTATTTTAGGAACGAGGATCTTCAGAGATACAGGGTTGTGATCTGAAATCCCTGAGTCAGTGTGAATCTCACAGCTCTGAGCAAATGTGGCTTTGTCCTGTTGCATGAAGAACATATCTATCCGGGAGTGGCTGGTGCCCTGAGAACGAGTGAAGGCTTCTTCTGTTGGTTGTAGTCTTGCCCATGTGTTTTGGAGGTTCAGTGAGGAAATGAAACTCTGCAGGAGAGGTCGTAGGGATGTGTGCCGCCTATGTTCAGATGCTGTACGCTTGTCAAAGTCGAGGTCCAAGACTGTGTTGAAATCCCCTCCAATCACTAAAGTTCCAATCTTCATCTCCTGAAGATACTGTGACAGCCTCCCCAGTACTTTCTTGTCTTCTTTGTGATTGTACACGTTCACAAGAGTGAAGAGTTGACCATACATCTGACAGAACAGGACAATGTAGCCACCAGCGTAATCTTCATCATGGCAGATGTACTCATAGTGTGGTTTTAGTTTTTTATTCACCAGTATGGCCACTCCTTTGCTACTCAGAGAGTAAACTGTGAAGTAAAATAACCAATATCTCACTTTTTCAGTCTCTTTATAGCAGTTTGGTCCAATTCGAGTTTATTGAAGAAATACTATATCAGCCTTCTGTTTCTCAAGATGGTTTACGATATCAATCAATTTATTTGGGTACCGTTTTGTTGGTTTAACACCACAAGTGTTCCAGGTGATGATAGAGAGACTATTTCCTGTAGATAATTCCATAGTTCTTGGTGTTTCTAGGTTGAATTCTAAAACATAAAGATATCATATTGAGTTCACAATAAGCTGCTTTAAATCAGACAAGCACACAATTCACGCATCTTTTCTTTTCAGAGGATAATTTAAAAAACAAAGCTTAAAGATGAATCTCTGCTTAGCTACCAATAACCATTTTAATGTAATAATGGTGAAGTTCTACAGTCACCAACACATAAAAAAAATTATAATAACCTCACCGGTATAGTGCTGATCCAGGTGTGTCTTCTCTGTCGTGCTGTCTGACCTCTGATACTCAGGTGTTTCTTCTCTGTCGTGCTGTATGACCTCTGATTCTCAGGTGTTTCTTCTCTGTCGTGCTGTATGACCTCTGATTCTCAGGTGTTTCTTCTCTGTCGTGCTGTATGACCTCTGATTCTCAGGTGTTTCTTCTCTGTCGTGCTGTATGACCTCTGATTCTCAGGTGTTTCTTCTCTGTCGTGCTGTATGACCTCTGATTCTCAGGTGTTTCTTCTCTGTCGTGCTGTATGACCTCTGATTCTCAGGTGTTTCTTCTCTGTCGTGCTGTATGACCTCTGATACTCAGGTGTTTCTTCTCTGTTGTGCTGTATGACCTCTGATACTCAGGTGTTTCTTCTCTGTCGTGCTGTATGACCTCTGATACTCGTGTACCTTCTCTGTCGTGCTGTATGACCTCTGATACTCAGGTGTTTCTTCTCTGTCGTGCTGTATGACCTCTGATACTCAGGTGTTTCTTCTCTGTCGTGCTGTATGACCTCTGATACTCAGGTGTGTCTTCTCTGCTGTGCTGTATGACCTCTGATACTCAGGTGTTTCTTCTCTGTTGTGCTGTATGATCTCTGATACTCAGGTGTTTCTTCTCTGTCATGCTGTATGACCTCTGATACTCGTGTACCTTCTCTGTCGTGCTGTATGACCTCTGATACTCAGGTGTTTCTTCTCTGTCGTGCTGTATGACCTCTGATACTCAGGTGTTTCTTCTCTGTCGTGCTGTATGACCTCTGATACTCAGGTGTGTCTTCTCTGCCGTGCTGTATGACCTCTGATACTCAGGTGTGTCTTCTCTGCCGTGCTGTATGACCTCTGATACTCAGGTGTTTCTTCTCTGTCGTGCTGTATGACCTCTGAAACTCAGGTGTTTCTTCTCTGTTGTGCTGTATGACCTCTGAAACTCTGGTGTTTCTTCTCTGTCGTGCTGTATGACCTCTGATACTCAGGTGTGTCTTCTCTGCCGTGCTGTATGACCTCTGATACTCATGTGTTTCTTCTCTGCCGTGCTGTATGACCTCTGATACTCAGGTGTTTCTTCTCTGTCGTGCTGTATGACCTCTGAAACTCAGGTGTTTCTTCTCTGTTGTGCTGTATGACCTCTGAAACTCAGGTGTTTCTTCTCTGTCGTGCTGTATGACCTCTGATACTCAGGTGTGTCTTCTCTGCTGTGCTGTATGACCTCTGATACTCAGGTGTTTCTTCTCTGTTGTGCTGTATGACCTCTGATACTCAGGTGTTTCTTCTCTGTCGTGCTGTATGACCTCTGATACTCGTGTACCTTCTCTGTCGTGCTGTATGACCTCTGATACTCAGGTGTTTCTTCTCTGTCGTGCTGTATGACCTCTGATACTCAGGTGTGTCTTCTCTGCCGTGCTGTATGACCTCTGATACTCATGTGTTTCTTCTCTGCCGTGCTGTATGACCTCTGATACTCAGGTGTTTCTTCTCTGTCGTGCTGTATGACCTCTGAAACTCAGGTGTTTCTTCTCTGTTGTGCTGTATGACCTCTGAAACTCAGGTGTGTCTTCTCTGCCGTGCTGTATGACCTCTGATACTCAGGTGTTTCTTCTCTGCCGTGCTGTATGACCTCTGATACTCAGGTGTTTCTTCTCTGCTGTGCTGTATGACCTCTGATACTCAGGTGTTTCTTCTCTGTTGTGCTGTATGACCTCTGATACTCAGGTGTTTCTTCTCTGTCGTGCTGTATGACCTCTGATACTCAGGTGTGTCTTCTCTGCTGTGCTGTATGACCTCTGATACTCAGGTGTTTCTTCTCTGTTGTGCTGTATGATCTCTGATACTCAGGTGTTTCTTCTCTGTCATGCTGTATGACCTCTGATACTCGTGTACCTTCTCTGTCGTGCTGTATGACCTCTGATACTCAGGTGTTTCTTCTCTGTCGTGCTGTATGACCTCTGATACTCAGGTGTTTCTTCTCTGTCGTGCTGTATGACCTCTGATACTCAGGTGTGTCTTCTCTGCCGTGCTGTATGACCTCTGATACTCAGGTGTTTCTTCTCTGTCGTGCTGTATGACCTCTGAAACTCAGGTGTTTCTTCTCTGTTGTGCTGTATGACCTCTGAAACTCTGGTGTTTCTTCTCTGTCGTGCTGTATGACCTCTGATACTCAGGTGTGTCTTCTCTGCCGTGCTGTATGACCTCTGATACTCATGTGTTTCTTCTCTGCCGTGCTGTATGACCTCTGATACTCAGGTGTTTCTTCTCTGTCGTGCTGTATGACCTCTGAAACTCAGGTGTTTCTTCTCTGTTGTGCTGTATGACCTCTGAAACTCAGGTGTTTCTTCTCTGTCGTGCTGTATGACCTCTGATACTCAGGTGTGTCTTCTCTGCTGTGCTGTATGACCTCTGATACTCAGGTGTTTCTTCTCTGTTGTGCTGTATGACCTCTGATACTCAGGTGTTTCTTCTCTGTCGTGCTGTATGACCTCTGATACTCGTGTACCTTCTCTGTCGTGCTGTATGACCTCTGATACTCAGGTGTTTCTTCTCTGTCGTGCTGTATGACCTCTGATACTCAGGTGTGTCTTCTCTGCCGTGCTGTATGACCTCTGATACTCATGTGTTTCTTCTCTGCCGTGCTGTATGACCTCTGATACTCAGGTGTTTCTTCTCTGTCGTGCTGTATGACCTCTGAAACTCAGGTGTTTCTTCTCTGTTGTGCTGTATGACCTCTGAAACTCAGGTGTGTCTTCTCTGCCGTGCTGTATGACCTCTGATACTCAGGTGTTTCTTCTCTGCCGTGCTGTATGACCTCTGATACTCAGGTGTTTCTTCTCTGCTGTGCTGTATGACCTCTGATACTCAGGTGTTTCTTCTCTGTTGTGCTGTATGACCTCTGATACTCAGGTGTTTCTTCTCTGTCGTGCTGTATGACCTCTGATACTCAGGTGTTTCTTCTCTGCTGTGCTGTATGACCTCTGATACTCAGGTGTTTCTTCTCTGTCGTGCTGTATGACCTCTGAAACTCAGGTGAGTCTATATAAATAGTTATGTAAAGGTTGCGTGCAGCCATACAAATATCCACATCTAACTATGCGTCATCAGCAGCTATCATTGGATGTCACCCGTAAAACAGAGCTACAAAGTTCATTTGAGTTTCCAATTCAGATTTTGAATCACTATCTTTTGCAAATGATATCAAGCAAATTACATGTTATTGTTGAAGTAGGAATTACTGCAATTGTCATCAAACCATTATTATTTATTAAAGTCCCATTATTGTATTTTATAAAACATCTCACGTGTATGTTTCTTAAACCTTTAAAGGAAATGCAATCTGTGGGGTTACATTTGTCTCTCTGTGACTTTCCATTGCAAGGTGTAATATAGAATTGCTGCACCTTTTTTTTTGGGGGGGGGGGGGGGGGGGGGGCGCGGCGTGTGAATCTTCTTATGTTTAGTTGTATTTTTAACTTGTTTTCAGAGGTAAGGAAAGTCTGAGAATTGCGTGTGAACATTCAGAGACAAATTACATTCTTTACATGCAAGTTTAGTGACTAGAGAACTGGGTTATGGTCTTCATTATGATTCATTGTCTCGAGGTAACTTCACTAAGTTCTCATGTGTTTGTTCAGTCTGTACAGAGACAATGGAGGACTACTCTGTTTTAAGTGGTGTAGTGGAATTATTGTAATCAAAAGGAGAGAATTTTAGATTTCTTCAAAACAATCAAACTTTATTATTTAATTAGTGCAGTAATGGAGCTGGTCAGCAATCAGCCCTGGAGGTGATCACTGAGAAATCAACCAGCTGGTTTCATCAACAGCAAAGTCCATTCAGTCTACATGACAAACAACAGATGTATGGAATGGGTCACAAGGTTAAGATTAGTATAAAATATACTTGTAAAAACAGTTCTCACTGTGAAGAGACCAGTGTCTGGCCCCCAACTCCATACTGGAGCCATCTCCCCCTGGTACTCCAGTACAAAAACATTAACTCATGCTCTGGAATGGGGTATCACCCAAAGACATGGTAAATCTTCCAGAGGCCCCAACCTCAGTAGAACACACAGAGATGAGTGTTCTAACAACCCCCTTATTCTGTTCCATAAAACAACCATTTGATGCAATAACAGCATTAGAACATAATCTTGTCATTTCCACCATAGTGGTAAATGTCCTTTTCTGATTCCCTTTACAAATTACAGGGGAAATGTTGTCATCCCTGTCGTGCTGCATGACCGGTGATAGTCAGGTGAGTCACTTTAAATAAAGGTTGTATGCATCTATAAAAACAGCCACATTACAGTAATTTATATGCTTAAGTTTCTGAAACCTATTAGGAGAATTTATACACATTTTCCCTTTATTTGACAATCCAGTGGGTTTTTGAATAGCTTAACTTCATTTAGAGCAGACATACCATATACTATTAAACATGTTTAATTCATTAAACAGACAAGTTGTGTTGTGATATTTTCAATTACATTTTTGGTTACTGAGAAATGGCAAGACATTCTTTGAACACAAGTTCAGTGACATTTATATTCAATTAGTTGTATAGATCAGTGTCTAATGCTGCGTTCAAAACCAAGTGAGAAGGTGGTTTTTACCATGACGTAATTTTTATAACTTCACAAAGCTCTCGTGTTTGTTCAGTCTTTACAGGGACAATGGACTGTTACACACAAACTGACCAATCGGTCAAGACGTTCTTGCCCAATCAAATACTTCTCAGCCTTATCTAGGCCTACCGTTCACTGAGTCGCAACGTTCTTACTTTAATAGCAACAACCTGAAGGATATTGCAATTCCCTTCTGGATATATTTTGCTGTGTTAATGTTCTCAGTACAAAACATGAACCACACAAATCCAATCTCTGGGAATTTTCTCATCAGTTTCAGAAAACTGGTATTGAATTTACTTTGAGTGAACCCTGTGATGTCTGGTTTGAAAGTCTTTTCAGAAACTCCTTCATGTAACCCAATACAAGCAGGGGTCTAGGTTGTATTAAGTGAACTCAGAACTGTGTCAAACCTGAGATTTTGAGAATACCATTATGTGTAGAAACCAAAGCTAGACAAATTTAAATCACCTCACTCAGTCACACCTCACATGAGACGGTTCAAAGAGCTCTCGCTCCCCCTCTTTTTATTCTCTCACTTTCATCCCCTTTAAATGTGACACTTTGATACTGAACATCACATTTCCCGCGTTCCTGTTGGTCGACTTTACATGCTGATCAGTTTGTGATTTGCATAGACTCAAAGCTCTCGCTCCTCTCCAGATGATTTCTAACAACTGAGAATCCATTCATCCTGAGTGTTCAGCATCTCTCAGGACAGGGAGCTGAATCGCTGTCTCATGCTGCCTCTAACACAGAGAGCCAGCATGCAATTGGATTAGAGACGTTCTTCTATAGAACACTATCTGAAGAACACTTATATCTGGGGACATTAAGGCAATAGCTCTCTACCAAATCCAAGTCTGTCAGATTTTTCACACCTTTTTGACATCAACAATGGTCTAAAGTCAAGCTGTGTCTGTTTTTCATGGCATCTGTTGAGTAAATAAATTCAGCAATATGCATTATGGGAAATCTGCAGGCTCCATCCCAGACAAATGGGAAAAATTGGCACCATCTAGCTCCTGTTTATGAGACGGTAAACTCTGAAAGTTGAACATTAAAGACTAGAGGGAATAACGGTCAGCAGGGGAGAGGGAGTCATGAAGGAAAGGGAGGGATATGAGGATGGAGGAGAGAGAGAGGGTATGGGGTAGATCTTGGGGAAGAGGTGGACACCTGCTTCTCTGAAATAATTACATACTGAACACCTGCCACACACACACACTACATTTGTAATTGACAAGCATCTTAACCAATATAAAGTAATCACTCCAAATATACCTACATCATATTCCAGACAATCTCCTATCAAGTCCCACAATCTAACACCATTACCTTTATAATTGTAATATCTCATCTTATTGTCGCTCTTATTAATAATAATCTAATCACGCCATAACACCCAGACCAGTGAAGTTGGGGGACACGGGAGTGACACAGAGCGAGGGCAGAGAAGGTGATTGATGCTGTAACATTGTGTGGGGCCTGGGGAGGCCTCGTAAGCGACCCGCTTGATTAGATTGGCCTGTATCGATCCCTGCTGCCGGAGCATCGACTAATCTCCTGGCGGGGAGAGGGGAATCGATACGCCGGGATTCAGTCACGCTTGAAAACAGAAAGGGTCATTTATTGTAATCAAAGGGCTAAATGAAAAACGTGAGAACAACGCTCCCGTGAGGTTGGACACTGAAACTGCATCTTAGATCTACTGTAAAATGAATGCTGTCCCATGAGAGAGAGACATAGTTAAAACCTTTCTTCTGTATGTTTTGCTTAATGGCACAGATATTTCCATATAATTAGGAATTAGAATACCAGAATGGACATGGTCTTATGACACCATAAAAGGTCAGCCATTTTGGTCAGGGAGTCGGTCAACCATGTCCAAGCCAGTGTGATGTGAAGGTAGTGTAAAACAATGAATTTGAAGATTATCTGCACGTTATGTTTAGTAGCTAGACAGCCAGCCATTTTAAGTGGAATGATTCAAATATTTGTTCTAATTAACTGCCAATAATATTCCCAAAAAGTTCAACTTTTCAGCAGCTGTGGCATCACCTAGGTGGGTGCTACATGTTGGGCAGTGGAGGAGCAGTAGCTACGGAGGAGTGGGTCCTATGGAGGAACTGACCGTAGGAGAAGCAGATGTGGCATCACCTAGGTGATGTTGGGTAGTGGAGGAGCAGTAGCTACGGAGGAGTGGGTCCTATGGAGGAACTGACCGTCGGAGAAGCAGATGTGGCATCACCTAGGTGGGTGCTACATGTTGGGCAGTGGAGGAGCAGTAGCTACGGAGGAACTGACGTGGCATCACCTAGGTGGGTGCTACATGTTGGGCAGTGGAGGAGCAGTAGCTACGGAGGAGTGGGTCCTATGGAGGAACTGACCGTCGGAGAAGCAGATGTGGCATCACCTAGGTGGGTGCTACATGTTGGGCAGTGGAGGAGCAGTAGCTACGGAGGAGTGGGTCCTATGGAGGAACTGACCGTCGGAAAAGCAGATGTGGCATCACCTAGGTGGGTGCTACATGTTGGGCAGTGGAGGAGCAGTAGCTACGGAGGAGTGGGTCCTATGGAGGAACTGACCGTAGGAGAAGCAGATGTGGTGTGCTGATGAAGCACTCTGGGCCTGTTTGTCAGACTGTCTGTTTCTCTGGCTCTACCATCGATGCCCCCTCCCCTGAAGCCACACTGCCTTTCCAATCCAAACTGCCTCATCTCCCAGCCTTTCACCTGAAGCAACACTGCCTTTCCAATCCAAACTGCCTCATCTCCCAGCCTTTCTCCTGAAGCAACACTGCCTTTCCAATCCAAACTGCCTCATCTCCCAGCCTTTCACCTGAAGCTACACTGCCTTTCCAATCCAAACTGCCTCATCTCCCAGCCTTTCTCCTGAAGCAACACTGCCGCCTTTCAATCCAAACTGCCTCATCTCCCAGCCTTTCTCCTGAAGCAACGCCTTTCAATCCAAACTGCCTTAAATTCCAGCCTTTCATCCGAAGCCAAAGGAATATTCAATCTCCATCTCTACCATCTAAATTTATATTGGTTGTTTGCTTTTTATGCACTTTGACATTTTCTGAAAAGAAAAGCGCTATAAAAGTTACATCAATTATTAACATTCCATACAAACAAATGCAATCAATCCACAGCCATCCACTGGCTGAAATCCGTTGATGCTAGGACTTAGGCAAGTTGTAAATGCAGCAATATGGATAATGCATCATATTCTAACACTCAGCTTTCCAAGAAAACAAACATTGAGACATTTGTCTGTTTGCATATATTTTGGAAGATGTGTATAAACTGTAGGCCTAATTATATGTGAATATTGAGGGTTTCTTGTAATTTAATAGGATCTCTGTGGGTATGTCTTTGTCGTGGAATTTGAATGTAGATTAGACTACTTTGCAGTAGCTGTAGGACTTTTTAATTATATGCCGTTTTAGATTGCACCATATACTATACATTAAGGCCCATATGGATGAAATCACATCAAGCGATAGCAGACACCTGCATAGCTGATGTTTTGGCATGTTGGAGGTGGAGCTGGGTTGGACCAGTTAAAACAGTGAACAGCTGCTCTTGCGATCATTGTCACGAAGCCACACCCCCACCCACGTTAGAAGTTCTGAAACAGAAAGTGTAAGCTATACAGAAATAATCATGCTCAAATTGAAAAATCATTAAATGGAATAATGAGGTTTTCTACCATCCTAATCAAGGTGTAGATTAATCTATATCTCACACTGTGTTCCAACAAATCTGCATGGGATTTCTATTAATGCTATAATTCCAGGAGCTGCTTGTGGATTTACACTTTAGTCATTTAGCTGATGCTCTTATCCAGAGCAACTTACAGGAGCAATTAAGGTTAAAGCGCTTTACTCAAGGGCACTGACAGATTTCTGTCGGCTCAGGGATTTGAACCAACAACCTTTCAGTGACTGTTCCAATGCTTTAACTGCTAGGCTACCTGCCACCCTAATGCAGTTCCACCGCCGACACGGCCAAAACAAGCGCTATGCAGATGTCGGCTAAAAAGGATCTGATAAAATAGAGCCCTTTGTTTTTTATTTGACCCCTTTTTTGATATCCAATTGATAGTTAGTCTTGACCCATCGCTGCGACTCCACTACGGACACGGGAGTGGCGAAAGTCAAGCCACACTGCTTCTTGACACACTGCTCGTTAACCCAGAAGCCAGCCGCACCAACGTGTCTGAGGAAACACGGTCCAACTGGCGATCGTTGTCAGCTTGCAGGCACCCGGCCCACCACATGGAGTTGCTAGAGCGCGATGGGACAAGGACATCCCAGCCGGCCAAACCCTCCCCTAACCCGGACGACGCTGGGCCAAACCCTCCCCTAACCCGGACGACGCTGGGCCAAACCCTCCCCTAATCCGGACGACGCTGGGCCAATTGTGCGCCGCGTCTCCCGGTCACGGCAGCTGTGACACAGCCTGGGATCGAACTCGGTGCTGTTGTGACGCCTCAACGTTCTAAGACGACGCAGTGACTTAGACCAATAAAAAAACACAGGGCGGCGCAACGGTCTACCACATCATCTGGGCCAGAACCGTAAATGTTGACAACAAAAAGTCTCTGTTGTAATGACCTGTATTACTCTGTAGATAAGGTATCTCTAGATCAGCACACAACGCATACACAAATATAGGACACGCTATCTCAGTCTAAAGTCTGTAGTCTCATTAAATATGAGTGTGTGTACACACCAGAGAGTGTTTGTGTGGGACTCGGTTCTAGGCCCTCTACTCTCTCTCTTTACACCAAGTCACTCGGCTCCGTCATATCCTCACTTGGGCTCTCCTTTTATTGCTCAACCACTTCTCCTTCCCCCCTTCTGACACCCATCTCTGTGTGTCTGGCAGACATCTCAGCTTGGATGTGATCCCACCACCTCAAGCGCAACAAAACGGAGCTGCTACTCCTCCCAGGGAAGGCCTGCCCACTCCAAGACCTCTCCGTCATGGTTTACAACTCCACGGTGTCCCCCTCCCAGGGTGCAAAGAACCTTGGCGTGACCCTGGACAACACCCTGTCATTCTCTGCAAACATCAAAGCAGTGACTGGCTCCTGCAGGTTCATGCTCTACAACATCCGTAGAGTACGACCTTTCCTCACACAGGAAGCGGCGCAGGTCCTAATCCAGGCACTTGTCCTCTCCTATCTGGACTACTGCAACTCGCTGTTGGCTGGGCTCCCCGCTTGTGCCATCAAAGTCCTGCAACTTATCCAGAAGGCTGTAGCCCACCTGGTGTTCAACCTTCCCAGGTTCTCTCATGTCACCCTGCTCCCCCGCACACTCCACTAACTTCCAGTCGAAGCTCGCATCATGAAACCGGGCCTCTTTGAAGAGTATCTTAACGCTCACGACGCCCCCAAAAAACACGTCTTTTCCTACTAGCACTGACTTTGCTGATCCTTTGTTGAGAGAAAATGTATTTGATACGATTGTGATGTGTATCACCAAGCTACTTTAAGATGAATGCACTAATTGTAAATCGCTCTGGATTAGAGCATCTACCAAATGATTGAAATGTGTTCGGAGGAGCAGCCAGACCTGCTAGTGAGCCTCCAACACATTCATAACTTTTCTCCCTCCCTTCATCGTTCCTAGTCTCTCACACTCCCTCTCATACCCCACTCAAAATAATGCACAGTATTTACAATATATCAGTGGAGGCTGGTGGGAGGAGGTATAGGAAAACCGGCTCATTGTAATGGGTGAAAAATGTAGTTTCCATATGTTTGATTCCATTTATTCGATTCCAGCCATTACAATGAACCCGTCTCATAGCACTTCCCACGTGCCTCCACTGCAGTATACAAATATAATATACACTGAGAGTACAACACATTAGGAACACCTGCTCTTTCCATGACATGGACTGACCAGGTGAAAGATATGATCCCGTATTGATGTCACATGTAAAATCCACTTCAATCAGTTTAGATGAAGGGGAGGAGACAGGTTAAAGAAGGATTTTAAGACTTGAGACATATGGGGTATTTGTGCATTCAAAGGGTGAATGGGCAAGAGTAAATATTGAAGTGCCTTTAAACGTGCCATGGTAGGACGTGCCAGGCGCCCTGGTTTGAGTGTTAAGAACTGCAACGTTGCTGGGTTTTTCACACAACAGTTTCATGTGTATCAAAAATGGTCCACCACCCAAAGGACAGCCAGCCAACTTAACACAACAGTGGGAAGCATTGACGTCAACATGGCCAGCATCCTTGTGGAACGCTTGACACCTTGTAAAGTCCATGCCCCAACGAATTGCAGCTGATCTGAGGGAAAATGGTGGTGCAACTCAATATTAGGAATGTGTTCCTAATGTTTTGTAGGCTCAGCGTAGATTAAAAGACATAGCTTGTCGTGTAAAATCGTGAACATTGTTAAATGTACAACAGTAATTACTCTCCCTCCCCCTTTCTCATCAGCACCTTCAATCTCTTGCCAATAATTAATCAATAAGTCAACTTGACAGATTTATATTTTATTACAAACCATGTAAATCCATATCATTAGATTCTAAGCCACTCACACATACACATTTTACACTCAAACACACACCTTTCCTTCAAAATTCACTCATTCTGCGATCAGTCTCTGGTTCTTTTGTCTGTTCCACTTTCCTCAATCTGTTTCCTCTTTCTTTCACTCTCCTCTTCCTTCCTTCCTTCCCTCTTCTCTTCTTTTCAGAAGTTGCCTGTATGTTCAATTTTGTCTAATGGTTAAGGTTGGGATTTGAGCAGGATATGCTGATCCTAGGTCTGTCCCTACAAGCATCTCTTACCTGGAGCCCCAAACAGGAAGGGCGGATAAAAGATCAGGACATGACGTTACAAACAAGGAAGACACATCATTCACGTGAGTCGCGCTCCATTTCCTCATTCTCCAAGTGGTGGGCAGGTCTATAGCGGCTCACGCCCCTCCCATCCACCACTTGGAGGGCAGGGTTTCGGCAGGTGTTGTCCATGCTGCCTAATGAGGTGTACCTGTCAGGAGACGGACAGAGGAATCAGTCAGAGACTAGGACGGGGGAGTAGACAGTGAGAGGAAACAGAGGACATGCTTGATTAAGGTGTGTATGTCTTCTTACCCTTTATCATACAGAATACAGTAGGGCACATATAGAGTCCTCAGGAATGACCAGATATCATGATACGTCCAGTCCTGATGGAGACAGAGAGAGAGGTAGGGAGAGAAACCAAGAAAGAAGGGGGAGAGAGAGAGCATGAGAGCACGATCTTCGTGTCTGGGTTGGCGCCCCCCCTTGGGTTGTGCCGTGGCGGAGATCTTTGTGGGCTATACTCGGTCTTGTCTCAGGATGGTAAGTTGGTGGTTGAAGATATCCCTCTAGTGGTGTGGGGGCTGTGCTTTGGCAAAGTGGGTGGGGTTATATCCTTCTTGTTTGGCCCTGTCCGGGGGTATCATCGGATGGGGCCACAGTGTCTCCTGACCCCTACTGTCTCAGCCTCCAGTATTTATGTTTAAGTTTGTTATATCTGGAGTACTTTTCCTGTCTTATCTGGTGTCCTGTGTGAATTTAAGTATGCTCTCTCTAATTCTATCTCTCTCGGAGGACCTGAGCCCTAGGACCAAGCCTCAGGACTACCTGGCATGATAACTAGTTGCTGTCCCCAGTCCACCTGGCCGTGCTGCTGCTCCAGTTTCAATTGTTCTGCCTGCGGCTATGGAGCCCTGACCTGTTCACCGGACTTACTACCTGTCCCAGACCTGCTGTTTTCAACTCTCTAGAGACAGCAGGAGTGGTAGAGATACTCTCAATGATCGGCTATGAAAAGCCAACTGACATTTACTCCTGAGGTGCTGACTTGCTGCACCCTCGACAACTACTGTGATTATTATTATTTGACCATGCTGGTCATTTATGAACATTTGAACATGTTGGCCATGTTCTGTTATAATCTCCACCCGGCACAGCCAGAAGAGGACTGGCCACCCCTCATAGCCTGGTTCCTTCCTAGGTTTTGGCCTTTCTAGGGAGTTTTTCCTAGCCACCGTGCTTCTACATCTCCATTGCTTGCTGTTTGGCGTTTTAGGCTGGGTTTCTGTACAGCACTTTGAGATATCAGCTGATATAAGAAGGGCTTTATAAATACACTTCTAATTTAAAAAAAATCTAAATCAAATGTATCACACACACACCCTCAGAAAGGGAACATTGCAAGCATCATGTCTCACCAGCAGGGGGTTGACCCTCATGTAGTCCGGCCATCCAGGGTCAGTGAGACACATGGGTGTGAGTGTGTGTGAGTAGGGGTCACTCCTCCTGGTGCCCATACACACAGCTCTCAGCTCCGGCCTCCTCTCCTGTACCTCACTCAATGCCTGCCGAATACTGCCCTCCACTGAGAAAATCTCCAGGTCATATCTATGGGAGACAGGATGGAGCTCTGCTAAATAGTGAGCCAAAGTCTCTGTATAATAATACTGTAATACATTTTATTATCAGAGTTTTGCTCAAACGCAAAAGATGCAATGTAGATCAAGCTACAACCATACACAGACCTGTTGGGGACAGAAAAAAAGTACATACAGTGGAGCAAAAAAGTATTTAGTCAGCCACCAATTGTGCAAGTTCTCCCACTTAAAAAGATGAGAGAGGCCTGTACTTTTCATCATAGGTACACTTCAACTATGACAGACAAAATGAGAAAAAAAAATCCAGAAAATCACATTGTAGGATTTTTAATGAATTTATTTGCAAATTATGGTGGAAAATAAGTATTTGGTCACCTACAAACAAGCAAGACCTGTAACTTCTTTAAGAGGCTCCTCTGTCCTCCACTCGTTACCTGTATTAATGGCACCTGTTTGAACTTATCAGTATAAAATACACCTGTCCACAACCTCAAACAGTCACACTCCTTACTCCACTATGGCCAAGACCAAAGAGCTGTCAAAGGACACCAGAAACAAAATTGTAGACCTGCACCAGGCTGGGAAGACTGAATCTGTAATAGGTAAGCAGCTTGGTTTGAAGAAATCAACTGTGGGAGCAATTATTAGGAAATGGAAGACATACAAGACCACTGATAATCTCCCTCGATCTGGGGCTCCACGCAAGATCTCACCCCGTGGGGTCAAAATGATCACAAGAACAGTGAGCAAAAATCCCAGAACCACACGGGGGGACCTAGTGAATGACCTGCAGAGAGCTGGGACCAAAGTAACAAAGCCTACCATCAGTAACACACTACGCCGCCAGGGACTCAAATCCTGCAGTGCCAGACGTGTCCCCCTGCTTAAGCCAGTACATGTCCAGGCCCGTCTGAAGTTTGCTAGGGAACATTTGGAGAATGTCATATGGTCAGATGAAACCAAAATATAACTTTTTGGTAAAAACGCAACTCGTCGTGTTTGGAGGACAAAGAATGCTGAGTTGCATCCAAAGAACACCATACCTACTGTGAAGCATGGGGGTGGAAACATCATGCTTTGGGGCTGTTTTTCTGCAAAGGGACCAGGACAACTGATCCGTGTAAAGGAAAGAATGAATGGGACCATGTATTCTGAGATTTTGAGTGACAACCTCCTTCCATCTGCAAGGGCATTGAAGATGAAATGTGGCTGGGTCTTTCAGCATGACAATGATCCCAAACACACCGCCCGGGCAAAGAAGGAGTGGCTTCGTAAGAAGCATTTCAAGGTCCTGGAGTGGCCTAGCCAGTCTCCAGATCTCAACCCCATAGAAAATCTTTGGAGGGAGTTGAAAGTCCATGTTGCCCAGCAACAGCCCCAAAACATCACTGCTCTAGAGGAGATCTGCATGAAGTAATGGGCCAAAATACCAGCAACAGTGTGTGAAAACCTTGTGAAGACTTACAGAAAACGTTTGACCTCTGTCATTGCCAACAAAGGGTATATAACAAAGTATTGAGAAACTTTTGTTATTGACCAAATACTTATTTTCCACCATAATTTGCAAATAAATTCATTAAAAATCCTACAATGTGATTTTCTGGATTTTTTTCTTCTCATTTTGTCTGTCATACTTGAAGTGTACCCATGATGAAAATTACAGGCCTCATCTTTATAAGTGGGAGAACTTGCACAATTGGTGGCTGACTAAATACTTTTACTAACAGAGGTGCAGTATATAGGGATTGAGGAAACGACCTAGCGATGCTAACGCTAACTACAGAGACCGATAGCTTACCTCTTTATTGTGTCCTGGAGGAATCTCTCCATCTCTGGGAAGGGAGAGACAATGCGAATGTACAGAGCCTTTACCTTGTCCTTACCCTCCGGATACCGCCTGTGAGGGAGGGGGAGAGAGAGAATAAATACAAGGTAGATTTTCCCAGTAAACAATCAATTCAGACAGGAGAACACAATATGGGTTAAAAGTCACATATCGTCTCATTCCTTCATTCTGTGTAGACAGAAAACTGTCTCTCTCTCTCACCGTTTCAGTGCAGCGTAATATAGATGTAGAAGAGCAGTGCAGTCTTTGCCTCCATTGAAGCCCACACAGATCTCCCCTGCCGAATACTGATCCAGAGCAGTCTCTATGGTCTTCAGAGCGTTTGCCACTTTATCACCCAGTGGTGTGCCTATGGGAGATGGAGTTCATACAGACAGTTGGAATCATGGGAAATGTTGTCACTGTCATTTTTTATGGGTACTCTACCTGTCCCTCCCGCCACCCCTCCCTCCTTTGGTCTCTCACACACACACACACCGCTGTTGGCCAGTGTGTAGACCTCCTCAGTAGCGATGGACACAGGGTCCGTGACCAGGGGAACCACACTGCCTTTGGGCATCTCCTCCAGCAGCTGAGCCCGGGCCTTCTCCACCTCCTCAGAGCTGTCTGAATCCAGCACCAGCCTGACCCGGTGGTAGTTACTGAGCCAGTCAGGGTAGGAGCCCAGAGCCACCCTCTTCCCCCAGCCCGCCTGCAGGCGGGTCAGCACCGGGGCGATCAACGCCTCGTCTGCATCCACAAACACCTACAACACAACACGGGTAATACATAACATTATAATAGGCATCCATTGCAGCAGTGGTCCTGTGCAGGCTTTGCTCCAGCCCAGCACAAACACAGCTGATTCAGCTCATCAAGGTCTTGATGATTAGTCCATAACTTGAGTCAGATGTGTTAAATCTGAGATGGAACACAAGCCTGCACACCCTGTGGGTCTCCAGGTCCAGGAGTGAAGCGACATTTGTCTGTTGAAAACGTCTTGTCAACTGTATTGTAGTGGAGTCAGACGGTTGGTCACCTCACCTCTCGTGTGTGGAAGGTGGTCCCTGAGCCAGCGAACAGGTGCTCCAGACCGTTGAAGGCTCTCTCCAACAGAGACGGGATCCCAGGGAAGATGTAGACGTTACGCACACTCACCTGGGAATGTCAGAGACGGAGTCAGAACCACGACCAGCATGACATCAAGCATCTCCAGACTCTTAAAGCCGGTGGCTCCAAAGCACTCATATCTCCTATCATTAAAATATATTTTACCTGGTTTCAGACACTGACCATCAAGTAGAATGTTCATGTTTTCTACATGATATCATGTTATACTACAGCGTTGAAGTATACTCATTTCTGATTGGCTAAAAGGGCATTATAGAATGACGTTAAAACCAGATAACTGGACAGTTGGAAAAGATATCGGGACGCCTTGCAATCATGAAAATTGTAAACGCAGGTCCAACGGGGATTAAAAACGTATCTAGCTAGCGTCTATTTGTTTTTGCGGAGACATGTTTTGGAGCATCTGATGACCTAACGTGGTGAGTGATGAACATGAATCTCTCTGGACAATACCAATGTTCCCTCTAAACTGTGCGTGTGCACAGGCGTGACACAGTAGAAATATCAGCCTGCAAAGAAAAGCACGAGATTGAATTTCACTAAACTTTCCAGTTTTTCCCCCTTAACACTATGAACTGTGGGAATTGTGATTGAATCAACACAATATTAGCCACTTTCAATGCAACCTACTTAGTATCCTAAACTAACTATGCAAGGGATTTTTTGGTAGGCAGAACGCATCGGAGAAGGATTCTGTTCAGCCCTTACTCTTCACAGACAGGTGCGGCATAACCAATCAGAGCAGCAGTAGCCTACAAGCAAATAGACCATTGCCATATGGATCTGTACAAAAGTTGAAGAACATACGCACATCCAGGTACTTTTCGCAGGTGAATTTATGGAAAGCGCTGCACACTGCTCCCAAACTGTTTCACTAAGTGATGTCACTGAGTACTGCCCATATATACAGTGCCTTGCGAAAGTATTCGGCCCCCTTGAACTTTGCGACCTTTTGCCACATTTCAGGCTTCAAACAAAGATATAAAACTGTATTTTAAATATCGAACTAATCATAATGAACCACTGGGTCGAGTCTCTCTTTGGCAACCAAAATATGAGTATGAATTTGCTTATATGAGTGAAAATATCAATGGATTTTCTTTTATTTTCTACCGGTAAATGTGTGCTTAGTATTGTTTTCTTTGGCAAATGTAGTATAAACGAATGCAACAAACAAATGCAACAAAATAAACGTTGCTGCAGAGGTCGGGACTGTGTTGCTGTAGCTAGTTGGCGCCGTCTGCCACCCGTTGTTTCCAAGGTAATGTACAGAACGTGGGTGTTTATCCCTTACATGTTAAAGGAGTCAAATTATGCATTTTACATCATAATGATGATGTGGCAAGTCACGCTTTACTTCTTGAAAGTCCAATATCTTGACTTGACTGCTAACATTCAAAACATTTAGGGACTGTATCAACAGTGGACTAATGAGAAAGAAAATACCAAAACATATTTTTGTTTAACAGTAGTCAGCCACTGACCAGTGGGTAGCGTAGTGGCTTTCCAGTCTGAGGGTCAGTGCCGTAGTTGAGCTTGGCCGAGCGGGGGACCATGGCTAGCTTCATGGCTGCATTCTCCCTATCCACCACCCCAAAGAACTCCTCCACCAAACGGGTCAGCTCCGGGTGGGCATGCAGTTCCTCCTCGAACGCCAAGGCAACACTCTCGAAGGTGACGTCGTCGTGGGTGGGGCCTATTCCCCCAGAGGTGAGCAGGTGTGTGTACTGTGGGGCCAGGAGGGCCACCTCCTTAGAGATGACCTCCTGCTGGTCAGGGATTACTGTGACACGCTGGACACACACTCCCAGCTTCCTCAGCGCTCGCGACAGGAAGGCACTGTTAGTGTCCACAGTGTGACCCTGAGAGAGAGTGGGTGGGTAGAGGGAGGGAGAGACTCTTTAGATTAGCTAATTCCTAAGAGATAGGGACTTCGGGAGGAGGTTGTTGTCAGAGATCAGGCATATTCCACTCAGTACCAAGCCCCCATCTCCAGTATCACCTTGAGTATCTCGTCCCCGATGATGAGGATGGCTGCTGTGACAGCCCCCCCCTTCTGTTGACAGGAGGTACCGCAGCTCTGGTGATTCTGGGCCATGGTTACAGTGGTGACCTGGACCTGGGCGGCCACTCTCCTCACACGCACCGCTGCTCTACTCAGCCTGGACACAGCCTGCAGCATCCAGACCTGAGACAGAAAGAGTGGGGGAAAGAGAACCAACTAGAGAGGGAGACAGGGAAGGAGATGGCTATGGAGGAGTAGAGGAGAGGGAGAAATGGGGGAATGGACAGCAATAAGTTTGTCATCATATTTACATAAGGCAGGGAGGGTAAACCAGGGGAGGAGTGTTACATACACAGGATTTCACCATAAATGATTGTCCAGTTAGCTACCTATTCTATTTGAAATCCAAGCATTAACTTGAAGTTATGGTGGCTCAAATGTGTTGCTGTCTAAGTTCGAGATACATGTCTGCTGTAGTTATAAGCCACCTGCCTATCTAGAGTGGCAGCCCTCATTCTCCACTTGTTCTGCCAGTCACATTATGTTAAAGGTCTCCAAAGCACACATATCCCTGGGTCGCTCCTCTTTTCAGTTTGCTGCAGCTGGTGACTGGAACGAGCTGCAACAAACACTCAAACTGGACAGTTTTATCTCAATCTCTTCATTCAAAGACTCAATCATGGACACTCTTACTGACAGTTGTGGCTGCTTTGTATGATGTATTGTTGTCTCTACCTTCTTGACCTTTGTGCTGTTGACTTTGACCAATAATGTTTGTACAGTGTTTTTGTGCTGCTACCATTGTGTTGCTAGTGTACCATGCTGTGTTGTCATGTTTTGCTGCCTTGTTATGTTGTCGTCTTAGGTCTCTCTTTATGTAGTGTTGTGATGTGCGTTTTGTCCTTTATTTATATTGGATTTATTTGTTTAATCCCAGGTCCCCGTCCCCACAGGAGTAGGCCGTCATTGTAAATAACAATTTGTTCTTCACTGACTTACCTAGTTAAATAAAGGCTAAATAAACCAAAGTAAAGGGCGATCTCGCCACGGTCTTTCGGCGAGGAACAAGCCAGCCACAACCATTGCATTGGACCAGATACGGAAAAGGAAGCGAGACATCCCACTCGCACATATTTTTCAGGTTCATATTAAGTCAACGGAACTATGACAACTGTTTTCAAAGGTAAACGGCCTGTGTAAGATATCTTAATTTAGCCTACATCATTTGCTAACAGCTAGCTAGTTACCCCCTGCGCACATGAGTTTGTATATAACCATGATCATTAGTTTAATGGCAACGTGATATGCTTTCTACAGATCATAATTTATCTCTGCTGTGACAATAGATAGCAACAATCATGTATTTGATAACCCGTGTAATCAACAGACAAGTGCTTACCCTAAAGTCGCATACGTCCTCGTAATGTATTAGCCGACAAAACTGCATGTCCTTCAAAGACTGGGCGGCTCTGGCGAGCCAATCAAGAGCAATAAATTGCAATCTCTGAATCCAGAAAGCCAATGAGCTGTGAGAAGGCGGGACGAAATGTTACCACGTGTTTGTTTGTGTAGCGGAAGTACAGGGTGTGCAGTGTTGCACTGTCTAGAAGGGATACAACTTTTTTCGTAGTAGGTTTAGCCTAACGTGAGCAGTAGGTTATGAGAACTAGGTCAAGGTTAGGAAAAGAGTTAGGATTAGCAAAAAATAAAACATACTTTTGACGTCAAATTTCACAACCTGTATCCCTTCTAGACAAGACCCTGGTAACATGCACCCAGAGTATGCCTACAATATTATTTTATGATTGTAACATTATTATTATATTAGCCTCGACCAAGCAAAAACACGTGTTTTAAGCCTATCTGCAACAGAGTTTACAATTCTTACAATGATTTGTGATAAACCATAACAAAAACAATAAGTAGGCAGTAGAACGTAGATGACTGTCCTTTGTATGTTGATTGGTAGAGCATGGCGCTTGGGTTGTAGGTTCGATTCCCAGGTTGGACCAATACAAATAAGGATTAAAATATGCACTCACTGCTGTAATTCGCTCTGGGTCGTCTGCTAAACGTAAATGTTTTTATTTTTTAATACTGTCAAGAACAAATATTAATATGTGCGCGTGCAAATATGGTATCTACCAGCAGAGGACTCCAGTGAACAGTATTCACTATGCATAAATGACTGGGCTACATGGATATATCTAGACTATAGGCTATTTGTCATATTTTACCTATTCAAAAAGGGTCTATTATATTATTGAACATTATTTGGTCTCAGTGATCCAATCATAAACATTATGAACTGCTATTCAGGTTTGTTCTCGTGCTCCTCGGTCAAGAAATGTTGTAGCCTAAAACATAGGCATTACAGTTGCACTATGCAAATAATAATGTGTGATTCAACAAAGACTGTGTCAATGTGGTTTAATGTTAGTTTACTCAGTTATACGGTAGGCTGGTTTGTTATTGTGCGAAGTTATCGTTTTGCGCAATCCCTTTCTTTCAAGGCCGCTCAACCGCGGCCCAGGTGCACAGAACCACACAAACTGAGTGGCAAATGACGTTACCATTTGTTCGCGGAAGTGGCTTTTTTTGTGTTGGTAGAAAGGGGAGGAAAGGAAGAGAAACTAAAGAAGAAAAGTTTCAGCCCTCTTTCTAAATAAATTAATATGCACACTGTACGACAGCTGGCGTTTTGAACCTTCGCATTCAGCCACTTGTGTAATTTAGTTAGAGGTAGGCCTACGGGACAACAACAGCTGGGAGAAAACAAGAGGCACAAAAGGGACAAGGAGGAAGATAGCTGGTAAGTTCTCCTGACAAAAGTTCAGCACACTTCTCTGGGCATGGTTTGGGCTTGAATTTTAAGGGCTGCGTGTTGTAACGTGGTAGAGAGACGTTTTAGGACATTCGAATACTAAAGCAATAACATTGTCTGATTGATTAATATTATTTGCTATAGGCCGATTGTTGGCTGCCTTACTTTTTGTTGTGCCATCAGTTCGATGTTGGCGAAACAATCTTTTGCTGATATCTATTCTAGCAAGACTGCTGAGTTCAGTATAGCCGTACTACGAAAAATGTAAGAATGGTAACATTGCGAAATATAGCCTAGTGATACAAAGTAACTAGCCTAGGCCGAACATTAAACATTGTATCTATTCAACAGAAGTCGCAAACAACCGTGTTGTCACTTTTGGGTTTTTTCAAAATAAAAGTGGTTTGCTGCATAGGCTACTAGAAATAGTCAGTTCTGTAGGCCTGGGTCTCTGGGATATCATTACTTTCCTCACAACAAGTCCAACTCTGTCATTTAAACTGTTCTGGTAACACTTTATAGCCCTACATGAGTACCAATACTGTAACAAGAAAAGTAACAGCATTGTTTGTATTGACGTGTTTACGTACTACTATAGCAATATGGAGTTTTGTTTGTTTTTCTACACGTGGAACAGGAAGTGGCCACTATTCTGCTTATGTAAACGCCACAATACCTACCATGCAATGGAAACTATGCTACCATTCTTACTATGTAAAAACATGTTACTGCAAGAAAATTACTAATGAATCCCAGTGTTACCACACAGGTTTAGAGAAACTGAATCTAAAGTCTGACTAAACAGGCTGGTTTTGGCTTTCTGTAAATGCTCTAGTTCTTTTTCAGCGACCTAATCAGAAGTTAGGATTACACAACATTTCTGTGATGTGCAATATAGATCTTTAGCATAGTCAAGATGGCATTCTCATGGAGATGATTTAATGTTTCAATAGGTCTAGGTTCTATATTGTCATGGAAGTGTAACTATATGTTTCAGACAACAACAATAATTTAAATCATCTGTAACAAGCCCTGACTAAAACAGTGTTCTGTAGTTGGATACGTGCCATACAGAACATTCAACAACAAGCTGTGATGCTGGGCCCTTCATAAGCCTATGATTCGGGCTGTATTGGTGTGGCCAGATACATAAACACACACAGTTGTTATGGTTACCCACACCTCAGTCTGTGATGGGACTACTGTTGTTCGACAGCTGGCCTGGTCCTGAGCCCTATACTACGTATGTGGTTTGAGGAGTTAGCGAGGTAACTTTGGTCAACTCTGAGTTCAACTCGGGATAACTGGTACCACGACAGTGGCTCACCTTTTAGCCAGGTACATTTCTATGGCAACAAATCCAGAACTAACCTGCACCTGGGCAGGCTTACTCAGGGTTAACTCCATGTATCCTGAATGAAGTGTCACGAGTTAAAGACCAATAAAATCAAGTAAAATGTTTATAACTTAATGATTATTATATCGATAGGAGTGGGGGAAAGGTGCTCGTGTATTGATAAGCACATTAAAGAAGGCATTAACGATAATAAAATAAAGATGGCCCTTCAACGAGTCTATTTTACACCACAGCCTGCTGAATGTGCAGCATAACTCTTTTCATTTTGCACAAATTAAGACGTGGCACTGACTCGCCCATGGATGGATGTTTCAGCCTTGTCTCAATGAAAAGTTTGGCGTTCCACCAGACACGTGTGACATGCATGCACAGTTACAAGCCTGCTAGAGTTAGCAGCAGGCATATAAGCAATATCCACTGTTGTAGTATGGATGAAGCCTGAGCTGGAATGTGACTAAAGCTGGCTAGCTTTGGAAAACCCTGAGTAGATCTAGGTTTAATCATAGTATACCACTCTGATGGTTTGGAGACACCCCAGACAGACAGGAGTCAGGGATGGAGTGGATAGAGGTAGGCTTATGTGTCTGAACAGACTGCTTCATAATAAGCCCAGCTCCCATATCGCACTCTCCCACACTCCTTAAACTCACTGTCAGTGGGTTATCTCTCTGATGGTGACGAAGAGGAGGAAGGCTTGACTGACTGCTGCATGGGGATAATAAACTCTGAGAGACTGAAATGTCAGTGTTAGAAATGTACATGCACACACACTACCAACTAATCTATTAATCTATCTGTCAATCAAATACATCCTGTTTGACACAGAGCTTCACAATTCACCTCAGACCCTCTCAATCAAACAAGGTCTGCCTAATCTAATGCAGACCCTATCAATCAAAAGCAGAACCAATCAGTCCTGTCTGTGTGATAAGCTTGGCTGGGTGACACCTTTCGTTAACTCCCTTTTGATTTGTCAGACAGGTGTGTGTATCTCTGCTCAAAAATAAGTGTGTGCGAGCGCGTGCACATATGCATGTGTGCACACGTGTGCCAGCCCTTAGTTGCAATTGGCAACAGTCTTGGATTTCACTCAGCGTCAGTTTGTGTATCAATATGAGGCTATGTCTGACATGTAGCTCACTGCCAGAGAAAAAAGCCAAGCAGCTGGCTAGATACTGCTCTGTTTTAGCTGGCAAGATACTGTTTCAGCTGTTGTGAGCAGCAGCTTATCTGCATCAAGAAGAGGTTTTGTTTCCATGGTTTTAAGAACATTCATATGTATGACCTTTGACTTATTTGGGTCCTTCACTGTAACACTTAATTGTGGACCCAAATAGTTTTCAGTGTGTGTGGAAACACTGTAGGAGCAGATATCTGGGTCTCAGTGTGTGGTTGTCCGTCTCTTACAACGTAGCGGAAGAGATGGTGAGGCCTGAACTCCACTTCCTGCCCTGCAGCCCTGGTCTGCCTCCTACTCACTTCACATAGACACTTAAGACTACATGCTGAGCTGCAGACAGATTCACTCCCACATAGATACATTTAAATTAAAGGCCTACTAGTATTTACTTGATGCACTTAATCGCTGTAAGTCGCTTTGCATAAAAGTGTCTTCTAAATGGCATGTATAATAATCAAGTCCCAAAGTAATCATTATGATACCACTATTCATACAGTCATAGATTTTTTATGATACAAAACAGGGATCTTTATCAGGGTTGCACATGCTTCATACTCAGGCCAATAATATACTGGTGCTTCCTGCCGGTCCTATCAGTCACATTTGGTCAGCAAAGTTAAAGAGGGACATTCCTAATGTCTGATGTTATTAACAGGAGTACTATGAACAGGGAGCAAATGGGACTCCTGTCCACTGAATGGAACCGAATTAAATGAATAGAATGGTTAGCTCCCATACTTCCTGGTCGCCTTTATGATATCTCTGTGCCTAATCCTGTTTTCTGCCATCCTAGGTTCATGGCATTGGGTCTGTGTGGCGTGAACACCTCTGTGTGGGAGGTTTGTGAGGTTAAAAGGGAACTGTTTCAGTCTCACATCCTGCTCTGGCCCAGAGGCTACAGTTTCCAGGGATTACTTATTGTTTCTCTGTAAAGTGTTACACTCTGAGTTCCCTATGGTGTGCAGTCCGTGTAGTGTTACACACTAATAGTTCCCCTGGCTGGCTGAGCCTGTAGTCAGGAGTTCTCTGTCTACCATACCAGTATGTTTGAATAAAGTGATACGACTCTGAGTTTCTTCAGTCTTTGTGCTGTTGTCTTGAATTATCCAATTTATTTGGGCCATGAGTTGTGTAGGATAGGCTATGAGTCAGAGCGAGTCTGTATAGATTTGGACAGACCTGTCCTGTGTCTTGTAAAGTATTGGTCTCCGTTAAGGCCTGTGGTTCTGGACAGTGTGGTGTGTGCGCATGCGTTTGTGTGTACAGCATTTCTTGGGCCCTGTAGAATTGGTTAATATTCATCAAAGCAGCAACACAGAAGGGAGAGGGACATGGGGAGAAGAGATGGAGAGAGACCGATGGGAGATCGGAAGTCTAGCAGTCACTGCCCTGAGAATCTTTGGTTTATATATGACAGCTTTGCACGCTCTTAGTGAAGACATCAAAACTATGAAATAACACCATTATTCTACAATGTAGAAAATAGTAAAAATAAAGAAAATAATGGTTAGGAGTGTCAACTTTTGACTGGTACTGTATATACATTTTTACACCCAGGTTAAAACACTCACCAGACAGATTATTAGGTACACCCATCTAGTACCGGGTCAGACCCCCTTTGCCTCCAGAACAGCCTGAATTCTTTGTGACGTTCTACAAGGTGCCGGAAAAGTTCCACAGGGATGTTGGTCCATGTTGGCGTCATGGGCTCATTCAGTTGCTGCAGATTGGACAGTGGTACATACATGCTGTGAACAGCCCGTTCCATCTCATCCTAAACATGTTCTATTGGGTTGAGGTCTGTGGACTGACCAGGCCACAACAATAAACTGAACTGGCTGTCATATTCCAGGGGATGTTTCCACTCCTCAACTGTCCAGTGTTGGTGATCACGTGCCCTCTGGAGCCACTTCTTCTTGTTTTTAGCTGATAGGAGTGGAACCCGGTGTGGTCAGGACAGGAGGCAGGCAGAATGTGTGTTTGAGTATCTGAGAGTAGCTAAGTATGTTAGTAGGCAATAAAACAAACTTTACCTTCAGACTGTCTGTCCCTTTTTAATAGCCAGACAGCGGCACACATTCCAGCAAATAAACACCTGTTTCAAATAAATGGCGTGTCTAAATGTAATTGTTTACGAGTGAACTCCAGTGAGTACAGTAAAGATAAAGGAGAGTCATGGATGAGACGGCAGTGTGGTTTGACATGGTCAGCTCAACTACGGTGGATACAAGAGGTGCAACGAGTGAGACAATGGTGCTGAAACATGAAATCGGGGGGTATATGATGGGCAGGCTAGTCTTTGCATGTCTGATCTGCGATGGATTTGTTATTACAATGTTTATACTGGTCACAAACAGTGTGGTAGTCTTTTCAACATTTTATTGAGCAAGACCTGTGTGCGTTAGGAAGTAGACGCCTGGCTGAAATAAAGGCCTGTCTCGAATAAGCGGCGGTTGTGTTCAGTGATTAAAGCAAATAAACACCTGGGATATTAATAGAAGTTTTACAGTATTTGGTATTGAAGGATAGAGGAAGGGACAGACCTGGAGAACCTGAGAGGAAAAGAGAACATCAATGAGAGACAGAGCAGACAAAAGAGAAACAGACAAGAGTAAGTGAAGGAAGGAGAGTGGATAGAGAGAATAAAACAAGGATAGGGACAGAGTGAGAATGAAACGAGGAGAGAGGAAGGGAGAGCGAAAAAGAGGGTGAGAGTTTCAGGTTGTTTGCCCCGATCTGTTTGTCTCACATGTAGAACTGTTAACTGGTCTGGTCAGCTGGTTGGGCCTGCTGAATGCCTGGCGAATCTAATGTCCATATGACCCACAAATCACATTGATATACCCTCTATAACCTTACTATTTCTGGACCTGTTCTGTCATATTCACAACACCTGACAGGTTATATGTTGTGCGTGTGTCTACACATATTTGGAAAGGAAAGCTGTTGTCTGGATTTATTTGACTAGTCCCTGTAAGTAATTCCTTTCATTCCACAATGTGTGTCTGAACATGCTCAATACACACACACAACGTCTTTGGTATGATACAAAAACAGCTTGCCTAACGTGTGTGTGTGTGTACCTTTGCGCTCACCTGAGCAAGGAGGTCACATGACTCTCTCCACAGCTGATCCAGGGAGCAATGCATGCTCCAAGCCAAGTGTTTTTCGAGGGAATCATTTAGGAGAACTGTGATTCGCTACATGTACAACGCTCAGTGATTGGCTAAGAGTGTGTGTGCTGATGTGTGCTTTGGTGTTTTTAGGGTTACAGACACTCACAGGCAGTCAGTGTTGTCCCATGGAATACGTGGTAAGAAATTGAGAGACACTCACACACACACAGAGGCATATGGGTTGCTGGTTGCGCCTCCCACTGTCAGTATCTCCCTGCTGTAAAGGACATTGTTTATTTGTCTGTCTAAGCCATTTAGAGGTGTGTGTGTGTGTGTGTGTGTGTGTGTTACGCTGGTGCAGGGCCTGTTGTGGGGTTGCTGGGTGTGCGTTCAACAAGCACAACAATCACTCTGTATACCGCTGTGATCTGTATGGTGAACGGTGTCATCACACTGTGGGTGTGCGTTCAACAATCACTCTGTATACCGCTGTGATCTGTATGGTGAACGGTGTCATCACACTGTGGGTGTGCGTTCAACAATCGCTCTGTATACCGCTGTGATCTGTATGGTGAACGGTGTCATCACACTGTGGGTGTGCGTTCAACAATCACTCTGTATACCGCTGTGATCTGTATGGTGAACGGTGTCATCACACTGTGGGTGTGCGTTCAACAATCACTCTGTATACCGCTGTGATCTGTATGGTGAACGGTGTCATCACACTGTGGGTGTGCGTTCAACAATCACTCTGTATACCGCTGTGATCTGTATGGTGAACGGTGTCATCACACTGTGGGTGTGCATTCAACAATCACTCTGTATACCGCTGTGATCTGTATGGTGAACGGTGTCATCACACTGTGGGTGTGCATTCAACAATCACTCTGTATACCGCTGTGATCTGTATGGTGAACGGTGTCATCACACTGTGGGTGTGCATTCAACAATCACTCTGTATACCGCTGTGATCTGTATGGTGAACGGTGTCATCACACTGTGGGTGTGCATTCAACAATCACTCTGTATACCGCTGTGATCTGTATGGTGAACGGTGTCATCACACTGTGGGTGTGCATTCAACAATCACTCTGTATACCGCTGTGATCTGTATGGTGAACGGTGTCATCACACTGTGGGTGTGCATTCAACAATCACTCTGTATACCGCTGTGATCTGTATGGTGAACGGTGTCATCACACTGTGGGTGTGCGTTCAACAATCACTCTGTATACCGCTGTGATCTGTATGGTGAACAGTGTCATCACACTGTGGGTGTGCGTTCAACAATCAATCTCTCTGTGGGCAACGCTTTGTAACGCTGAGGTGTTGACGTGGGTTCTGCGCTTCTCTTACGTATTCTGTCTCTCTAGCGGTTGTGCAGTTCTAGATATTCTTCTGTGTTTCTGTCTGAATCTCGGTTCTCATCACTGGAAGTTCTCACTTGGTCCACTGATCACTTTGGTTTTCTCTTTTCTTTTTAAGACTTGAAGAATATGTATCTTGACTGCCACATCAAGTGTATTGTTTCTGTTGTTACTGTCCTGTTTGTGAGATAATAACCTGTTCTTTACCAGCGGTGAACTCGTGGTACAGTAGCTGCTTGGCATTGCCAGGTTAAGTGTCCATATTTGGCCATATACATCAAGGTTATTCACAATGCCCTCAAATCAGCCTGCATATCTGGTCTGTCTGTCTGGTCTGTCGAAAGAGGGAGAGAGAGACAGAGACTCTCCCCTCCCTCTTTTTCTCTCCCTCTTTTTCTCTCCCTCTCTTCCTCTGTCTTTCCCTCCTTTTTTCTCTTTCCCTCCATCTCAATTCAATCCATCTGGTTCTCAGGTTACCAAACAGGAAAAAGGGGGAGGAGCCTTTTAGAGGGGAAACAGCCCATGTGGGCTCTACTATCTCCATCCCTCTCGCCTTCCCCTCCTCCATCCATTCCTTTGTCCTTCCCTGTGTGTGTGTGTGTGTGTTTGTGTGTGAGAAAGGGAGAGAGCAATGCTCAGTGCACACACGTGCATGTACTGTTAAATGGTTTAGACTGCAAAGTGGGAGAGGGGGAAAGGGGAGGAGAGAGGGAAAGGGAGGGAGGGGAATGAAACGAGAGAGGGGAAGGGAGGGAAATGGAACGAGAGAGGGGAAGGGAGGGAAATGGAACGAGAAAGGAAGGAAGGAGGGAGGGAAATGGAACGAGAAAGGAAGGAGGGAGGGAAATGAAACGAGAAAGGAAGGAAGGAGGGAGGGAAATGGAACGAGAGAGGGGAAAGGGAAGGAGGGAAATGGAACGAGGGAGGGGAAGGAGGGAAATGGGAGGGGAAGGAGGGAAATGGAACGAAGGAGGGAGGGAAATGGAACGAGAGAGGGAGGGAGGGAGGGAAATGGAACGAGAGAGGGAAGGAGGGAGGGAGGGGAAATGGAAGGAGAGAGGTGGAGGGAAATGGAACAAGAAAGGGAAGGGCAGGAGGGAAATGGAACGAGAGAGGGAAGGAGGGAGGGAGGGAAATGGAATGAGAGAGGTGGAGGGAGGGAAATGGAACGAGAGAGGGGAGGGGGGAAATGGAAGGAGAGAGGTGGAGGGAGGGAAATGGAAGGAGAGAGAGAGGGAAGGAAGGAAGGAGGGAGGGAAATGGAAGGAGGGAGGGAAATGGAACGAGAGAGGAAGGAGGGAGGGAAATGGAACGAGAGAGGGGAAAGGGAAGGAGGGAAATGGAACAAGGGAGGGGAAGGAGGGAAATGGAAAGAAGGAGGGAGGGAGGGAAATGGAACGAAGGAGGGAGGGAGGGAAATGGAACGAAGGAGGGAGGGAGGGAAATGGAACGAAGGAGGGAGGGAGGGAAATGGAATGAGAGAGGGAAGGAGGGAGGGAGGGAAATGGAAGGAGAGAGGTGGAGGGAGGGAAATGGAACAAGAAAGGGAAGGAGGGAGGGGAAGGAGGGAAATGGAACAAGAAAGGGAAGGAGGGAGTGGAAGGAGGGAAATGGAACGAGAGAGGGAAGGAGGGAAATGGAACGAGAGAGGGAAGGAGGGAGGGGAAGGAGGGAAATGGAACGAGAGAGGGAAGGGGGGAAGGAGGGAAATGGAACGAGAGAGGGAAGGAGGGGGGGGAAGGAGGGAAATGGAACGAGAGAGGGAAGGAGGGGGGGGAAGGAGGGAAATGGAACGAGAGAGGGAAGGAGGGAGGGGAAGGAGGGAAATGGAACGAGAGAGGGAAGGAGGGAGGGAGGGAAATGGAACGAGAGAGGAAAGGAGGGAGGGAGGGAAATGGAAGGAGAGAGGTGGAGGGAGGGAAATGGAACGAGAGAGGGAGGGAGGGAAATGGAACGAAGGAGGGAGGGAGGGAAATGGAAGGAGAGAGGTGGAGGGAGGGAAATGGAACGAGAGAGGGAGGGAGGGAAATGGAACGAGAGAGGGAGGGAGGGAAATGGAAGGAGAGAGGTGGAGGGAGGGAAATGGAACGAGAGAGGGAAGGAGGGAGGGAGGGAAATGGAAGGAGAGAGGTGGAGGGAGGGAAATGGAAGGAGAGAGGTGGAGGGAGGGAAATGGAACGAGAGAGGGAAGGAAGGAAGGAGGGAGGGAAATGGAACAAGAAAGGGAAGGAGGGAGGGAGGGAAATGGAATGAGAGAGGGGGAGGGAGGGAAATGGAATGAGAGAGGGGGAGGGAGGGAAATGGAATGAGGGAGGAGAAGGAGGGAAATGGAACGAGGGAGGGAGGGAGGGAGGGAGGGAAATGGAGGGAGGGAGAGAAGGAGGGAGGGAGGTAATGGAACAAGAGAGGGGAGGGAGGGAAATGGAAGGAGGGAGGGAGGGAGGGAGGGAAATGGAAGGAGAGAGGTGGAGGGAGGGAAATGGAACAAGAAAGGGAAGGAGGGAGGGGAAGGAGGGAAATGGAACAAGAAAGGGAAGGAGGGAGGGGAAGGAGGGAAATGGAACAAGAAAGGGAAGGAGGGAGTGGAAGGAGGGAAATGGAACGAGAGAGGGAAGGAGGGAGGGGAAGGAGGGAAATAGAACGAGAGAGGGAAGGAGGGAGGGAAGGAAATGGAACGAGAGAGGAAACGAGGGAGGGAGGGAAATGGAAGGAGAGAGGTGGAGGGAGGGAAATGGAACGAGAGAGGGAGGAAGGGAAATGGAAGGAGAGAGGTGGAGGGAGGGAAATGGAACGAGAGAGGGAAGGAGGGAGGGAGGGAAATGGAAGGAGAGAGGTGGAGGGAGGGAAATGGAACGAGAGAAGGAAGGAGGGAGGGAAATGGAACAAGAAAGGGAAGGAGGGAGGGAGGGAAATGGAATGAGGGAGGGGAAGGAGGGAAATGGAACGAGAGAGGGAGGGAGGGAGGGAAATGGAAGGAGAGAGGGAGGGAGGGAGGTAATGGAACAAGAGAGGGGAGGGAGGGAAATGGAAGGAGGGAGGGAGGGAAATGGAACAAGAAAGGGAAGGAGGGAGTGGAAGGAGGGAAATGGAACGAGAGAGGGAACGAGGGAAGGAGGGAGGGAGGGAAATGGAGGGAGGGAGGGAAATGGAACGAGAGAGAGAAGGAGGGAGGGAGGTAATGGAACAAGAGAGGGGAGGGAGGGAAATGGAAGGAGGGAGGGAGGGAGGGAAATGGAAGGAGAGAGGTGGAGGGAGGGAAATGGAACAAGAAAGGGAAGGAGGGAGGGGAAGGAGGGAAATGGAACAAGAAAGGGAAGGAGGGAGTGGAAGGAGGGAAATGGAACGAGAGAGGGAAGGAGGGAGGGGAAGGAGGGAAATAGAACGAGAGAGGGAAGGAGGGAGGGAGGGAAATGGAACGAGAGAGGAAACGAGGGAGGGAGGGAAATGGAAGGAGAGAGGTGGAGGGAGGGAAATGGAACGAGAGAGGGAGGAAGGGAAATGGAACGAGAGAGGTGGAGGGAGGGAAATGGAACGAGAGAGGGAAGGAGGGAGGGAGGGAAATGGAAGGAGAGAGGTGGAGGGAGGGAAATGGAACGAGAGAAGGAAGGAGGGAGGGAAATGGAACAAGAAAGGGAAGGAGGGAGGGAGGGAAATGGAATGAGGGAGGGGAAGGAGGGAAATGGAACGAGAGAGGGAAGGAGGGAGGGAGGGAAATGGAAGGAGAGAGGGAAGGAGGGAGGGAGGTAATGGAACAAGAGAGGGGAGGGAGGGAAATGGAAGGAGGGAGGGAGGGAAATGGAACGAGAGAGGGAAGGAGGGAGGGAGGGAAATGGAAGGAGAGAGGTGGAGGGAGGGAAATGGAACAAGAAAGGGAAGGAGGGAGGGGAAGGAGGGAAATGGAACAAGAAAGGGAAGGAGGGAGTGGAAGGAGGGAAATGGAACGAGAGAGGGAAGGAGGGAAATGGAACGAGAGAGGAAAGGAGGGAGGGAGGGAAATGGAACGAGAGGAAAGGAGGGAGGGAGGGAAATGGAAGGAGAGAGGTGGAGGGAGGGAAATGGAACGAGAGAGGGAGGGAGGGAGGGAAATGGAACGAGAGAGGTGGAGGGAGGGAAATGGAACGAGAGGGAGGGAGGGAAATGGAACGAGAGAGGTGGAGGGAGGGAAATGGAACGAGAGAGGGAAGGAAGGAGGGAGGGAAATGGAACAAGAAAGGGAAGGAGGGAGGGAGGGAAATGGAATGAGAGAGGGGGAGGGAGGGAAATGGAACGAGAGGGAAGGAGGGAGGGAGGGAAATGGAACGAGGGAGGGGAAGGAGGGAAATGGAACGAGAGAGGGAAGGAAATGGAACGAGAGAGGGAAGGAGGGAGGGAGGGAAATGGAAGGAGGGAGGGAGGGAAATGGAACGAGAGAGGGGAAGGGAGGGAAATGGAACGAGAGAGGGGAAGGAGGAGGGAGGGAAATGAAACGAGAGGGGGGAAGGAGGGAAAGGGAAGGAGGGAGGGAGGGAAATGGAACGAGAGAGGGAAAGGGAACGAGACAGGGAAGGGGGGAGGGAAATGGAAGGAGGGAGGGAGAGGGAAAGGGAAGGAGGGAGGGAGGGAAATGGAGGGAGGGAGGGAGGGAAAGGGAGGGAGGGAGGGAAATTAAACGAGAGAGGGAAAGGGTAGGAGTGGTGAGGGAAGGAAATGGAACGAGAGAGGGAAAGGGTAGGAGGGGTGAGGGAGGGAAATGGAACGAGAGAGGGAAAGGGTAGGAGGGGTGAGGGAGGGAAATGGAACGAGAGAGGGAAAGGGTAGGAGGGGGGAGGGAGGGAAATGGAATGAGAGAGGGAAAGGGTAGGAGGGGTGAGGGAGGGAAATGGAACGAGAGAGGGAAAGGGTAGGATGGGGGAGGGAGGGAAATGGAACGAGAGAGGGAAAGGGGGAGGGAAATGGAACGAGAGAGGGAAAGGTTAGGAGGGGGAGGGAGGGAAAGGGTAGGAGGGGGGAGGGAGGGAAATGGAACGAGAGAGGGAAAGGATAGGAGGGGGGAGGGAGGGAAATGGAACGAGAGAGGGAAAGGGTAGGAGGGGGAGGGAGGGAAATGGAACGAGAGAGGGAAAGGGTAGGAGGGGGGAGGGAGGGAAATGGAACGAGAGAGGGAAAGGGTAGGAGGGGGGAGGGAGGGAAAGGGTAGGAGGGGGGAGGGAGGGAAATGGAATGAGAGAGGGAAAGGGTAGGAGGGGTGAGGGAAGGAAATGGAACGAGAGAGGGAAAGGGTAGGAGGGGTGAGGGAGGGAAATGGAACGAGAGAGGGAAAGGGTAGGAGGGGGGAGGGAGGGAAAGGGTAGAAGGGGTGAGGGAGGGAAATGGAACGAGAGAGGGAAAGGGTAGGAGGGGGGAGGGAGGGAAATGGAACGAGAGAGGGAAAGGGTAGGAGGGGTGAGGGAGGGAAATGGAACGAGAGAGGGAAAGGGTAGGAGGGGGGAGGGAGGGAAATGGAACGAGAGAGGGAAAGGGTAGGAGGGGGAGGGAGGGAAAGGGTAGGAGGGGGGAGGGAATGGAAATGGAACGAGAGAGGGAAAGGGTAGGAGGGGTGAGGGAGGGAAATGGAACGAGAGAGGGAAAGGGTAGGAGGGGGGAGAGAGGGAAATGGAACGAGAGAGGGAAAGGGTAGGAGGGGGGAGGGAGGGAAATGGAACGAGAGAGGGAAAGGGTAGGAGGGGGGAGGGAGGGAAATGGAACGAGAGAGGGAAAGGGAAGGAGGGGGGAGAGATGGAAATGGAAGGAGGGGGGAAGGAGGGGTGAGCGGATGAGACAGGAAAAAAGCAGCAGCACGTGAGAGAAGGAGAGAGAGAGAGGCGGCATCACCCAGACAGATAGACAGAGAGGGAGAAGGAGAGGATAGACAGCGGGCTCGTCTCTCACTCACACAGAGCTGGAAGGAAAGCAAAGGGTGATGAGAGAGCGAAGCAAGAGGAGGAGAGGAAGACAATGAAGGAGTGCCGTTGTTCAGCCCTGCCATTCTGCTGTTTCACATTCCGCTGAGACGGAGAAGAGAGGAGGAGGACAAGCTGAGGAGAGGATAGATGGAGAGGATATGAGATCTGGCAATGACTTTGTGATTTAAACGAGTGGAAGAGAGGAGAGAGAGAGGGTGTTTAAACATGAATATGGTTCTGATGTGAATATGGAGCTCTGTTAATACCATGCTACGGATAATCACCTCTACTCTGTTTAACCCAAAATAAGGAACAATTGTTTTACATTTTTCATTCACTCTTGAAGCAAAAGAAGAGTTCTCAAGAATTTATTCACAACTCAAAACAATTATAGGTGGAAAAAAACCTGCTCTGCAGATTATTATACAATCACCACCTTTGTCGTTACTTACCTAACAGTTAGGACTGTACAGGAAAACATTCAGGTTGTTGTTATGCAATTTTTTTCTAAAGTGTTAGCTATTGTGATAGTAAAGTTTATTGATATTAATATTGACTATCATATATGAAAGTATTTCATCCTCTGAAGCAATATATGTTGTGTTAATCCATGTGTCCTAGCCAGAGTCTGGAATCAGCCAGGTTGGGACGTCAACATTGATTTGGTTTTATGGCCGGTGCGACGTGGGCCAAACTTTGATCATTTCCTGAGTGGTATTGATCCCTCCAGGAGTCTCTGGCTGGCCGACCGGCTGTGGTTTCTATAGTTAGATGTTAAAGGCCGTAATGGGTCAGTCTCAGCTCTGCTTAGCTGCTCCTGGGCTCTGATTTGTGGAAGCAGTCTGTTATCTCATTGTCTGAGATGTTTCTGCCGCTGTCAGGATTTCTCAATATAGATCCTGAGCAGGCTTCTCTTTTAATGTTTGTTGCCACGGCAACTTGCATCCGCCTCAGTCGGAGACAGACTGAGATGTAAAGTTCTTTTGAGTCTTCTTCTCTTTTTTCAAACACTGGTGCTGTTCTTTCTATACGGGTCTGTCTAGGGTGGTGATAACCAGGAGAAACAGTCCAGACAACTGGTGGGGTGGTGATAACCAGGAGAAACAGTCCAGACAACTGGTGGGGTGGTGATAACCAGGAGAAACAGTCCAGACAACTGGTGGGGTGGTGATAACCAGGAGAAACAGTCCAGACAACTGGTGGGGTGGTGATAACCAGGAGAAACAGTCCAGACAACTGGTGGGGTGGTGATAACCAGGAGAAACAGTCCAGACAACTGGTGGGGTGGTGATAACCAGGAGAAACAGTCCAGACAACTGGTGGGGTGGTGATAACCAGGAGAAACAGTCCAGACAACTGGTGGGGTGGTGATAACCAGGAGAAACAGTCCAGACAACTGGTGGGGTGGTGATAACCAGGAGAAACAGTCCAGACAACTGGTGGGGTGGTGATAACCAGGAGAAACAGTCCAGACAACTGGTGGGGTGGTGATAACCAGGAGAAACAGTCCAGACAACTGGTGGGGTGGTGATAACCAGGAGAAGCAGTCCAGACTACTGGTGGGGTGGTGATAACCAGTCCAGACAACTGGTGGGGTGGTGATAACCAGTCCAGACAACTGGTGGGGTGGTGATAACCAGTCCAGACAACTGGTGGGGTGGTGATAACCAGTCCAGACAACTGGTGGGGTGGTGATAACCAGTCCAGACAACTGGTGGGGTGGTGATAACCAGTCCAGACAACTGGTGGGGTGGTGATAACCAGTCCAGACAACTGGTGGGGTGGTGATAACCAGGAGAAACAGTCCAGACAACTGGTGGGGTGGTGATAACCAGGAGAAACAGTCCAGACTACTGGTGGGGTGGTGATAACCAGTCCAGACAACTGGTGGGGTGGTGATAACCAGTCCAGACAACTGGTGGGGTGGTGATAACCAGTCCAGACAACTGGTGGGGTGGTGATAACCAGGAGAAACAGTCCAGACAACTGGTGGGGTGGAGAAGCAGTCCAGACTAGAACCTCTAACCTATTTATGTAAATGTAGGCTCTGTCTAGAATGAATTTGATGCAGTGTTCTTACTGGTTTGCCATGAGGTATATCTCTCGTTCTCTCTCTTTAGCTTGTGCTGTGCCATCTTTGCCATATTAACTAGTGTCCTGACCGGGACAGGTGGTATACCAAGCCGATGTCAGAAATGACTGGACTAACCTGGATTATAATCAGATGATTCTACTGATACTGTATGTGGACATATCATTCACTTTGTACAGCTGTGGAACTGTGTAGTCTTAACTGGTATCATCAACTGTGTGTTGTTTATGTGTTAGTGTAGTGGTGACTTTCTCTACTTGTGTGTGTTTTCTATCTGTGTGTAGGAGAATCAGGACATCTCTTCAGGTAGAGGGCGCTGTACTCTGCACTCGTCTGACCTACACTGTGCTTTATTCTGTGCACTAACATCTGGCAGGGCGAGGGTTAAACCTGCTGTACTAGCATTTACTAGTGTTAACCTATGTTTGCTAACTGACCCGTTGGCTACGTTTGTGACATCTCGTCACTGTTAGCGACTGGTTCTGTCTGTTGCTAGCGTTGCATTGCGTTCAATTGTGAAACGCTAGCAACTCTATACGTTCATCTGTGTTGACATTTATATTTTAGTCATTTAGTAGACACTCTTTTCCAGAGCGACTTAGAGTTGTGAGTGCATACTTGTTCGTACTGGTCCCCCATAGGAATCGAACCCACAACTCTGGCGTTGCAAGCCTAATGCTCCACCAGGTGAGCCACACGGGACACGTTGGCTACAGCCACTAATTGACCTTTCACTGGTAGTGCTACAGCACTAGGACAAATAGACATTTAGAGCATAGACTATAATGGAAGACTTTTGTAGTAATGCGAAGACAGTTAGGCTGTGCTAAGAGCCTGCCGTAGTCTGTCGTAAGACCTTAATAGCCCTTCATACCCCCTACATAGCACTTCATAGCTAATCCCAGTCTGTATCCTGATGTGTTCTGGTGCTCTCTGTCTGGGAGGAGACGTTAGCTAGCGAGTGCTGTGGCAGGCTCTGTAGACAGACCCTCTGGTGCTAGACTGGTGTGATCGAGCGAGCGTCCCTCTGTCTGTTGCTAGGCAGCCAAAATCAAACGGCTAGCTGGTAGCCCTCTGCTTCCAAACATACAGGGCTTTAGCTGTTAGCGCTTGTTGTTGAAAGTCAACTTTCTCTGGTATCATCGTGAAACTTTTGGTGCCAAATTGTCAATCTGTTACAAAGTTTTATCTCGGTGGGTCAAACCTGGCAGAGTAATGGTTAGAACATGTGTAAAGTGCTGGAAACAACACTGATATGTGAGCTGACAAGCCCCTGGAGTTATATTCCAGATTCAACCTCCGCTATTCAGTCCTGTGAGCTGTGTCTTGTGGCTGGAGACTGTTCATGTTAGACATCTTTAGTTTTCTCTTTGGATGGACTATGCAGATTGTTCGGATTGTAGTTAGCTCAGTGTTTCTAGTTAGGCTAGTACTGTATCGTGCTGTGCTGTGTCAAGAAATACACATGCTTCTCTCAGGCAACTGACTATTGGCGTGGCTTGTTTAAACAAGACTGTTTCTGTGGAATCGATAAGGAGAGAGAGAGAGAGAGAGGGGGAGGGAGGGAGGTTTAATTAGGTGTAATGACTGGGTGATTGAGTTCTCTAACAAGCCTCCAGTACCATTCAGGTCTCATTATCATCAAAACAATCGCACCGATGGTGTCATCAGCCAATGACCTACATTCTCTCTTGTTACATCACCACTGTGTGTGTCACTGTTTCTGTAACCAGAAAGAGGCAACTTCTCCAACTCTAGCACTTCTGATGCTATGGTGCTCCAGAACGTATCCACTCTAACCAGGGCAGCAATGTTCTAGAACAGCTCTACCTACGGTTTTAGCCATATCAGAAACTTCAGTCAGGGACAAGCCCAGCATCTGGTCTTTTTCTTTTCTAGTGGTGTCTGTTACTAGGTTATGTGCATTGTATAGACTCTGGCTGTAGTTACAGAGTGAATGTGGAGAGAGACAGACAATCTTTGAAGTAGAGGGACTGTTTAAGAGGACAGTCTGGAGAACGGGAAAGGAGACGAGGGAGGGGGGGAGGGGGAGCGAGAGATCATTTGGAAGAGAAGGCAGGAAGTGGTGGAGCGAGAGAAGGAGGAAGTGCAGCGGCTACTGAGGGAGGCACAGAAAACAGTGTGGAGGAGGAGAGAGGGATTCCAGGAGAGGATAGGAGAGGACAAGCTGAGGGGAGAGCGAAGCGCAGAGAGAGGGAGAGAGACTGTACAGGAGGTGATCTGGAGGAAGAGAGAGGAAGAGGGGGAGAAAGAGAGGGAGAAGGCCAAGGCCATCCAGAGAGGACACGAGACCATCTGGAGGAAGAGAGAGAGGGAGTGAGGAAAAGAGAGAGAGGGTGAGGAAAAGAGAGAGAGGGTGAGGAAAAGAGAGAGAGGGTGAGGAAAAGAGAGAGAGAGAGAGGGAGTGAGGAGGAAGAGTTAAATTACTTAACAGTATTCTCCAGCAGCCTTGGAACCTGAAAAACAAAGCTGCTCACAGGAGAGAAAGAGGGATAGAGAGAGAGGAATAAAAAGCAGGAGGGATAGAGAGATTTTCCCTGCCAGAAATTGGTGTCTGGCCATAGATCAGCAGGTCTTAACAGAACTTTGCTATATTAAGCTCTGCAGATAATCTTACTCTATTGTATCGACCCGTCACTGCTGTGTCTTGGCAGTGTGTGTGCGTATCAGCGCTGTGTGTGTGTGTGTGTGTGTGTGTCCCTTCTGATCTACTCGTTGGCAGCTGATAGGGTTTTTATGGGCCCGTGTCAGGCAAGAGAGGCTAGTGAGCTACTGCCCCGACAGACACGCTGAAACGCGCACACACACACCACACACCACAGACTCACACACTCTGTGCCATTTACAGGCAGTAGAGTAGGTTTCTACTCCAACACATGCTAACAGACACATGAGGGTAGTCCTCTTGATGCAGTAACTCATACCACCTGAGTGTCTGTGTCAATAGACAATCACATTCTGAGGTTATATGTGGAATCTCCATGGTGCTCAAAGATGAACAACTGGACTTAAGTGTCATGCTACATTAGTTGACATGCTGATGTGCTCAAACAGCATTTTTCAGAAAATCCTTTTTGATTCTGTCTATTGGAAAGTGGCATTAATTTCTGTGGATTGAAAGTGATGACATGTTGTAAGACTGACAGCGAAGACACCAAACAACTGAGTATCACTCCATCAGTGTGCTGGGTTAGACTCTTAGAGAGTGATCCCCTCTGATCTTCAATCGCTCCTCTTGCTGCTCTCCTCTGTCTTGTAGATGGTGTTTCTTGCGCAGTGTCTGCTGCACTGCCTGACAATGACGGGAGGATATAAAACAGGGCGGACGGATGGACAACGGTCACTGAGAGGGAAAGAAAGACAAGCAAGTTTTTGAGCGAGAGACTGATAATACAGAGAAAGAGAGAATGAACCACCGTTGTTGTTTAGACTGAATCACACCAGAGTGTGTGGACTTGTTAGAGAAACACTGAAATAACGTCAAACATCTCAGATCCATGATGGAGCTGGTCCCTAAAACTAAGTACACTCACTTCCGGAGTGAATCTCTCAGTTCGAATGACGATACCAACTCCAACCCTTTGTCCCTCCCCCCTTCCACCCCCGCAACCCCCCTCACCCCTCCTGGGCTAACCTCCTCCCTCTCCTCCTCCTCTCTCACCCCCATCCTCCCCCCTTCCTCCCCCTGCCGGGCTGAGAACAGCCCCACCACGCTCTGTTCCTTCTTCCCCAGGATGGGAGCCCTTCGCCTGGGCGTCTCTGCTACTCTACTCCCAGGCCTCAAGGTCTCCAGCAGGCCTCAGCGGGCTCAAGCCCCCATGCGGTCTTCAGGGGGTAACAGTTCCAGCTCTCCCACTCCTCACCCCCCTCCCTGTCTAACAGCTCCCTCTCCCCCCCATCGCCCCCCTCTGCAGGATATGAACCGGCTGGGTGGGGCGTCCAGGAGGGCGCGGGTGGAGGGGGGGCAGCTGGGGGGAGATGAGTGGACGCGCCACGGCTCCTTCGTCAACAAGCCCACCAGAGGATGGCTACACTCAGACCATGTGGTCAGCACCACTGGGGTCGCCTACTCAGTACGGGTAAGAGTTGGTTGTTCTCTGTTTTTCAGTTTGTTGGACGTAGGCCTATAGGCTAGTACTTGCATATTTCTTTAACTTTCCATATCTGTCCATTTTTCTGTTGCTCTCTCAAAATGATCTATTCTCTTGTCTGTCCATCTTTCCGTCTGTCTCTATCTGTTTCCATCTGCCCCTCCGGTCAGTGTGGGTGTTCTGGAGGAAATGGAATCCTAGTTCATATGAGTTCCTTTCCTGTTTCCTGTGTAGTGTATGGGCTGTGTGGAGAGGAGTGCTGTAGGAAGTGGCATCCCTATTCATATGCGTCTCCTCTCTATTTCCTGTGTAGTATATGGGCTGTGTGGAGAGGAGTGCTGTAGGATGTGGGATCCCTGTTCATATGCGTCTCCTCTCTATTTCCTGTGTAGTATATGGGCTGTGTGGAGGTGCTACAGTCTATGAGGGCGCTGGACTTCAACACCAGAACTCAGGTCACCAGGTGAGAACCTCCAATTGTTCAAGGGATAGTTCAACCAATTACAAAATGTCATATTGGTTTCGTTACCCTGTAAGCAGTCTATGGAAACATTATGACTATCAAAATCCCCCGGAAGTATCTCAAATGTATTGTGAAGCTCAACAAAGTCACGTATAGATGATTTGAACATGATGCGCGGAAAATGCTAATATCAGTACCATGACTTGAATGGGATTTGTGCAACAATTGCTAAAACGTTAGCATTTGGAAACAGTGCCAGCAAAACCAAACCAAGGCATGGATTGCTGTCATACCTTGTCCTTAGACTGTTTACAGGGTAAGGAAACCAATGTGTTATTTTGTCATTTGGGTGAACTAACCGTTTAAGCTGTTGTTTTAAGGCTAATGATCAAGTTACTGCACGCAGATGTACTGTGGTTAGGTAGTACAAAACAGAGCCATGTAGTTAGAGCTAAGTGTTGTATAGGGCTCTGGTACAAAACAGAGCCATGTAGTTAGAGCTAAGTGTTGTATAGGGCTCTGGTTCAAAACAGAGCCATGTAGTTAGAGCTAAGTGTTGTATAGGGCTCTGGTTCAAAACAGAGCCATGTAGTTAGAGCTAAGTGTTGTATAGGGCTCTGGTTCAAAACAGAGCCATGTAGTTAGAGCTAAGTGTTGTATAGGGCTCTGGTACAAAACAGAGCCATGTAGTTAGAGCTAAGTACTGTATAGGGCTCTGGTACAAAACAAAGCCATGTAGTTAGAGCTAAGTGTTGTATAGGGCTCTGGTACAAAACAGAGCCATGTAGTTAGAGCTAAGTACTGTATAGGGCTCTGGTACAAAACAAAGCCATGTAGTTAGAGCTAAGTGTTGTATAGGGCTCTGGTACAAAACAGAGCCATGTAGTTAGAGCTAAGTGTTGTATAGGGCTCTGGTTCAAAACAGAGCCATGTAGTTAGAGCTAAGTATTGTATAGGGCTCTGGTACAAAACAGAGCCATGTAGTTAGAGCTAAGTGTTGTATAGGGCTCTGGTACAAAACAGAGCCATGTAGTTAGAGCTAAGTGTTGTATAGGGCTCTGGTTCAAAACAGAGCCATGTAGTTAGAGCTAAGTGTTGTATAGGGCTCTGGTACAAAACAGAGCCATGTAGTTAGAGCTAAGTGTTGTATAGGGCTCTGGTTCAAAACAGAGCCATGTAGTTAGAGCTAAGTGTTGTATAGGGCTCTGGTACAAAACATTGCAAATCACAAAATGTACTCTTTCTAGCTACCTCCTTTTCACATAAAAATGCATTATTTATCTCCAGTTCATATCCCCCAGTTCTCTTTTTTGCCCTGTTCTATTTTGGTCCCTAGCCGCTACCCATTCCGTGTTGGCCAATCTGAAAGGACTGTATAGGTTTAACAGTATTGTGTGTGTGTGTGCCTACCGCCCTCACAACCTCTAAATTAGCATGTTCTGGAATCCTGGTGGTTTCCTTCTGGTTTCTATAGTGATGTTTGTATCCATGGTGAGGATGAGTGTGGTTGTCAGGATGATCAAGTCTGTGTCACATGTTGCCAGATTTCATCTAATCTGCTGCACAGTGTGAAATCCACACAAGTGTGTTACAGAGAGATTCTCACACGTGTTGTTGTTTCAGAGAGGCTATCTCAGTGGTGTGTGAGGCAGTGCCTGGAGCCAAAGGAGCCCAACGCAAGAGAAAGGTACACCAATATACACACACACAGAGTATTATTTATTTATGTGTTAAGTGGAGGGCCGTGGTCAGGGCGTTGTTGGATCTGGATTTAGCTGGATTGACCACTCTGTGGTCAGTGGTACTTCCAGGTAATTACCTCTGTCTCTCTCTTTCTCTCTCACTGTCTCTCTCACACATGTATGAGGGAGACTTGTGACTAAGTTGTGTGTGCCGAGACTAAGCCAACTCCAACTGGGCCGGGCCCAGTCCGTCTTTCTGGGGGAATTCCAGTAAAACTTAAAGCATCCACCCAAACACTACATAAAACAGCTATATACCCAACAGACTGGTTTGGCTAAAGCATGTCTGGCCCTGGGAGACTGTGGGAGACTGTGGGAGACTGTGGGAGACTGTGGGAGACTGTGGGAGAACGTGGGAGACCGTGGGAGACCGTGGGAGACTGTGGGGGACTGTGGGAGACTGTGGGAGACTGTGGGAGACTGGGGGGACTGTGGGAGACTGTGGGAGACTGTGGGGGACTTGACAAGCTTCAGTTGACCATTTGAACCATTGAACAGAGCAGAGTCAGACAGGATCACTGGCAGCCTGCAGCTGTTCTTCTATATACACACTTATACACACACACACACGGCTCAGACATGCTTCTCCCTCTCTATTGCCTTCACACACACACACGGCTCAGACATGCTTCTCCCTCTCTATTGCCTTCACACACACACATTCTTCTCTGTATATTGTACAGTACGTTTACTATGCTCTGTTGTTATCCTTTAGAATATCTTCTGTTTAACAAGAATGTCCCTCCCTCCCCTCCCTCTCCAGCCGTCGTCTCGCTGTATGACGTCCATTCTGGGGAAACGTAACCTGCAGTTTGCTGGGATGACAATCAGCCTGACGGTCTCTACCAGCAGCCTCAACCTGCTGGCCTCCGACTGCAAACAGGTGACACACACACACACAAGCACTTTCGGGCATGGATCCTGAATGAGTGTTTGTTGTTATTGATTTATCTGGGTTTGTTATTACAGACTGTTACATGGTGTTAATTACATCATCCAGTCAGTTAGATATTTAGTATACACTATATCTAACTGTCAGTGGAACCAACCCATACTGCTGAATGGAGAAACATGATTTCTCTCTCTCTCCACCTCGACAACTCAACTCTTTATCATGCTAAAATATCTCTCTTTTTCTTTCTTTCTCTTCTCTCTTTCTCTCTCTTTTCACAGATAATTGCAAATCATCACATGCAGTCCATCTCTTTCGCTTCTGGAGGAGACCCAGTGAGTCATACAGCCCTCTCCCTCGCTCACCTCACTATCCATCCTCTATACCCACTCTATTCATTGCTCTGCCTCTGCCCACCCATCTAGTCCTCTATGCCTCTCTCTCTCCCTGCTTCACTCTGTCCATCCATCTACTCCTCTATGCCTCTCTCTCTCTCTCTCTCTGCTTCACTCTGTCCATCCATCTACTCCTCTATGCCTCTCTCTCTCTCTCTCTCTCTGCTTCACTCTGTCCATCCATCTACTCCTCTATGCCTCTCTCTCTCTCTCTCTCTCTCTGCTTCACTCTGTCCATCTACTCCTCTCTCTCTCTCTCTCTCTGCTTCACTCTGTCCATCTACTCCTCTCTCTCTCTCTCTCTGCTTCACTCTGTCCATCTACTCCTCTCTCTCTCTCTCTCTGCTTCACTCTGTCCATCTACTCCTCTCTCTCTCTCTCTCTCTGCTTCACTCTGTCCATCTACTCCTCTCTCTCTCTCTCTCTGCTTCACTCTGTCCATCTACTCCTCTCTCTCTCTCTCTCTCTGCTTCACTCTGTCCATCTACTCCTCTCTCTCTCTCTCTCTCTGCTTCACTCTGTCCATCTACTCCTCTCTATCTCTCTCTCTCTGCTTCACTCTGTCCATCTACTCCTCTCTCTCTCTCTCTCTCTGCTTCACTCTGTCCATCTACTCCTCTCTCTCTCTCTCTCTGCTTCACTCTGTCCATCTACTCCTCTCTCTCTCTCTCTCTGCTTCACTCTGTCCATCTACTCCTCTCTCTCTCTCTCTGCTTCACTCTGTCCATCTACTCCTCTCTCTCTCTCTCTCTGCTTCACTCTGTCCATCTACTCCTCTCTCTCTCTCTCTCTGCTTCACTCTGTCCATCTACTACTCTTCATCCACGTCAGTGTGACTCCCTACTTCTCTTCCTCTGGCATGTAATTCTTTCTTTTCCAGCTCTTCCTCTCTAGATCATTGTGTGTTAATAGCTCTTCCTCTCTAGATCATTGTGTGTTAATAGCTCTTCCTCCTCTCTAGATCATTGTGTGTTAATAGCTCTTCCTCTCTAGATCATTGTGTGTTAATAGCTCTTCCTCTCTAGATCATTGTGTGTTAATAGCTCTTCCTCCTCTCTAGATCATTGTGTGTTAATAGCTCTTCCTCTCTAGATCATTGTGTGTTAATAGCTCTTCCTCCTCTCTAGATCATTGTGTGTTAATAGCTCTTCCTCCTCTCTAGATCATTGTGTGTTAATAGCTCTTCCTCTCTAGATCATTGTGCGTTAATAGCTCTTCCTCCTCTCTAGATCATTGTGTGTTAATAGCTCTTCCGACTAAATGTCTTTGCTTCCTTCTCTCTTCCGACTCACCCACTCTCCCCTTTTCTCCTCACCCTCTCCATATTTCCCTCTCATTTACCCCTCCCACCCTCTCTTCCTCCTCCCCATCCCCCTCTTCTCTTTTCTCTCCCTCAGGACACAGCAGAGTATGTAGCATACGTGGCCAAAGACCCAGTCAACCAGAGAGGTGAGACTCAATGTCATCCCTCCAATAGATTTATCCAGCAGCACATCCAGTCCTTGTTCAGTACCTTACATCAATGTCATCCCTCCAATAGATTTATCCAGCAGCACATCCAGTCGTTGTTCAGTACCTTACATCAATGTCATCCGTCCAATAGATTTACCCAGCAGCACATCCAGTCCTTGTTCAGTACCTTACATCAATGGCATCCCTCCAATAGATTATCCAGCAGCACATCCAGTCCTTGTTCAGTACCTTACATCAATGTCATCCCTCCAATAGATTTATCCAGCAGCACATCCAGTCCTTGTTCAGTACCTTACATCAATGTCATCCCTCCAATAGATTTATCCAGCAGCACATCCAGTCCTTGTTCAGTACCTTACATCAATGTCATCCCTCCAATAGATTTATCCAGCAGCACATCCAGTCCTTGTTCAGTACCTTACATCAATGTCATCCTTCCAATAGATTTATCCAGCACCACATCCAGTCCTTGTTCAGTACCTTACATCAATGTCATCCCTCCAATAGATTTATCCAGCAGCACATCCAGTCCTTGTTCAGTACCTTACATCAATGTCATCCTTCCAATAGATTTATCCAGCAGCACATCCAGTCCTTGTTCAGTACCTTACATCAATGTCATCCCTCCAATAGATTTATCCAGCAGCACATCCAGTCCTTGTTCAGTACCTTACATCAATGTCATCCCTCCAATAGATTTATCCAGCAGCACATCCAGTCCTTGTTCAGTACCTTACATCAATGTCATTCCTCCAATAGATTTATCCAGCAGCACATCCAGTCCTTGTTCAGTACCTTACATCAATGTCATCCCTCCAATAGATTTATCCAGCAGCACATCCAGTCCTTGTTCAGTACCTTGCATCAATGTCATCCCTCCAATAGATTTATCCAGCAGCACATCCAGTCCTTGTTCAGTACCTTACATCAATGTCATCCCTCCAATAGATTTATCCAGCAGCACATCCAGTCCTTGTTCAGTACCTTACCTCAATGTCATCCCTCCAATAGATTTATCCAGCAGCACATCCAGTCCTTGTTCAGTACCTTACATCAATGTCATCCCTCCAATAGATTTATCCAGCAGCACATCCAGTCCTTGTTCAGTACCTTACATCAATGTCATCCCTCCAATAGATTTATCCAGCAGCACATCCAGTCCTTGTTCAGTACCTTACATCAATGTCATCCCTCCAATAGATTTATCCAGCAGCACATCCAGTCCTTGTTCAGTACCTTACCTCAATGTCATCCCTCCAATAGATTTATCCAGCAGCACATCCAGTCCTTGTTCAGTACCTTACCTCAATGTCATCCCTCCAATAGATTTATCCAGCAGCACATCCAGTCCTTGTTCAGTACCTTACATCAATGTCATCCCTCCAATAGATTTATCCAGCAGCACATCCAGTCCATGTTCAGTACCTTACATCAATGTCATCCCTCCAATAGATTTATCCAGCAGCACATCCAGTCCTTGTTCAGTACCTTACCTCAATGTCATCCCTCCAATAGATTTATCCAGCAGCACATCCAGTCCTTGTTCAGTACCTTACATCAATGTCATCCCTCCAATAGATTTATCCAGCAGCACATCCAGTCCTTGTTCAGTACCTTACCTCAATGTCATCCCTCCAATAGATTTATCCAGCAGCACATCCAGTCCTTGTTCAGTACCTTACATCAATGTCATCCCTCCAATAGATTTATCCAGCAGCACATCCAGTCCTTGTTCAGTACCTTACATCATCACCCTCCAATAGATTTATCCAGCAGCACATCCAGTCCTTGTTCAGTACCTTACATCAATGTCATCCCTCCAATAGATTTATCCAGCAGCACATCCAGTCCTTGTTCAGTACCTTACATCAATGTCATCCCTCCAATAGATTTATCCAGCAGCACATCCAGTCCTTGTTCAGTACCTTACATCAATGTCATCCCTCCAATAGATTTATCCAGCAGCACATCCAGTCCTTGTTCAGTACCTTACATCAATGGCATCCCTCCAATAGATTTATCCAGCAGCACATCCAGTCCTTGTTCAGTACCTTACATCAATGTCATCCCTCCAATAGATTTATCCAGCAGCACATCCAGTCCTTGTTCAGTACCTTACATCAATGTCATCCCTCCAATAGATTTATCCAGCAGCACATCCAGTCCTTGTTCAGTACCTTACATCAATGGCATCCCTCCAATAGATTTATCCAGCAGCACATCCAGTCCTTGTTCAGTACCTTGCATCAATGTCATCCCTCCAATAGATTTATCCAGCAGCACATCCAGTCCTTGTTCAGTACCTTACATCAATGGCATCCCTCCGATAGATTTATCCAGCAGCACATCCAGTCCTTGTTCAGTACCTTACATCAATGTCATCCCTCCAATAGATTTATCCAGCAGCACATCCAGTCCTTGTTCAGTACCTTACATCAATGTCATCCCTCCAATAGATTTATCCAGCAGCACATCCAGTCCTTGTTCAGTACCTTACATCAATGTCATCCGTCCAATAGATTTACCCAGCAGCACATCCAGTCCTTGTTCAGTACCTTACATCATCACCCTCCAATAGATTTATCCAGCAGCACATCCAGTCCTTGTTCAGTACCTTACATCATCACCCTCCAATAGATTTATCCAGCAGCACATCCAGTCCTTGTTCAGTACCTTACATCAATGGCATCCCTCCAATAGATTTATCCAGCAGCACATCCAGTCCTTGTTCAGTACCTTGCATCAATGTCATCCCTCCAATAGATTTATCCAGCAGCACATCCAGTCCTTGTTCAGTACCTTACATCAATGGCATCCCTCCAATAGATTTATCCAGCAGCACATCCAGTCCTTGTTCAGTACCTTACATCAATGTCATCCCTCCAATAGATTTATCCAGCAGCACATCCAGTCCTTGTTCAGTACCTTACATCAATGTCATCCCTCCAATAGATTTATCCAGCAGCACATCCAGTCCTTGTTCAGTACCTTACATCAATGTCATCCGTCCAATAGATTTACCCAGCAGCACATCCAGTCCTTGTTCAGTACCTTACATCATCACCCTCCAATAGATTTATCCAGCAGCACATCCAGTCCTTGTTCAGTACCTTACATCATCACCCTCCAATAGATTTATCCAGCAGCACATCCAGTCCTTGTTCAGTGCCTTACATCAATGTCATCCCTCCAATAGATTTATCCAGCAGCACATCCAGTCCTTGTTCAGTACCTTACCTCAATGTCATCCCTCCAATAGATTTATCCAGCAGCACATCCAGTCCTTGTTCAGTACCTTACATCATCACCCTCCAATAGATTTATCCAGCAGCACATCCAGTCCTTGTTCAGTACCTTACATCAATGTCATCCCTCCAATATATTTATCCAGCAGCACATCCAGTCCTTGTTCAGTACCTTACATCAATGGCATCCCTCCAATAGATTTATCCAGCAGCACATCCAGTCCTTGTTCAGTACCTTACATCAATGTCATCCCTCCAATAGATTTATCCAGCAGCACATCCAGTCCTTGTTCAGTACCTTACATCAATGTCATCCCTCCAATAGATTTATCCAGCAGCACATCCAGTCCTTGTTCAGTACCTTACATCATCACCCTCCAATAGATTTATCCAGCAGCACATCCAGTCCTTGTTCAGTACCTTACATCAATGTCATCCCTCCAATAGATTTATCCAGCAGCACATCCAGTCCTTGTTCAGTACCTTACATCAATGGCATCCCTCCAATAGATTTATCCAGCAGCACATCCAGTCCTTGTTCAGTACCTTACATCAATGTCATCCCTCCAATAGATTTATCCAGCAGCACATCCAGTCCTTGTTCAGTACCTTACATCAATGTCATCCCTCCAATAGATTTATCCAGCAGCACATCCAGTCCTTGTTCAGTACCTTACATCAATGGCATCCCTCCAATAGATTTATCCAGCAGCACATCCAGTCCTTGTTCAGTACCTTGCATCAATGTCATCCCTCCAATAGATTTATCCAACAGCACATCCAGTCCTTGTTCAGTACCTTACATCAATGGCATCCCTCCAATAGATTTATCCAGCAGCACATCCAGTCCTTGTTCAGTACCTTACATCAATGTCATCCCTCCAATAGATTTATCCAGCAGCACATCCAGTCCTTGTTCAGTACCTTACATCAATGTCATCCCTCCAATAGATTTATCCAGCAGCACATCCAGTCCTTGTTCAGTACCTTACATCAATGTCATCCGTCCAATAGATTTACCCAGCAGCACATCCAGTCCTTGTTCAGTACCTTACATCATCACCCTCCAATAGATTTATCCAGCAGCACATCCAGTCCTTGTTCAGTACCTTACATCATCACCCTCCAATAGATTTATCCAGCAGCACATCCAGTCCTTGTTCAGTACCTTACATCAATGTCATCCCTCCAATAGATTTATCCAGCAGCACATCCAGTCCTTGTTCAGTACCTTACCTCAATGTCATCCCTCCAATAGATTTATCCAGCAGCACATCCAGTCCTTGTTCAGTACCTTACATCATCACCCTCCAATAGATTTATCCAGCAGCACATCCAGTCCTTGTTCAGTACCTTACATCAATGTCATCCCTCCAATATATTTATCCAGCAGCACATCCAGTCCTTGTTCAGTACCTTACATCAATGGCATCCCTCCAATAGATTTATCCAGCAGCACATCCAGTCCTTGTTCAGTACCTTACATCAATGTCATCCCTCCAATAGATTTATCCAGCAGCACATCCAGTCCTTGTTCAGTACCTTACATCAATGTCATCCCTCCAATAGATTTATCCAGCAGCACATCCAGTCCTTGTTCAGTACCTTACATCAATGGCATCCCTCCAATAGATTTATCCAGCAGCACATCCAGTCCTTGTTCAGTACCTTGCATCAATGTCATCCCTCCAATAGATTTATCCAGCAGCACATCCAGTCCTTGTTCAGTACCGTACATCAATGGCATCCCTCCAATAGATTTATCCAGCAGCACATCCAGTCCTTGTTCAGTACCTTACATCAATGTCATCCCTCCAATAGATTTATCCAGCAGCACATCCAGTCCTTGTTCAGTACCTTACATCAATGTCATCCCTCCAATAGATTTATCCAGCAGCACATCCAGTCCTTGTTCAGTACCTTACATCAATGTCATCCGTCCAATAGATTTACCCAGCAGCACATCCAGTCCTTGTTCAGTACCTTACATCATCACCCTCCAATAGATTTATCCAGCAGCACATCCAGTCCTTGTTCAGTACCTTACATCAATGTCATCCCTCCAATAGATTTATCCAGCAGCACATCCAGTCCTTGTTCAGTACCTTACATCAATGTCATCCCTCCAATAGATTTACCCAGCAGCACATCCAGTCCTTGTTCAGTACTTTACATCAATGTCATCCCTTCAATAGATTTATCCAGCAGCACATCCAGTCCTTGTTCAGTACCTTACATCAATGTCATCCCTCCAATAGATTTATCCAGCAGCACATCCAGTCCTTGTTCAGTACCTTACATCAATGGCATCCCTCCAATAGATTTATCCAGCAGCACATCCAGTCCTTGTTCAGTACCTTGCATCAATGTCATCCCTCCAATAGATTTATCCAGCAGCACATCCAGTCCTTGTTCAGTACCTTACATCAATGGCATCCCTCCAATAGATTTATCCAGCAGCACATCCAGTCCTTGTTCAGTACCTTACATCAATGTCATCCCTCCAATAGATTTATCCAGCAGCACATCCAGTCCTTGTTCAGTACCTTACATCAATGTCATCCCTCCAATAGATTTATCCAGCAGCACATCCAGTCCTTGTTCAGTACCTTACATCATCACCCTCCAATAGATTTATCCAGCAGCACATCCAGTCCTTGTTCAGTACCTTACATCAATGTCATCCCTCCAATAGATTTATCCAGCAGCACATCCAGTCCTTGTTCAGTACCTTACCTCAATGTCATCCCTCCAATAGATTTATCCAGCAGCACATCCAGTCCTTGTTCAGTACCTTACATCATCACCCTCCAATAGATTTATCCAGCAGCACATCCAGTCCTTGTTCAGTACCTTACATCAATGTCATCCCTCCAATATATTTATCCAGCAGCACATCCAGTCCTTGTTCATTACCTTACATCAATGGCATCCCTCCAATAGATTTATCCAGCAGCACATCCAGTCCTTGTTCAGTACCTTGCATCAATGTCATCCCTCCAATAGATTTATCCAGCAGCACATCCAGTCCTTGTTCAGTACCTTACATCAATGGCATCCCTCCAATAGATTTATCCAGCAGCACATCCAGTCCTTGTTCAGTACCTTACATCAATGTCATCCCTCCAATAGATTTATCCAGCTGCACATCCAGTCCTTGTTCAGTACCTTACATCAATGTCATCCCTCCAATAGATTTATCCAGCAGCACATCCAGTCCTTGTTCAGTACCTTACATCAATTTCATCCCTCCAATAGATTTATCCAGCAGCACATCCAGTCCATGTTCAGTACCTTACATCAATGTCATCCCTCCAATAGATTTATCCAGCAGCACATCCAGTCCTTGTTCAGTACCTTACCTCAATGTCATCCCTCCAATAGATTTATCCAGCAGCACATCCAGTCCTTGTTCAGTACCTTACATCAATGTCATCCCTCCAATAGATTTATCCAGCAGCACATCCAGTCCTTGTTCAGTACCTTACCTCAATGTCATCCCTCCAATAGATTTATCCAGCAGCACATCCAGTCCTTGTTCAGTACCTTACATCAATGTCATCCCTCCAATAGATTTATCCAGCAGCACATCCAGTCCTTGTTCAGTACCTTACATCATCACCCTCCAATAGATTTATCCAGCAGCACATCCAGTCCTTGTTCAGTACCTTACATCAATGTCATCCCTCCAATAGATTTATCCAGCAGCACATCCAGTCCTTGTTCAGTACCTTACATCAATGTCATCCCTCCAATAGATTTATCCAGCAGCACATCCAATCCTTGTTCAGTACCTTACATCAATGTCATCCCTCCAATAGATTTATCCAGCAGCACATCCAGACCTTGTTCAGTACCTTACATCATCACCCTCCAATAGATTTATCCAGCAGCACATCCAGTCCTTGTTCAGTACCTTACATCAATGTCATCCCTCCAATAGATTTATCCAGCAGCACATCCAGTCCTTGTTCAGTACCTTACATCAATGGCATCCCTCCAATAGATTTATCCAGCAGCACATCCAGTCCTTGTTCAGTACCTTACATCAATGTCATCCCTCCAATAGATTTATCCAGCAGCACATCCAGTCCTTGTTCAGTACCTTACATCAATGTCATCCCTCCAATAGATTTATCCAGCAGCACATCCAGTCCTTGTTCAGTACCTTACATCAATGTCATTCCTCCAATAGATTTATCCAGCAGCACATCCAGTCCTTGTTCAGTACCTTACATCAATGTCATCCCTCCAATAGATTTATCCAGCAGCACATCCAGTCCTTGTTCAGTACCTTACATCAATGTCATCCCTCCAATAGATTTATCCAGCAGCACATCCAGTCCTTGTTCAGTACCTTACATCATCACCCTCCAATAGATTTATCCAGCAGCACATCCAGTCCTTGTTCAGTACCTTACATCAATGTCATCCCTCCAATAGATTTATCCAGCAGCACATCCAGTCCTTGTTCAGTACCTTACATCAATGTCATCCCTCCAATAGATTTATCCAGCAGCACATCCAGTCCTTGTTCATTACCTTACATCAATGTCATCCCTCCAATAGATTTATCCAGCAGCACATCCAGTCCTTGTTCAGTACCTTACATCAATGTCATCCCTCCAATAGATTTATCCAGCAGCACATCCAGTCCTTGTTCAGTACCTTACATCAATGTCATCCCTCTACTTTGTTGCTTTTATGTATTTTGTTTTGTTGCTTTGTCTGCATGCTACGTGTTGCTTGTCCTATATTATTCTGCGTGTGCTCACTGCTCACTGCTCATTGATTGTCTATATTGTAATTGTTTTTAATAACCTGCCCAGGGACTGCAGTTGAAAATTAGCCAGCTGGCTAAAACCGGCACTTTTACTGAAACATTGCACTGTCCCTGTAAAAATAAACACAAACTCAATATATTTATCCAGCAGCACATCAAATCCCTGTTCAGTACCTTTCTTTGGACAGCGAGGCAGTGCCAATATTCTGTTTCCTTTCCTCTGTTGTTTACCCTCCTCTCTGCTTCTTTTCTGTGCAGCGTGTCATATCCTGGAGTGTTCGGAGGGCTTGGCCCAGGAAGTCATCAGTACTATAGGGCAGGCCTTCGAACTACGCTTCAAACAGTACCTGAAGAACCCCCCCAAACTGGTCACCCCCCATGACAGGTGTGTGTGTGTGTGTGTGTGTGTGTGTGTGTTTCTCACTCCTGAGTTACAACTCCTCTCCCCTTTCTCAGGATGGCTCCGTTTGATGGCTCAGCGTGGGAGGAAGAGGAAGATGAGGGAGCACCGCCCCCTGCAGATGTTCCGTACTATAATAACTTCCCCGGGAAACAACCTCCTCCTGGGGGACTGGTGGACATGAGGGCCCGCCCTGGGGCTACGCTGGTGAGATGGAGATATATACACACACACACACACACACACACACACACACACATCAAGTAATTGTTAGTCCATTGTATTGAATCCAGACTGCTGGGCTAATCATCTGACCCAGTCTCACTCTCACATCACAGCAGGCCTTAGTCTTCCACTCTCTCTGGCGCTCTCCTTATTCACCTCAGTGTGTGTGTGTGTGTGTCGTCAGTTGGTCAGTGTAATGTATGTTTTTCCATCTGTATCTTAATTGCTTCTGGTGTGTCTTTTCAGCCCTATGGACAGCCGGGTCAGAATGATATTCACAAGCAGCCGCTTCCCCCTCTACCAAGTGAGCAATCTCTCTCACTCACTCACTCACTCACACACACAGCTAAAGGATATGAGGTGACACAATACAATGACTTGCAGTGAGAGGAAATGAGTCAGATTGACCTTGTGTGTGTTGCTCTAGGACAGTGTGTGTTACTCTCGGACAGTGTGTGTTACTCTAGGACAGTGTGTGTTGCTCTAGGACAGTGTGTGTGTTGCTCTAGGACAGTGTGTGTGTTGCTCTAGGACAGTGTGTGTGTTGCTCTCGGACAGTGTTTGTGTTGCTCTCGGACAGTGTGTGTTGCTCTCGGACAGTGTGTGTTGCTCTCGGACAGTGTGTGTTGCTGTCGGACAGTGTGTGTTGCTCTCGGACAGTGTGTGTTGCTCTCGGACAGTGTGTGTTGCTCTCGGACAGTGCGTGTTGCTCTCGGACAGTGCGTGTTTCTCTCGGACAGTGTGTGTGTTGCTCTCGGATAGTGCGTGTTGCTCTCGGACAGTGCGTGTTGCTCTCGGACAGTGCGTGTTGCTCTCGGACAGTGCGTGTTGCTCTCGGACAGTGCGTGTGTTGCTCTCGGACAGTGCGTGTGTTGCTCTAGGACAGTGTGTGTGTTGCTCTCGGACAGTGTGTGTTGCTCTCGGACAGTGTGTGTTGCTCTAGGACAGTGTGTGTGTTGCTCTCGGACAGTGTGTGTGTTGCTCTCGGACAGTGCGTGTTGCTCTCGGACAGTGCGTGTTGCTCTCGGACAGTGCGTGTTGCTCTCGGACAGTGTGCGTGTTGCTCTCGGACAGTGTGCGTGTTGCTCTAGGACAGTGTGCGTGTTGCTCTAGGACAGTGTGCGTGTTGCTCTAGGACAGTGTGCGTGTTGCTCTAGGACAGTGTGCGTGTTGCTCTAGGACAGTGTGCGTGTTGCTCTAGGACAGTGTGTGTTGCTCTCGGACAGTGTGCGTGTTGCTCTCGGACAGTGTGCGTGTTGCTCTAGGACAGGGCGTGTTGCTCTAGGACAGTGCGTGTTGCTCTCGGACAGTGCGTGTTGCTCTCGGACAGTGCGTGTTGCTCTAGGACAGTGCGTGTTGCTCTAGGACAGTGCGTGTTGCTCTAGGACAGTGTGTGTGTTGCTCTCGGACAGTGTGTGTGTTGCTCTCGGACAGTGTGTGTGTCAACTGGTCTCTGTGTTCCCATAGGGGTGTTGTGACGTGAATACCATTAATGCTATGACAATTATTTAATAAAATCAATTTACTACGTTTAAATGATTATGTGATTAAATTAATGACGTAACAATTAACTCATTAGCAATCTTGGGGCACCACAGAAAAAGTTTGAATAATATCAGAATATACCTATATCATATTAGTCATCCATGAATTATTATTACCTCATATCAGTCTCATTCTGAACACCGTTGACTTGCACCAACCCTAGTCTGCATGATGATTCAGCGATACACAAACTGGCTTAATTATTTATTTACTGACTAACTAAATAATCACACAGAATGACATTAACACACACAGGATAGATTATACGGTGATTTCTAACATAATGCAATGAAAAGTCCCTAGTGGACTAACCCGATATGACGGCTGGTTACACAGTGAAAGGGCTGGGGAAAGAGCGGGAGAAGGAGAGACAGAGGAATTAATCTATCATACATGCAGTTGAATAATACGCTCATCGTAAATATGGATATTTAGCACCCTAACACCCGCTCATTCAGATGTAGAAATGCAATGTACATATTTACGCTTTTATGTCTTTGTCGACTCGCTCTGCTGAAATCGCCCAATCCGTCTGTGACGAATAGTTAAACAGAAAGTCTCTGGTTGTGTAAGTCTCTGGTTGTCCACTAGAGGTCACCATGTCCTTAGTAGTTGTAGTAGGTTTCATCTAACTCTAATCTAACTCTAACTCCATCTCCTCCCACTCCCACTGGACTTCCTCTCATCACCATGTCCTTAGTAGTTATAGTAGGTTTCATCTAACTCCATCTCCTCCCACTTCCTCCACTGGACTTCCTCTTATCACCATGTCCTTAGTAGTTATAGTAGGTTTCATCTAACTCCATCTCCTCCCACTTCCTCCACTGGACTTCCTCTTATCACCATGTCCTTAGTAGTTATAGTAGGTTTCATCTAACTCCATCTCCTCCCACTTCCTCCACTGGACTTCCTCTTATCACCATGTCTGGTGGTGAGAAGAATTTCTAAACGGATGCCTCAGATTTATACATCCTGTGAATTATCTGGGTTTTTCTATCTGTGACATTGCAGAACAGATATTCTATTTATCTGTTCTGCTCTAACTGTTTCCCATCCCTGAACACCTCCCAGGTGATACTGACAGACAGTTATGTGATTAAACTCCTCTGATTGGTTGTTTCAGTGGGAGCAAAGGAGGGAGGGCGGGACCTGTGTGATGACCCTTCATACGTCAATGTGGATAAACCCCGCCCCACAACAGCTGCAGCCAATGGCAATGCTCACAGAGATGCGTTCGACATGAGTGAGTCCCAGTTGGCCCTATCAGCTAGAGTCTGTGTACAATACATCAACTGGCCCTGCAGTCTATAGCAGTCACAGATAAGACTAATTAGAATGGTTATCAGCTATATTGCAGTAATTACACTACAGTAGAAGTCATTAGTTTATTCATTTGGGTTTGGACATAGGGGAAATTAGAATATTGTTATCCTGAATGTATCAAGAATGATTCTGGTCTGGTCGTATGGTCTCGCGAAGTCTCTCTCACTCTGCCCTCTCTCCTTCTCCTCTCAGAGCCATTTGATGATTCCCTGGGTGTATCAGGTCTGGGGGTCTCAGCGGCGCCCCCTCTGGTGGAACAGCTGCAGTGCGAGGCCTGGTTCCACGGCAGCCTGAGTCGCAGGCAGGCTGAGAGACTGCTGACCCGTGACGGAGACTTCCTGGTCCGAGAGTCAGGCACCACCCCTGGACAGTACGTCCTCACTGGACAACAGGGGGGTCAGCCCAAACACCTGCTACTGGTCGACCCAGAGGGAGTGGTGAGTTGGGAGGGAGAGGTGTCTGAGTTAGAGCGAGCCACCCGAAGCCTTCCCACTTATCAGCTGTGACGTGATATGTTTTGTTGACCCTCTCTATCTCTCTGTGTGTGTGTGTTGTCGTCCTACTCAGGTACGTACCAAAGACCACCACTTTGAGAGTGTGAGCCACCTGATCAGTTACCACATGGACAACAGACTGCCCATCGTATCAGCAGGCAGTGAGGTGTGTCTGCAACAACCAGTGGAGCACAGGGCCTGAACACACACACACATACAGCAATGCAACACACACTCTCAGAAACACTACACACATAAGCAGTGCTGACAACATTAAGGAAAGCCAAAAAAAACACCTCTATAACTCTTTCTTCCAAAATAATTTGCTCTCTGCTTTTCCTCACATCCTTCTCTCCTCCTGGACGACTCACTGTTACCTCCATGATCCCTCCTTCTGTTCATCCTTCCGTCATCGAGGTCCACTCCCTCCATCCCTCCAAAGAACATGGGAGTAACACCTAGGAACACTTTATTTTCCTTCTCATTGGGACAGAAATTAATACAATTTAGTAAAAAACGGAGCATTATTAATTAAATCATGCCATTGTATCATTTCTGAATGATTCTATCATAGTAAAGGAGGACTATGCACCTTGGAGGGGAGGAGTGAAACGTAGAGAAAGGAATGGAGGGATGGGGGGAGAGGTCTTGATCCAGACATGGCAGAGGAAACCGTTTCTCTCACTGTCACAGAAGCACTCCAAAGACTTGTCTGATGATTGGACTCATCAGAGAGCTCAGACATGGATCCTCCAATCAAATATCAGTGGAACACATAAATAACCAATCATGACTGAGATCAGGCCTCCTGTTAATATGCATAGACATTTTTGTGTCCACACCAATCAGGGCCCTCACTCACCCTCAAGCCACTCCCATTAAAAGACCTTTCATCTTTGACCATTGACCCCCTGAGTGATACCTGGTGATGTCACGGAGGACGTCTCTGTATGCAAAAAGGGGGTTGCTATGCCAACAACCATTTTCTCTGTCTGTCCAAATATGGACAAGGTTTCTTTCCGGCCTCCGAAGGTGGAGTTTGATAAAAGGATGTGATTCATGCCCATCTGACATCCGCCTGTCTGTCTGCATGGGACTGGTCTCCCTGTCTGTCTGCATGGGACTGGTCTTACCTTTCTGTCTGCATGGGACTGGTCTTACCTTTCTGTCCTGATCATGACAAAGAAAGTGGACTTGGTTGGACTGGGGCGGCAGAAACCATGGAGATGACTCCTACACCAACATACAGTGTGCTAGTCTGTATCTGTCATGTGTACTTTCATTGGGAGTATAGTGTCTTTACATAGAGAGGGATGTAGAGAAGACTGGGAAGGGGCAGGAGGGAGATTCCACATCTAGAGATGTCATCAGACCTAGACACGATGTCATCTGAACGAGCTCAAAACCAATTCTACGACGATGTCACAGTCAACCCAAATGCTGCTGTCACAATTTAATCGGTGCTGTGTTGGAATCGTAGTTCGTATTAATGCCAATATTTTCTTGCTTTTCAATGGATTTGTTGTTAATAACTGTTTGCCTTGACAATCTATGGCCATGTCTCTGTCTGGACGGGTGGGGGGTGGAGAGGTTGGGGGGCATACTGGATGAAGTGTGTTTAATGCCGAAAGCATTCGGTCCAGAGCATTCAAAGCAATGAATTTATCTCCTCTCCAAATGTGCTGCAACACTTGGTCAGGAGATTAGCGTTTAGCGTTAGCATTAGCATTAGTGTGTGATGTGTTTCTTCTCAGTTCACTGCAGGGAAAACTGTTATCAGCGCTGTTCACAACGAAATCTGGGAGTTTCGCGAACGTTGGTCAGATGTTGGACTTTGACGTGTTGTTTTCCTTGGAATTAGAAGATAGTAGAGGGAGAGAACGTGGAGGAATCATCCTCTCCCTCCTTCTCTTCATGATATGTTTTGTATCTTTTACTCGTGCCTTGTTTCTTCGATGCAGTCACCTCACTCCAGTGCAGTCTGTCACCTAATGTACTGTGCTTATTGTACAGTCAGTTGATGTACTTAATCCAAATGTAGTGGACTGTTGGATCCTGTCACATGGTCTCTCAGTCCATCAAAGACTCTGCAAAAAGGACACTGACTCTCACCACCCAGGTCCAGTGATGCCAATCCGCTCCTCTATTGCACATTCATTCTTACTTCTTGTTGTTGTCACGGTTGTTTGATGTCGCAGCTCTCATTGGAGGGATTTCCACTCCACCTGTAAATAACATCAAATCTGATTGGTTGGTTTGAGTTATTTGTTCTGAAATGAAAGTCTTTATTGTTTAGATGTTATTAATAACATGGGTGGGACAGAACCAGATACTGTATTTCACATGTAATACCCACAGAATACTTTTCTCTCTGAATCCAATTCATTTTGATTCTAGCTAATGAACCATGTCCAGGTTTTTGAGGGAGGCTGAAACCAAACTGTAAATGTGGAAGTGAAGAGTAAACTGGGATCTGCCACCTGCTGTACAAAATATTTCTGTCTCATCAGTAGGGTTGCAAAATCCTGTGGTTTTCCAGAAATCTTGGTTGGAGGGAGGATTCACGGAATTCCTGCTTATTCGCTTGTGTAATTCTAGGATTATTTTAACCAGGATTTCTGGAAAACTGGGGAATTTGGGGAAAGTTATCTGAATTTTGCAACTCTAGTCATGAGAAAGGGCTCTCTGAACCCGGACAGGTAATTGTTTTCATCTTTCTCATTGTGCTTGTGTGTGTGTTGTGAGAGAGGATGTGTGGATGATCAGAGTTTATGGTTGGGAGTGTAGGGGATTGTGTAGTTCTTACATGGTGGCACTTGTGCTCTTTGCTTCATTCTGTCACAAACACACAGGAAGGACAGCTGTGTTAGACACAGACTGTTTAAGTGACTATAGGTCCTGGATAGGCAACAAGAAAACAAGTATACAAGCCCCAAGGTGTGTGTGTAAAAGGAATCATCTATCCTCTACATAATTTGTGAAACATTCTAGCGTTGTCATTGTTCATCACAGTTGCCTTTTGTTGCATGGAAATCATTGTTTTTACACTTTCTATATTGTTGTTTTGATGTACTTTTTAATTCGAGTTTTGAAAGCCAAAGGGTTATTTTCAATTAGCCTTCACAAATATTGATTTAATGTTTTACTTTTTACAGTTCTGTTGTAATACTCTTGTTCTTTTGGGGGGGAAATACATCTGTTTACACCCGTATCTGAAATCACAGATTGCATATAAATGCATATGTCATGAATGTTTCTTGGTGAGTTTGGCTTTAAAATGCAGTTTCTGGATTTACTATTTGGTCTCCTGTGATGTTTTCTTAAATGTTGATTCATAACTATTAAATAGAACATATCCCCTTTACTTATTTATTCTGCTAAATACAGGTGAAGACCTATATATTGTTTTAATTGAGGTTCTACACTTCGAGGAGACGACCAAGATAATTATGAGAGGACAAGGAAAGAGACAGGATCGGGCAGGAAGAAGTTACTTGAGTTGCCACAGGGGTAGGACGGGGCTTGTTGAGTTGCCGCAGGGGTAGGACGGGGCTTGTTGAGTTGCCGCAGGGGTAGGACGGGGCTTGTTGAGTTGCCGCAGGGGTAGGACGGGGCTTGTTGAGTTGCCACAGGGGGAGGACGAGGCTTGTTGAGTTGCCGCAGGGGTAGGACGGGGCTTGTTGAGTTGCCACAGGGGGAGGACGAGGCTTGTTGAGTTGCCGCAGGGGTAGGACGGGGCTTGTTGAGTTGCCACAGGGGGAGGACGAGGCTTGTTGAGTTGCCGCAGGGGTAGGACGGGGCTTGTTGAGTTGCCGCAGGGGTAGGACGGGGCTTGTTGAGTTGCCACAGGGGGAGGACGAGGCTTGTTGAGTTGCCGCAGGGGGAGGACGGGGCTTGTTGAGTTGCCACAGGGGGGAGGCTTGTTGAGTTGCCACGGGGAGGACGGGGCTTGTTGAGTTGCCACAGGGGGAGGGGGAGGCTTGTTGAGTTGCCACGGGGGTAGGACGGGGCTTGTTGAGTTGCCACAGGGGGAGGATGGGGCTTGTTGAGTTGCCACAGGGGGAGGACGGGGCTTGTTGAGTTGCCACAGGTGGGTCAGGACGAGGCTTGTTGAGTTGCCACAGGTGGGGAGGACGAGACTTGTTGAGTTGCCACAGGTGGGGAGGACGAGGCTTGTTGAGTTGCCACAGGTGGGGAGGATGAGGCTTGTTGAGTTGCCACAGGTGGGGAGGACGAGGCTTGTTGAGTTGCCACAGGTGGGGAGGACGAGGCTTGTTGAGTTGCCACAGGTGGGGAGGATGAGGCTTGTTGAGTTGCCACAGGTGGGGAGGACGAGGCTTGTTGAGTTGCCACAGGTGGGGAGGACGAGGCTTGTTGAGTTGCCACAGGGGGAGGAAGAGGCTTGTTGAGTTACCGCAGGGGGGAGGTAGAGGCTAGTTGAGTTACCGCGGGGGGGGAGGATGAGGCTTGTTGAGTTGCCACAGGTGGGGAGGACGAGGCTTGTTGAGTTGCCACAGGTGGGGAGGACGAGGCTTGTTGAGTTGCCACAGGGGGAGGAAGAGGCTTGTTGAGTTACCGCAGGGGGGAGGTAGAGGCTAGTTGAGTTACCGCGGGGGGGGGGGGGGGGTAGAGGCTAGTTGAGTTACCGCAGGGGGGGAGGAAGAGGCTTGTTGAGTTACCGCAGGGGGGAGGTAGAGGCTAGTTGAGTTACCGCGGGGGGGGGGGGGGGGTAGAGGCTTGTTGAGTTACCGCAGGGGGGAGGTAGAGGCTAGTTGAGTTACCGCGGGGGGGGGGGGGGGGGTAGAGGCTAGTTGAGTTACCGCAGGGGGGGAGGTAGAGGCTAGTTGAGTTGCCACAGGTGGGGAGGACGAGGCTTGTTGAGTTGCCACAGGTGGGGAGGACGAGGCTTGTTGAGTTGCCACAGGGGGAGGAAGAGGCTTGTTGAGTTACCGCAGGGGGGAGGTAGAGGCTAGTTGAGTTACCGCGGGGGGGGAGGATGAGGCTTGTTGAGTTGCCACAGGTGGGGAGGACGAGGCTTGTTGAGTTGCCACAGGTGGGGAGGACGAGGCTTGTTGAGTTGCCACAGGGGGAGGAAGAGGCTTGTTGAGTTACCGCAGGGGGGAGGTAGAGGCTAGTTGAGTTACCGCGGGGGGGGGGGGGGGGGTAGAGGCTAGTTGAGTTACCGCAGGGGGGGAGGTAGAGGCTAGTTGAGTTACCGCGGGGGGGGGGTAGAGGCTAGTTGAGTTACCGCGGGGGAGGGGGGGGGGGGGGGGGTAGAGGCTAGTCGTGCCTCTACATTAAGTGCCAAGGTGTACCGTAGGGTCTGGGGTTAGAGAATGTGCATTGGTGCAGGGTCCATGTCAGCAAATGTTCTATATTCAGACCTCCGGTGAGAACATGTCCTATTGCTGTCATTCACAGAATAATTTCAACCTGGACGATGACCACCACGTAGTCATCCAACAATATAGAAATCAGAATAGTGGGGCTTACTTATTTCAACCTGTTCAAAACACATATTACCAGATGAGAGAAACAATAGACAGTCACACAGTCCTAGACAAAGAGAGGAGGCATATTGTGTGCTTTTACAGTAGAGCTGCATTGAGCAGGTGATACTGGAACTATCCTGGGGGGTGTACCGTAGGTGTGGTGGATAGATTATGCTTTACATAGGGAGAGACTGTTCCAGACTGGCAAAAACCCTAGAGATGCAGAGAGAGCTGGAGGGAGGGAGGGAGAGAGAGAGGGGTGGTGGGGTGCAGAACACACCCAGAGCCAGTGAACAGAATGTTTCATAACCAGGGGTGACTGGTGTGTCTGTGTTCCAGGGTGTAGAAGAATAGAATAGAGAAAGATCAGGAGCTGAGAGAACACCCCCTGGTGTTGGTAGTGTTGATGTCACTATAGGAGGAGCTCTCTGGACAGGAGCTCTCTGTCCACTCACACCCAGTCCAACCCTGGTCTTCTCCTCTTCCTTTCCTCCTCAACTCCTCTGGGATTGACCTGACCCCTACCTATTCCTCTCATCTATCATTTCTTCCTCCTGTCCTCCGTGTGGAGCAGTGACACAGAGCCATGCACCCCCAGCGTCCTCTCCCCCAGGCCATGCCCTCCTCCCTCGGGCAGAACCTGCGTGACATGGCCATGGGCCTAGGCAGAGGGAAGAACTTCCTTGGTGGGAACATTGCCTACGGCTTCATCCAGTCCCTCAAGGAGTGCCTCTACTTCGTACTCTGCTGCTGGTGCATCAAGGAGATACTGGACTGACTGACTGAGACACTACGAGAGGGAGAAAGGGGCACGAGGGTGAGGTTCTCTTTCCTGCGTGTCTCTGGATGTGTTTTTCTCTTCCTCCTCTTCACTCTTTCTCCTCTGTGTTTAACATCTTAGCTGGGGAGAGAAAAACAGTGTGAAGCAGTGTAAGTATGAGTCTTGTCATTACATACAGTAGATACTGTACATAGTTTGACTCCAAAATAGAAGACGTTTGCCAAACTGTTTACTGACAACATAATTTCCTTTCAGCTACGGTACATGTTACCTGTAAAATATTCTACCAAGTATGTAGGACTGTGTAGTATGTTATGGTTTACATGTTGTACTATCTGGCCCTGGTGTGTGGATTTGCTCCTCTTAGTGCCCATGATGCAGTTCTGTATTCCTGTCTGGAGGCTTGGGAAACTGATGTGCTGCCTGGTGTATCAGAGGATCTCTGTTATTCTCTGATCCTGAGCCAGTCGGTCTGGAGACCTGCAGTGTGTGTGTGAAGCGTCGTCTTAACACCAATCAGCTGATCCTAGACCTGTGGAGAAACCAAACCTGTGAGGCAATGGACATGGCTTTTGATGCTGCTTAGGTCACATTTAATTCCAAGTTTTATTAATTTCTGTACAGTCTTAATATGCAAGGAATAAAGTATATCTGATTTTGTTTGTGTGTGCCAACCAGAGTCAGGTGATGTGTGTGTGTGAGAAACAAAAAAGTAGAGCCTGACATCTGCCAATGTCATCATAGTGTCAGGTTGCACCACTCAACATCGGAAAAGCATTGCGTATGGTATATTTTGCATACCCACTCTTATCACCTGCGAGTGTCAATCAATTTGAAAGTGTGCCCATTGAGCGACACGAGAGAGCGAATATCATTGGCGAGATGGGCAAGGAGGGGTGGGACGTCAGAGAATGCCCTTCCCGGTTGGACAAGAGAGCCTGGCTCACGCAAGTGTCAAAGACTCTTCCAAGTTCCGAAGTTGGGTGCATTCAATTAATTTGTCAGAAAGGGATTTACACACAATTGCCATTTATAAGGGAACCACCGCGTTCAGAGGTAAGTGCAGTACATTTTCTAATTTTACGTTAGATGTTACCGTTTCCTGGTTCTCGACTGAGGTTAAAGTAACTATCTGGATTTTTCGGTGGAAGGGATTCAAGTTTTTCATAGTAGGTTGGCAGAAAACAGGTTTATTTTCAACTGACTAGTACATGTTTTATAACGGATGTAGTAAAGTTTCAGTATTATTTAGTTCTATATTGTGTTACCACCGATGGTCACAATGTTTCACTCGATTATGATTTTTTATTTTTCTAAATGGTTCATCAGTGGAGATGCCGTGTGACAGTTGACATTTTAGAGTACACACCTTCTTTGTCGACACTGAGATGGATAACATGCAAATTAGGTGTCAGGGAGCGATGATTCATTGCCAGGCTTAGGTAGGTGGAACACTTGTCTAGTCGATGTTAGGCTGTAAATGTTTAAACAAGGCCAGCAGTGTAGCGTTGTGACCATTTTTGGTAATTTTCTTTCCCCGAGACACAGATAAATATATATAATAGGCTGTTGGCACACAGACGGAAGAAGCATGTGACAACTCAAAAATAAATGTAATTAAAGATGAAAGAGAATGAGAGAATCTCGTTTCAAAGCACATCCTCTATTACCCATGCCTATTTAAGCAAATATAAAGAGGGAAAAGTGCAGTTTGCAGTGGACGCCTGTATAGGCCAAGTGTGCTACCACTGGCGCCGAATGAAAATAGCAGGTTAGGTGAATTAGGTTAAGTTTAGGAAAAGGTTTAGGAGTTAGCTAAAATGCAACTTTTGACTTCAATTTGACAAAAGCTGTATCCCTTCTAGACATGATCCACTTCAGAGAGCGAGTACGGAAGAATGAGGTCTTTCATTCATCTTTCATTGACACCATTTTTACAAATGTTTTTCTTTAAACAAGCTAGATGTATTTTATATAGAATTCTAGGCTACATACATAGGTCTAGAGAACATTTACTATTTACAGTGGCTATTTTAACATGTACATCTTGGTGGGGCAAATATATATATATATTATACCAACAATACATTAATTGCACTATAGTGGTGACAAACAGTGATTTCTTTTCAGCACCGTGGAGTGAATCCTTACCACTGCTACAGTAACAGTATAACTTTAGACCGTCCCCTCGCGCGAACCAGGGACCCTCTGCACACATCAACAACAGTCACCCACGAAGCATCATTACCCATCGCTCCTTAAAAGCCGCGGCCCTTGCAGAGCAAGAGGAACAATTACTAGGTCTCAGAGCAAGTGACGTCACAGATTGAAACGCCATTTATCGCGCACCAGCGCTAACCGTTTCACATCCGTTACACTCACCCCCCTTTTGACCTCGTCCTTTTTCGCAGCAACCAGTGATCCGGGTCAACAGCATCAATATAACAGTATAACTTTAGACCGTCTCCTCGCCCATACCCGGGCACCAGGGATCCTCTGCACACATCAACAACAGTCACCCACGAAGCATCGTTACCCATCGCTCCACAAAAGCCGCGGCCCTTGCAGAGCAAGGGGAACAACTACTAGGTCTCAGAGCAAGTGACTCACAGATTGAAATGCTATTTAGCGCGCACCACCGCTAACCGTTTCACATCCGTTACACTACACCTGGCTATCAGCGGAGTCTCCTCTGGCAGCGACAGTTAATTCAAGCCTCATTTACTGTATTTTATGAAAACATAGCTGATTTGGCTGACTTGCTTAAGGATCAGCGCAAACAAATGTCTGTACATATTTTACCCTTATTTAACCACCTGGCCAAGATAGAAAAGCAGTTCGACACATACAACAACAGAGTTGCACATGGAATAAACAAACATACAGTTAATAATACAATAGAAAATACAGTGTGTGCAAATGAGGTAGAATAAGGGAGGTAAGGCAATCAATAGGCCATAGTGGTGAAATAATTACAATATAGCAATTAAACACTGGAGTGATAGATGTGCAGAAGATGAGTGTGCAAGTAGAGATACTGGGGTGCAAAGGAGAGAAATAAATAAAATAACAGTATGGGGTTGAGGTAGTTGGATGGGCTGTTTACAGATGGGCTATGTACTGGTGCAGTGATCTGTGAGCTGCTCTGACAGCTGGTGCTTAAAGTTAGTGAGGGAGATATGACTTTCCAGCTTCAGTGATAAAAAAAAAATGCAGTTCATTCCAGTCATTGGCAGCAGAGAACTGGAAGGAAAGGTGGCGAAAGGAGGAATTGACTGTTGGGGTGACAGTGAAATATAACTGATGGAGCGGGGGCTACGGTTGGGTGCTGCTATGGTGACCAGTGAGCTGAGATAAGATGGGGCTTCAGCTAGCAGACTTATAGATGACCTTGAGCCAGTGGGTTTGACGACAAATATGAAGCGAGGGCCAGCCAACGAGAGCGTACAGGTCGCAGTGGTGGGTAGTATTTTTATTTTTTATTTTTTTATTTCACCTTTTATTTAACCAGGTAGGCTAGTTGAGAACAAGTTCTCATTTACAACTGCGACCTGGCCAAGATAAAGCATAGCAGTGTGAACAGACAACACAGTGTTACACATGGAGTAAACAATTAACAAGTCAATAACACAGTAGAAAAAAAAGTCTATATACATTGTGTGCAAAAGGCATGAGGAGGTAGGCGAATAATTACAATTTTGCAGATTAACACTGGAGTGATAAATTATCAGATGGTCATGTACAGGTAGAGATACTGGTGTGCAAAAGAGCAGAAAAGTAAATAAATATAAACAGTATGGCGATGAGGTAGGTAAATTGGGTGGGCTATTTACCGATAGACTATGTACAGCTGCAGCAATCGGTTAGCTGCTCAGATAGCAGATGTTTGAAGTTGGTGAGGGAGATAAAAGTCTCCAACTTCAGCAATTTTTGCAATTCGTTCCAGTCACAAGCAGCAGAGAACTGGAACGAAAGGCGACCAAATGAGGTGTTGGCTTTAGGGATGATCAGTGAGATACACCTGCTGGAGCGCGTGCTATGGGTGGGTGTTGCCATCGTGACCAGTGAACTGAGATAAGGCGGAGCTTTACCTAGCATGGACTTGTAGATGACCTGGAGCCAGTGGGTCTGGCGACGAATATGTAGCGAGGGCCAGCCGACTAGAGCATACAGGTCGCAGTGGTGGGTGGTATAAGGTGCTTTAGTAACAAAACGGATGGCACTGTGATAAACTGCATCCAGTTTGCTGAGTAGAGTATTGGAAGCTATATTGTAGATGACATCGCCGAAGTCGAGGATCGGTAGGATAGTCAGTTTTACTAGGGTAAGTTTGGCGGCGTGAGTGAAGGAGGCTTTGTTGCGGAATAGAAAGCCGACTCTAGATTTGATTTTAGATTGGAGATGTTTGACATGAGTCTGAAAGGAGAGTTTACAGTCTAGCCAGACACCTAGGTACTTATAGATGTCCACATATTCTAGGTCGGAACCATCCAGGGTGGTGATGCTAGTCGGGCGTGCGGGTGCAGGCAGCGAACGGTTGAAAAGCATGCATTTGGTTTTACTAGCGTTTAAGAGCAGTTGGAGGCCACGGAAGGAGTGTTGTATGGCGTTGAAACTCGTTTGGAGGTTAGATAGCACAGTGTCCAAGGAAGGGCCGGAAGTATACAGAATGGTGTCGTCTGCGTAGAGGTGGATCAGGGAATCGCCCGCAGCAAGAGCAACATCATTGATATATACAGAGAAAAGAGTCGGCCCGAGAATTGAACCCTGTGGCACCCCCATGGAGACTGCCAGAGGACTGGACAACATGCCCTCCGATTTGACACACTGAACTCTATCTGCAAAGTAGTTGGCGAACCAGGCAAGGCAGTCATTAGAAAAACCGAGGCTACTGAGTCTGCCGATAAGAATATGGTGATTGACAGAGTCGAAAGCCTTGGCCAGGTCGATGAAGACGGCTGCACAGTACTGTCTTTTATCGATGGCGGTTATGATATCATTTAGTACCTTGAGCGTGGCTGAGGTGCACCCGTGACGGGCTCGGAAACCAGATTGCACAGCGGAGAAGGTACGGTGGGATTTGAGATGGTCAGTGACCTGTTTGTTGACTTGGCTTTCGAAGACCTTAGATAGGCAGGGCAGGATGGATATAGGTCTGTAATAGTTTGGGTCCAGGGTGTCTCCCCCTTTGAAGAGGGGGATGACTGCGGCAGCTTTCCAATCCTTGGGGATCTCAGACGATATGAAAGAGAGGTTGAACAGGCTGGTAATAGGGGTTGCGACAATGGCGGCGGATAGTTTCAGAAATAGAGGGTCCAGATTGTCAAGCCCAGCTGATTTGTACGGGTCCAGGTTTTGCAGCTCTTTCAGAACATCTGCTATCTGGATTTGGGTAAAGGAGAACCTGGAGAGGCTTGGGCGAGTAGCTGTGGGGGTGGGGGGGGGGGGGGGGGCGGAGCTGTTGGCAGAGGTTGGAGTAGCCAGGAGGAAGGCATGGCCAGTCGTTGAGAAATGCTTGTTGAAGTTTTCGATAATCATGGATTTATCGGTGGTGACCGTTTTACCTAGCCTCAGTGCAGTGGGCAGCTGGGAGGAGGTGCTCTTGTTCTCCATGGACTTTACAGTGTCCCAGAACTTTTTGGAGTTAGAGCTACAGGATGCAAATTTCTGGCACAGTGATCGACTGCATCCAATTTGCTGAGTGTTGGGAGGCTATTTTGTAAATGACTTCGCTGAAGTCAAGGATTGGTAGGATAGTCAGTTTTACAAGGAGATGTTTGGAAGCATGAGTGAAAGATGCTTTTTTGCGAAATAGGAAGCGGATTCTAGATTTAATTTTGGATTGGAGATGCTTAATGTGAGTCTGGAAGGAGAGTTTACAGTCTAACCAGACTATGTGGACAACTACAAATACCAATTCAGGACCGTCCAGAGTAGTGATGCTGGGCAGGTGTGGGCAGCGATCGGTTGAAGAGCATGCATTTAGTTTTACTTGCATTTAAGAGCAGTTGGAGGCCACGGAAGGAGAGGTTAGTTAAGTGTCCAAAGATGGGCCAGAAGTATACAGAATAAGTGTCTAATATCGGCTGAAAGCTTAAATTCTTGTTAATATAACTGCACTGTCCAATTTACAGTGGCTATTAATGCAAAAAAATGTCATGCTATTGTTTGAGGAGAGCTCCTAATAATATAACACTTTTTTCACCACGATAGGTTTGAAAATTCACCTCTGAAGGTGAAATGTGTACTTCATTCTTAAATCTTGCTCTGATTTATCATCCGAAGGGTCCCAGAGATAACATGAAGTGTCGTTTTGTTAGATAAAATTCTTTGTCATTTCCTAAAAAGGTCCATATGGCATTCACGATCAATTTTGTATTTCCACGCGTTATATTTGCAAAGTAAGGAATCTGTGAAAATCTCACCCTAAACGTTGTTTTAACAAGTCAAATCATGTTCATATGTATTCCTCAGAGATCCTAGAAGGTAACAAGACTTCACTATATCGTTACGGGTGTAGTATATCCTAAAGGACACCATATTTGGTCCGAGTGCGATGCCTTAATGGCACGCCGATGACGCGGGCAGTCATCACTTCAGCTACTGTATCTTTGTCAAATAAGCACCAATCGGGGGCCAAACAAAGCTAGCTAGATAGCCAGTGAGCTGGGCTTTACGGGAGTATCCGGAAACCAAGTATATGTTGTAAAATGTAGCTACTAACCTTGTACGACAACATCCCTTTTCATTTTGGACAAAAATTAAAAGGATATTCACAGTTATGAAAATTGGTTGTTTTGTTGAACGTATAATATGGCTACTAATACTTGGAAAGCTAAATCAAGTCCAAGTATACAGATTTGACGATATCCTTGCAGAAAAATGTCATATGAATGCGAATGTCTCCTTCATGATTTGCCCAAATGTACCTGGGGACTTCACACTAAAAGTCTTGTAGTTCACTCATACTTCAAGTTATCCATCTTAAACTTTGCACATTCACTCCTGCCATCTTGTGGACACTATCAGAATTACAACCAGTGATAGCTACAACTGTGACCTTTCTCTTCCATTTCAAAGATGGTGGTAGAAGACCTGTTGTTTTTTTCTTTGTATTTTCTTCTACCATATCCTATTGTGTTTATATTCTCCTACATCCAATTCACATTTTCACAAACTTCAAAGTGTTTCTCTGCTGCCAATGACTGGAATGAACTGCAATTTTATTTTTATTTTTAAATCACTGAAGCTGGAGACTCATATCTTCCTCACTAACTAGTGATTTTTTTAATTATGAGGGGGAAAGGGACCAAATTATTAGGGTGAGTCAGCTTACTACACAACACAACATCTTAGCTATAGTATACATATCCCCCTGGAATATTACATTTATGCAGCAGCATACAATGCATTGTTGGACTCACCTTGTTGTGTTGTGCTCACTTGAACAGGAAGGTGACGCAGCGGTCCTTCATGGGCAATTTCTGTCATCAAACTTTGTCATCAAAGTCTGGCATTCTCTGGATTTATAGTGCTTTCAAGACAACTGGGAACTCAGGGGGGGAAACAAGGTGAGCTCTAGAAAGAGGCCCAAGTCCCGGCTTGTTATTTAGAGTTGTATGACCGTTCAAAACGTATTTTCCCAGTCCGAGCTCTTTTTTTTTTACGTGTTCCCAGTTGTCTGGAACTCACTGAGGTCTGAGATTTCCCAGTTCCGGGTTTCCAGTTGTTTTGAATGCTGTATTCAAATTGTTTTTAATAACCTGCCCAGGGACTGCGGTTGAAAATTAGCCGGCTGGCTAAAACCGACACTTTTACTGAAACGTTGATAAATGTGCACTGTCCCTGTAAAAAAAACTCAAACTGTAGAAGTCTGGGTTGACCGCATGGCTAATGTATTCACCCTTTTATGGCCCATGGTGTTTGAATGTTTATCCTTTTAAGCTTGGAAAATAAACCTTAAACCCTTAAACCCAGACTTGGACTACACACCCCCTCCACTGAATAGCAGGCTAGTAATTGCTTTGCAATGTTTGCAGTTAGCCACTGATTCCTTCCAAACCACTCATTGTTGAATTTGAAATTTCCAACTTCTTGTGTAATGTTTATGTCCAATTACCGATGAGCAACGATACATTTTATGTATAATTTCTCTTCATATGACAAGTATTGAAAGGATTTGCCAGTAGATTGTTGACTTGGTTCATGATTTTGACTGCTAGCTAGGACTTTGAAATGTTGACATGATCAGTCCAATCAAAGCTACGGGAGATATGTGATTTGACGACATTTTATCTGTGGACAAAGACCTTGAGCCTTCATGGATGGGCACCCAAGGGGCTTGAATTTTCAAGCTCTACCTGTAGATTTTGCAGTGACTTAGTGTCCCCATGAGACACCTGCATTTTGGAGCTGCCTTAAGAAAGCAAAAAAGAGACTATGCGGCTTTATTAACTCAATGATTGTTTGCAAACTGACATTAATGCCAAAATAACATGCAAAAAAAATATATACATGTGTTATTTGTATATTTTTTAGCTCTGCCCTGAATGACGGGTCACCACTGCCTCTTTAAATGATCCACAGTTAAGACAGTGGCGCTCCTTCAGAATGCGTGTGCATGTTTGATTGATTCACCAGGGCACTGTTCGCTCTTTCTGTCTTGGAGTCTATCTCATTGGCTCTATATTTAGCTAGGCTAATATCTATATTTAAGTCATTCCACGATATGCTCCACAATGCTCGTTGGCCCGAGGCGACATTCAGCAGGCCTCTCATGGGAAGACTCTGATTAGAAGACCTAAATGACTGTGGGACAGAGAAGAGACATGAGGGACTGAAGTGTGTCATGCTGTGATCTGACAAAAGTGGCATGATTGAAGATGGTGTCAGACACAATGAAAATAATAGCCCGTATTGGAAGTAGCCCAGAAAGTCCAATTTAATAGAAGAACATACTTTTAAAAGTAGACAGGACACTTTTCCCCCCTAATTTCAATAAACGTACTAATGCATGTATGCAGTTTATTGCGTCGTTTTAGAACCCTGTCCAGTATTTTCAGTCAGTTGGTTTCTGCCCCTGTAATTTCAGCCTGAGTGGAGGTGCCTCCTGCACTGCCTGGCCAGACATAGAATCACAATGACTAGAATGGACTAGTTCTCTAAAATCCACCATCTACCGAATGAAAATAGAATTTGCCATTTTGTGCATGTGTAGTAGAACTTTGAGAAAGGCACAATAAAAAAGATTGTGGTTGGCATCAATTAATCGAACATAAAAAAATAAATAATAATAATACCTGGCCTTCCTGTACCTAGTGTGGCTCCGGGTGTAGGCCAATCCACTGCTGCTTTGGGAATGTCTGTTCTACTAATTCTAATTCTACAATGGCCCGAGCCATAGTAACCCCTGTTTCTGCCAAAGCATGTGCTACCACAATGCTAGCAACACACACTATACTACTAATGAAGGACTAAATACACTCACAGGAGTGTGCACTTCATGTACACACACACACACTTCCTGTGCATGTATAAACAGAGGATGTAAATGGGGAGTTTAAGCAGCAGAATGAGGAGTGGAACAGTACTGTAGCATACTGATGCTGTAGGGCCTTCAGTAGCAGAATGAGGACAGTACTGTAGCATACTGATGCTGTAGGGCCTTCAGTAGCAGAATGAGGACAGTACTGTAGCATACTGATGCTGTAGGGCCTTCAGTAGCTGAATGAGGACAGTACTGTAGCACACTGATGCTGTAGGGCCTTCAGTAGCTGAATGAGGACAGTACTGTAGCATACTGATGCTGTAGGGCCTTCAGTAGCTGAATGAGGACAGTACTGTAGCATACTGATGCTGTAGGGCCTTCAGTAGCAGAATGAGGAGTAGAACAGTACTATAGCATACTGATGCTGTGGGGCCTTCAGTAGCAGAATGAGGAGTAAAACAGTACTATAGCATACTGATGCTGTGGGGCCTTCAGTAGCAGAATGAGGAGTAGAACAGTACTATAGCATACTGATGCTGTAGGGTCTTCAGTAGCAGAATGAGGACAGTACTGTAGCACACTGATGCTGTAGGGCCTTCAGTAGCAGAATGAGGACAGTACTGTAGCATACTGATGCTGTAGGGTCTTCAGTAGCAGAATGAGGACAGTACTGTAGCACACTGATGCTGTAGGGCCTTCAGTAGCAGAATGAGGACAGTACTGTAGCATACTGATGCTGTAGGGCCTTCAGTAGCAGAATGAGGAGTAGAACAGTACTATAGCACACTGATGCTGTAGGGCCTTCAGTAGCAGAATGAGGAGTAGAACAGTACTATAGCATACTGATGCTGTAGGGCCTTCAGTAGCAGAATGAGGAGTAAAACAGTACTATAGCATACTGATGCTGTAGGGCCTTCAGTAGCAGAATGAGGAGTAAAACAGTACTATAGCATACTGATGCTGTAGGGCCTTCAGTAGCAGAATGAGGAGTAGAACAGTACTATAGCACACTGATGCTGTAGGGCCTTCAGTAGCAGAATGAGGACAGTACTGTAGCATACTGATGCTGTAGGGCCTTCAGTAGCAGAATGAGGAGTAAAACAGTACTATAGCATACTGATGCTGTGGGGCCTTCAGTAGCTGAATGAGGACAGTACTGTAGCATACTGATGCTGTAGGGCCTTCAGTAGCAGAATGAGGACAGTACTGTAGCATACTGATGCTGTAGGGCCTTCAGTAGCAGAATGAGGACAGTACTGTAGCATACTGATGCTGTAGGGCCTTCAGTAGCAGAATGAGGACAGTACTGTAGCATACTGATGCTGTAGGGCCTTCAGTAGCAGAATGAGGAGTAAAACAGTACTATAGCATACTGATGCTGTGGGGCCTTCAGTAGCTGAATGAGGACAGTACTGTAGCATACTGATGCTGTAGGGCCTTCAGTAGCAGAATGAGGACAGTACTGTAGCATACTGATGCTGTAGGGCCTTCAGTAGCAGAATGAGGACAGTACTGTAGCATACTGATGCTGTAGGGCCTTCAGTAGCAGAATGAGGACAGTACTGTAGCATACTGATGCTGTAGGGCCTTCAGTAGCAGAATGAGGACAGTACTGTAGCATACTGATGCTGTAGGGCCTTCAGTAGCAGAATGAGGACAGTACTGTAGCATACTGATGCTGTAGGGCCTTCAGAGATTCAAACCAGCAACCTTTCGATTACTGACCCAACGCTCATAGCCACTAGGCTACCTGCCGCCCCTATAGTGATGAACTGTAATGTAGCATACTGACTCTGTAAGGCCTTCAGTAACAGAATGAGAAGTGGAACAGTGAACTGTACTGTATCATACTGACTCTGAGCGGATGGTCGGGGGGGCGGAACAAGAAGCCCAAACAGATACTTTTTCTTGCCACTGTATCTGAACCCTTTGGAAATACCTGGATTTCTGCATAAATTGGTCATAAAATGTGATCTGATCTTCGTCTAGGTCACAACAATAGACAAAGTCTTCTTAAACTAATAACTCAAACAATTATACCTTATCATGTCTTTATTGAACACACCGTGTAAACATTCACAGTGTAGGGTGGAAGAAGTATGTGAATCCTCTGATTTAATAACTGTTGACCCTCCTTTGGCAGCAATAACCTCAACCACATGTTTTCTGTAGTTGCGGATCAGACCTGCACAACGGTCAGGAGGGATTTTGGACCATTCCTCTTTACAAAACCATTCTTTATAGTTGGGATGATGTTTTGATGTTTGTGTGCTGTGCCTTTTTTCTCCACACACAGTGTTGTGTGTTCCTTCCTTCCAAACAAATCAACCGTAGTTTCATCTGTCCACAGAATATTTTGCCAGGAGCTCTGTGGAACATCCAGGTGCACTTTTGCGAACTTCCGATGTGCAGCAATCTTTTTTTTGGACAGCAGTGGCGTCTTTCGTGGTGTTCTCCCATATAAACACCATTCTTGTTTTATGTATCGTAGATTCGTCAACAGATGTTGGCATGTTCCAGAGATTTCTGTAAGTCTTTAGCTGACACTCTGGGTTTCTTCTTAACCCCCATTGAGCATTCTGCTCTGTGCTCTAGCAGTCATCTTTGCTGAACTTTCTCCATTTACATCAAAGCTTTTAGAGATATTGTTGTAACCCTTTCCAGATTTATGCAAGTCAACAATTCTTAATCTTGGGTCTTCTGAGATCTCATTTGTTCGAGGCATGGTTCACTTCGGGCAATGCTTCTTGTGAATAGCAAACTCACATTTTGTGAGTTTTTTTTATTTTTTATAGGGCAGGGCAGCTCTAACCAACATCTCCAATCTCATCTCATTGACTGGACTCCAGGTTAGCTGACTCCTGACTACAATGAGCTTTTGGAGAAGTCATTAACCTAGGAGTTCACATACTTTTCAAACCTACACTGTGTATGTTTAAATTATGTATTCAATATAGACAAGAACAATACAATAATTTGTGTTATTAGTTTAAGCACACTGTTTGTCTATTGTTGTGACTTAGATGAAGATCAGATCAAATGTTATGACTAATTTATACAGAAATCCAGGTAATTCCAAAGGGTTCACATACTTTTTCTTTCCACTATGTTTGACTAAAATAATCATTTCAAACCTTGCTTACCTTTGTGTACAACCACGTGTCTCTCTGTTATGCATGGGAATCCTTACAACAGACTTATTGAATTAAAATCTCTTGGAGCTGATTTCCTGGTGTTCTTACAGTCTTTTTAGTATCTGTACATAAAGTCTATAGCAACACTATTCAGGCCCTGGGGGCCTCTCTGCAGTACTGCTGCCTTTCTCCTCTCCCTCTGGCCCTTACTCTATCAATGTAATGTAATCGCCCATGACAGGCACACACTTGGTTTCCCAGGTTTAAATCAGTTGAAGGAAAGAATGAAAATCATTAAACTGTGGACCTTGAGGCCAGGATTTCAATATTGCTGGCCTACTGTAGGCCTATCTATAGCCTGTGCTGAAGTACTGTGTTTGACTTGCAGGTGCTGGTCAGAGCCACGAGGGGGCAATGTCTGACAACAGTGGTGCTGCCAACAGCAGTAGCTGGACTGTCCTCACAGCTGAGGTACGCTCTCTTTACACTTTAGTGTGTGTGTGTGTGTGTGTGTGTGTGTGTGTGTGTGCACTGCAGAGTTTACAAAAGTTTGAGTTTTGAACATTTTGTTTTTCAAATGGGATTAATGTGTCACCATATGGGTCAATTAAATGTGTGTGTCTCAGGAGACTGTTGCTGAGACACTGAGGCCTGTAGCGGAGGGAACAGAACACCATGAAAATACACCCAGTCATACTGCTGCAGAGAAACCTACAGGTACACCCAGTCATACTGCTGCAGAGAAACCTACAGGTACACCCAGTCATACTGCTGCAGAGAAACCTACAGGTACGCCCAGTCATACTGCTGCAGAGAAACCTACAGGTACACCCAGTCATACTGCTGCAGAGAAACCTACAGGTACGCCCAGTCATACTGCTGCAGAGAAACCTACAGGTACACCCAGTCATACTGCTGCAGAGAAACCTACAGGTACGCCCAGTCATACTGCTGCAGAGAAACCTACAGGTACGCCCAGTCATACTGCTGCAGGGAAACCTACAGGTACGCCCAGTCATACTGCTGCAGAGAAACCTACAGGTACACCCAGTCATACTGCTGCGGATAAACCTACAGGTACACCCAGTCATACTGCTGCAGAGAAACCTACAGGTACACCCAGTCATACTGCTGCAGAGAAACCTACAGGTACACCCAGTCATACTGCTGCAGAGAAACCTACAGGTACACCCAGTCATACTGCTGCAGAGAAACCTACAGGTACACCCAGTCATACTGCTGCAGATAAACCTACAGGTACACCCAGTCATACTGCTGCAGAGAAACCTACAGGTACACCCAGTCATACTGCTGCAGAGAAACCTACAGGTACACCCAGTCATACTGCTGCAGAGAAACCTACAGGTACACCCAGTCATACTGCTGCAGATAAACCTACAGGTACGCCCAGTCATACTGCTGCAGAGAAACCTACAGGTACACCCAGTCATACTGCTGCAGAGAAACCTACAGGTACACCCAGTCATACTGCTGCAGAGAAACCTACAGGTACGCCCAGTCATACTGCTGCAGAGAAACCTACAGGTACACCCAGTCATACTGCTGCAGAGAAACCTACAGGTACACCCAGTCATACTGCTGCAGATAAACCTACAGGTACACCCAGTCATACTGCTGCAGATAAACCTACAGGTACGCCCAGTCATACTGCTGCAGAGAAACCTACAGGTACGCCCAGTCATACTGCTGCAGATAAACCTACAGGTACACCCAGTCATACTGCTGCAGATAAACCTACAGGTACACCCAGTCATACTGCTGCAGAGAAACCTACAGGTACACCCAGTCATACTGCTGCAGAGAAACCTACAGGTACACCCAGTCATACTGCTGCAGAGAAACCTACAGGTACGCCCAGTCATACTGCTGCAGAGAAACCTACAGGTACGCCCAGTCATACTGCTGCAGAGAAACCTACAGGTACGCCCAGTCATACTGCTGCAGATAAACCTACAGGTACACCCAGTCATACTGCTGCAGATAAACCTACAGGTACGCCCAGTCATACTGCTGCAGATAAACCTACAGGTACACCCAGTCATACTGCTGCAGATAAACCTACAGGTACACCCAGTCATACTGCTGCAGAGAAACCTACAGGTACACCCAGTCATACTGCTGCAGAGAAACCTACAGGTACGCCCAGTCATACTGCTGCAGAGAAACCTACAGGTACACCCAGTCATACTGCTGCAGAGAAACCTACAGGTACGCCCAGTCATACTGCTGCAGATAAACCTACAGGTACACCCAGTCATACTGCTGCAGATAAACCTACAGGTACGCCCAGTCATACTGCTGCAGATAAACCTACAGGTACACCCAGTCATACTGCTGCAGATAAACCTACAGGTACACCCAGTCATACTGCTGCAGAGAAACCTACAGGTACACCCAGTCATACTGCTGCAGAGAAACCTACAGGTACGCCCAGTCATACTGCTGCAGAGAAACCTACAGGTACACCCAGTCATACTGCTGCAGAGAAACCTACAGGTACGCCCAGTCATACTGCTGCAGAGAAACCTACAGGTACACCCAGTCATACTGCTGCAGAGAAACCTACAGGTACGCCCAGTCATACAGTGAGCACCAAAAATATTGGACGTGTTTTGGCTCTGTACTCCATCACTTTGGATTTGAAATGAGGTTAAAGGGCAGACTGTCAAGCTTTGATTTGAGGGTATTTTCATACATATTGGGTGAACTGTGTAGAATTAACAGCACTTGTTGTACATAGTACCCCTAGTATAGGGAACAAATTCACTTCTCAAATCAAAATGTATTTGTCACGTACACATGGTTAGCAGATGTTAATGCGAGTGTAGAACATGCTTGTGTTTCTAGTTCCAACCATGCAGTAATATGTAACAAGTAATCTAACCTAACAATTTCGCAACAACTACCTTATACACAGAAGTGTAAAGGAATGAATAAGAATATGTACATAAAAATATATGAATGAGCGATGGCCGAACGGCATAGGCAAGATGCAGTAGATGGTATAGAGTACAGTATATACATATGAGATGAGTAATGTAGGGTATGTAAACATGATATAAAGTGGCATTGTTTAAAGTGGATAGTGATACATTTATTACATTAATTTTTACCATTATTAAAGTGGCTGGAGTTGAGTCAGTATGTTGGCAGCAGCCACTCAATGTTAGTGGTGACTGTTTAACAGTCTGATGGCCTTGAGATAGAAGCTGTTTTTCAGTGTCTCGGTCCCAGCTTTGATGCACCTGTACTGACCTCGCCTTCTGGGTGATAGCGGGGTGAACAGGCAGTGGCTCGGATGGTTGTTGTCCTTGATGATCTTTATGGCCTTCCTGTGACATCGGGTGGTGTAGGTGTCCTGGAGGGCAAGTAGTTTGCCCCCAGTGATGCGTTGTGCAGACCTCACCACCCTCTGGAGAGCCTTACGGTTGTGGGCGGTGCAGTTGCCGTACCAGGCGGTGATACAGCCCAACAGGATGCTCTCAATTGTGCATCTGTAAAAGTTTGTGTGTTTTTGGTGACAAGCGGAATTTCTTCAACCTCCTGAGGTTGAAGAGGCGCTGTTGCGCCTTATTAACCGCACTGTCTGTGTGGGTGGACCAGTTTGTCCGTGATGTGTACGCTGAGGAACTTAACTTCCCACCTTCTCCACTACTGTCCCGTCGATGTGGATTTCCTGAAGTCCACAATCATCTCCTTTTGTTTTGTTGACGTTGAGTGTGAGGTTATTTTCCTGACACCACACTCCGAGGGCCCTCACCTCCTCCCTGTTGTTGTCGTTGTTGGTAATCAAGCCTACCACTGTAGTGTCATCTGCAAACTTGATGATTGAGTTGGAGGCATGTATGGCCACGCAGTCATGAGTGAACAGGGAGTACAGGAGAGGGATGTGAACGCACCCTTGTGGGGTTCCAGTGTTGAGGATCATTGGGGTGGAGATGTTGTTACCTACCCTCACCACCTGGGGGTGGCCCGTCAGGAAGTCCAGGACCCTGTTGCACAGGGTGGGGTCGAGACCCAGGGTCTCGAGCTTAATGACGAGTTTGGAGGGTTCTGTGGTGTTAAATGCTGAGCTGTAGTCGATGAACAGCATTCTTACATAGGTATTCCTCTTTCCCAGATGGGTTAGGGCAGTGTGATTGCGATTGCGTCGTCTGTGGACCTATTTGGGCGGTAAGCAAATTGGAGTGGGTCTAGGGTGTCAGGTAGGGTGGAGGTGGTGTGGTCCTTGACTAGTCTCTCAAAGCACTTCATGATGACAGAAGTAGTAGTAGTCGTTTAGCTCAGTTACCTTAGCTTTCTTGGGAACAGGAACAATGGTGGCCCTCTTGAAGCATGTGGGAACAGCAGACTGGGATAGGGATTGATTGAATATGTCCGTAAACACACCAGCCAGCTGGTCTGCGCATGCTCTGAGGACGCGGCTGGGGATGCCGTCTGGGCCTGCAGCCTTGCGAGGGTTAACACGTTTAAATGTTTTACTCATGTTGGCTGCAGTAAAGGAGAGCCCACCGGTTTTGGTAGCGGGCCGTGTCAGTGGCATTGTATTGTCCTCAAAGTGAGCAAAGAAGTTGTTTAGTATTACATAAAGCGTGTGACTCTACGAACTTGTTGGATGCATTTGCTGTTTGTTTTGGTTGTGTTTCAGATACTTTTTTGCCCAGTAGAAATGAATGGTAAATGAATGGTAAATGAATGGTAAATGAATGAATTGTATCGTTTTAAGTCAGGTTTATTGTAAATATGTATATATGTTTTTAAACACTTCTACATTGATGTGAAAGCTGCCAAGATTACGGATAGTCCTGAATGAATTGTGAATAATGATGAGTGAGAAAGTTAGACGCTCAAATACCCCCCTCTCCTGTTATTGTAATGGTGAGAGATTATCATGTCTTGGGGGTATGATATAAAATGCTAACCTCTCCTGTTATTGTAATGGTGAGAGATTATCATGTCTTGGGGGTATGATATAAAATGCTAACCTCTCCTGTTATTGTAATGGTAAGAGGTTAGCATGTCTTGGGGGTATGATATAAAATGCTAACCTCTCCTGTTATTGTAATGGTGAGAGATTAGCATGTCTTGTGGGTATGATATAAAATGCTAACCTCTCCTGTTATTGTAATGGTGAGAGATTATCATGTCTTGGGGGTATGATATAAAATGCTAACCTCTCCTGTTATTGTAATGGTGAGAGATTAGCATGTCTTGAGGGTATGATATAAAATGCTAACCTCTCCTGTTATTGTAATGGTGAGAGATTAGCATGTCTTGGGGGTACGATATAAAATGCTAACCTCTCCTGTTATTGTAATGGTGAGAGATTAGCATGTCTTGGGGGTATGATATAAAATGCTAACCTCTCCTGTTATTGTAATGGTGAGAGATTAGCATCTCTTGAGGGTATGATATAAAATGCTAACCTCTCCTGTTATTGTAATGGTGAGAGATTAGCATGTCTTGTGGGTATGATATAAAATGCTAACCTCTCCTGTTATTGTAATGGTAAGAGGTTAGCATGTCTTGGGGGTATGATATAAAATGCTAACCTCTCCTGTTATTGTAATGGTGAGAGATTAGCATGTCTTGGGGGTATGATATAAAATGCTAACCTCTCCTGTTATTGTAATGGTAAGAGGTTAGCATGTCTTGGGGGTATGATATAAAATGCTAACCTCTCCTGTTATTGTAATGGTGAGAGATTAGCATGTCTTGGGGGTATGATATAAAATGCTAACCTCTCCTGTTATTGTAATGGTAAGAGGTTAGCATGTCTTGAGGGTATGATATAAAATGCTAACCTCTCCTGTTATTGTAATGGTGAGAGATTAGCATGTCTTGGGGGTATGATATTTGTGCGTCTAACTTTCCGACTCATCCTTATTCACGATTAATTCAGGACTATCCATAATCATGGTAGCATCCACATTAATGTAGAAGTGTTTAGAAGTGTTTATTGATAATACAAGTGAATACACAATGAAACTACATTATTTACCATTCATTTCCATTGGGCACAACATAATATGAAACACAACCAGAACAAACTGCAAATGCATCCAACAAGTTTGTAGAGTAACAAGCTTACTGCAATCATTGTGTGCTAGGAATATGGTACCAAATACTAAACTTTACACTAATTTAACACACATAATAAAGTTGAGTCTGTACTTTAACCTCGGAGTCACCGTATCATTTCAAATCCAAAGTGCTGGAGTACAGAGACAAAACAACAACAAAAAATTCACTGTCCCAATACTTTCGGAGCTCACTGTATTGCCACATGAGAACCTACAGGTACACAACACATATTGCAACAGTGGTGATTTTAGCATGTACATCTTGGTGGGGCAACACTCAGAAAATGTTTGATTTATGCCAATAAAGCCACTAAACAACACTACACAATACATTCATTGCACTATAATGTTGACAAACGGTGCCCACAAACTGTTAGGGCCTGCACAAAGCATTCTTTTCAGCACCATGGAGTGAATCCTTACCATCAGCTGGGTCTTGTCTGGCAGCAACACAGTTCATTCAGCCTCATTTACTGCCTTTAAAAAAAACGTAGCTGATATGGCTGACTTGTTTAAACAAATGTGGTTTCTACTGACAATTAAGATGTACAGACTTGTGCAATAAGGGAACGATGAGTGGATAAGAATCCATCTGTAATTTTGATTAAGACATTAATGAGCTAGCTAAAATGGACGTAGTCAATATTACTTTGTTCAGAACTTTTGAAATATACCAAAAGTTTTGAAAGACACAAATATTAATTTTCACAACGTTTGCTGCTTCAGTGTCTTTAGATATTTTTGTCAGATGTTACAATGGAATAGTGAAGTCTAATTACAAGCATTTCATAAGTGCTTTTATTGACAATTACATGAAGTTGATCCATAGAGTCAATATTTGCAGTGTTGACCCTTCTTTTTCAGGACCTCTGCAATCCACCCTGGCATACTGTCAATTAACTTCTGGGCCACATCCTGACTGATGGCAGCCCATTCTTACATAATCCATGTTTGGAGGTTGTCAGAATTTGTGGGTTTTTGTTTGTCCACCCGCCTCTTGAGGATTGACCACAAGTTCTCAATGGGATTAAGGTCTGGGGAGTTTCCTGGCCATGGACCCAAAATATTGATGTTTTGTTCCCCGATCCACTTAGTTATGACTTTTGCCTTATGGCAAGGTGATCCATCATGCTGGAAAAGGCATTGTTCGTCACCAAACTGTTCCTGGATGGTTGGGAGAAGTTGCTCTCGGAGGATGTGTTTGTACCATTCTTTATTCATGGCTGTGTTCTTAGGCAAAATTGTGAGTGAGCCCACTCCCCTGGCTGAGAAGCAACCCCACACATGAATGGTCTCAGGATGCTTTACTGTTGGCATGACACATGACTGATGGTAGCGCTCACCTTGTCTTCTCCGGACAAGCTTTTTTCCGGATGCCCCAAACAATCAGAAAGGGGATAGATCAGAAAAAATGAATTTACCCCAGTCCTCAGCAGTCCAATCCCTGTACCTTTTGTAGAATATCAGTCTGTCCCTGATGTTTTTCCTGGAGAGAAGTGGCTTCTTCGCTGCCCTTCTTGACACCAGGCCATCCTCCAAAAGTCTTCGCCTCACTGTGTGTGCAGATGCACTCACACCTGCCTGCTGCCATTCCTGAGCAAGCTCTGTACTGGTGGTGCCCCGATCCCGCAGCTGAATCAACTTTAGGAGACGGTCTTGGCGCTTGCTGGACTTTCTTGTGCGCTCTGAAGCCTTCTTCACAACAATTGAACCTCTCTCCTTGAAGTTCTTGATGATTCGATAAATGGTTGATTTAGGTGCAATCTTACTGGCAGCAATATATATATATATATATATATATATATATCATTGCCTGTGAAGCCCTTTTTGTGCAAAGCAATGATGACGGCACGTGTTTCCTTGCAGGTAACCATGATTGACAGAGGAAGAACAATGATTCCAAGCACCACCCTCCTTTTGAAGCTTCCAGTATGTTATTCAAACTCAATCAGCCTGACAGAGTGATCTCCGGCCTTGTCCTCATCAACACTCACACCTGTGTCAACGAGAGAATCACTGACATGATGTCAGCTGGTCCTTTTGTGGCAGGGCTGAAATGCAGTGGAAATGTTTTTTGGGTATTCAGTTCATTTGCATGGCAAAGAGGGACTTTGCAATTAGTTTCAATTCATCTGATCACTCTTCATAACATTCTGGAGTATATGCAAATTGACATCATACAAACTGAGGCAGCAGACTTTGTGAAAATTAATATTTGTGTTATTCTCAAAACCTTTGGCCACGACTACATTGACAGAATTCAGAACATGGGCTGTTCTTACAGTATTCTCCTTGTACACCAAGTCAGAACCGTAGGATCAATAAAGTGAACATATAAGCAGACAATGAAAGCTCTTACAATATTCAGTGACTACATTTCTCTAAAACAGGCTATAGGCTACAAGTCAGAACAGTAGGCTAAATTATGAGGGGGAAAGTTACCAAATCTATTAGGGTGAGGCACAGGAGCTACTAATAGCTTACTGTATCTCACTGGCATATTACATAATTTATGCAGCAGCATACAAGACATGTTTGGACTCACCTTGTTGTGCTCACTTGAACAGGAAGCTGGTGCAGCGGTCCATCTTGTGGGCATATTTTGTCATCAAAGCCTGGCATTCGCTGGCTTTATGGTGCTTTCAAGACAACTGGGAACTCTGGAGGGGGACGGGGGAAGGGACGGGACGGGACAAGGTCAAATTATGATCTTCAGGACGGAGCTCTAGAAAGAGGCTTGAGTTCCCGAATTAGAATTCAGAGTTGGATGACCATTCAAAAGATATTTTCACAGTCGGATCTTTTTTATTTCTTCCAGAGTTCCCATTTGTCTTGAACTCACTCAAGTCTGAGATTTCCCAGTTCCGAAATCTGCCGTGTTCAAAACAACGAAACTGGGAAATCTGACTTGAGTGAGTTTATCCTTTGAAGCTTGGAAAAGAGACCCTTAAACCCAGACTTGGACCACACACCCTTTCCACTGAATAGCAGGCTAGTGCAATAGCAGGCTAGTGCAATGCTTGCAGTTAGCCACTGATTCCTTCCAAACCACTCATTGTTGAATTTGCGATTTTCAACTTGTTGTGTAATGTTTGGCCGATGAGCAATGATACATTTTGTATAATTTCTCTTCGTATGACAATTATTGAAAATGATTTGCCAGTACATTGTCGACTTGACTCATGGTGACTGTTTGCTAGCTAAGATTTTGAAAGTATCATGTTGACATGATCAGTCCAATCAAAGCTACGGTAGACAGGGCATTCGTCAAGTATTCAGACCCATTGACTTTTTCCACATTTTGTTACTTATTTTAAAAAAAAAATGTTTTTTTTAAATGTTTTTTTTTTTTTATTGAACCTTTATTTAACTAGGCAAATCAGTTAAGAACAAATTCTTATTTACAATGACGGCCTACCCCGGCCAAACCCGGACAACGCAGGGCCAATTGTGCGCCGCCCTACGGGCTCCCCCAATCTACACACAATACCCCATCATGACAAAGCAAAAAGTTTTTTTTTTTTTTTTAGCAAATGTATGTATTACATTTACATAAGTATTCAGATCCTTTACTCAGTACTTTGTTGAAGCACATTTGGCAGCGATTACAGCCTCAAGTCTTCTTGGGTATGACGCTAATTTGGGGAGTTTCTCCCATTCTTCTCTGCAGATCCTCTCAAGCTCTGTCAGGTTGGATGTGGAGTGTCGCTGCTCAACTATCTTCAGGTCTCTCCAGAGATGTTTCAAGTTCGGGCTCTGGCTGGGCCACTCAAGGACATTCAGAGACTTGTCCTGAAGCCACTCCTGCGTTGTCCGGGCTGTGTGCTTAGGGTCGTTGTCCTGTTGGAAGATGAGCAGGTCTACAGCAGGTTGTCACCAAGGTTCTCTCTATACTTTGCCCCGTTCATCTTTCCCTCGAGCCTGACTAGTTTCCCAGTCCCTGCCGCTGAAAAACATCACCACAGCATGATGCTGCCACCACCATGCTTCACCGTAGGGATGGTGCAAGGTTTCCTCCAGACGTGACACTTGGTTTTCAGGCCAAATAGTTCAATCTTGGTTTCATCAGACCAGAGAATCTTGTTTCTCATGGTCGGAGTCCTTCAGGTGCCTTTTGGCAAACTCCAAGCTGGCTGTCATATGCCTTTAACTGAGCAGTGGCTTCCGTCTGGCCAATCTACTCTAAAGGCCTGATTGGTGGAGTGCTGCAGAGATGGTTGTCCTTCTGGAAGGATCTCCCATCTCCACAGAGGAACTATGGAGCGCTGGCAACGTGACCATAGGGTTCTTGGTCAACTCCCTGATCAGGCCTTTCTCCCCTATTGCTCAGTTTGGCCGGGCGGCCAGTTCTAGGAATAGTCTTGGCGTTTCCAAACTTCTTCCATTTAAGAATGATGGAGGCCACTGTGTTCTTGTGGACCTTCATTGCTGCAGAATCTCCCTGTTTTGCATTGACGTAGTGTCCCCATGAGTGACAGAACACTGACCCATTCACGACCCAACTAGAGAACATTTCCAACCCCTTCGCTCTGTATTTTCCGCTGGCTGCCCCACCACCACAGAAAGCGCTGAGCCTGGCAAAAACACCTGCATTTTGGAGCTGCGTTACTCAGGAAATCTAAAAAGAGACCATGTTTGTATGCAGTGTTATTAACTCATTGTTTGCAAACTGATATGTGAAATGTATTAATGCCAAATAACACACAAAACAGGTGGGCTCTGCCCTGCCGTGAATGACGGGTAGCAACTGCAATAGTATAACCTACAGGCACTAATACTGTTATACTACTTAACCTCTAACATGTCTGTCTGTCTATCAGAGAGTAGGCCTGGGGAGGATGCAGTGTCTGCTGAAGAGTCTCACTCTGTGAAGCTACAGCAGGTTAGAGATCCATCTCTATTGACACCCCACCTAGGATCATATCTAGCTAGAGGAAACACTGACTGGTCTTGGACACTAACAGTTGTTTCACATCCATCCCCAGGAGACCCAGGAAACACAACCAGAGAGAGACAAGGATTACACCCCTGTTGTAGAGAGTCCCACCCATGACCTTCCTTTTGACCCTGCCCCTGACTCCACCCCTGCCCTTGACTCCACCTCTGCTAGTGTTGCTCCTCCGAGCTCTCTGTTAGAAGTCCCCGCCCCCACAGGGCTTGACCCAAATACACACAGCCAATCCAGAAGCCTCCCTGGGAACTCAGCCCCTCCCATCTCTGACCCTGATTCGTTCTCTGACTCCTACACCCACATTAGCTCCTCCCCCGATCTTGAAGAGCCCCCTGCCTTGCTGCTCAACACTGAGCCCCCGGAAGAGGTGGGGCTTGTACAGGAAGCGGAGGGGTATATACAGGATGTGCATCATCATTATGAAGAGGGGCTTGGGCAGGAAGAGGAGGAGTCTGATCTGTCTGACATCAGGGCCAAGACAGGTGAGACACAAGGCATCTGTCTGGAGCACCGTAACAACATTAGCTTCACTGTCACTTCTCCTTAAAATGTAGTTTGTGTGAACTGTCCCTTTAAAGCTAATGTTCAGTGGCTATAACTCCTCTCTTTCTCCCTGGGCCAGACTCCCATCTGGAAGCGGAGGTGGTGGGGGAGGAGGAGGAAGGGGTGTCAGGGGTGAGGAGGAGGAGGGGGTCTCTCCTGGCGGCTCTGGAGCAGATCGGAAGGGAGGAGGAAGAAGAGGAGGAGGATGAGTTCCGGATTCCGCAGCAGAGGGAGCAAGAGGAGACTGGTTTCTCTCTCAACAAGTGCATCCTAGGAGCTGTCATACTGCTGGGCCTCGGAACCATCATCTTCTCAGGTGTGTGTGTCTGCAGTTTCTGTTACTATGGTAACATACAATATTGTTACCTTTAAGTGACCTGTGTACAACCTACACACACCTGTATGTCACCTGTGCCTGTCTCTTCTCTTTGACGGTAACACGATGTGCTTCACATAATGATGAATGATTAGACTAAAGGGATTTGTCCCCCACATCACAGCTAGTCAGTAGTGTGTTGGTTGAAGTCGTGGACGCAGATAAAGGTGTATCTGAGACTGTATTATGTCTACAGGTGTCTTCCTGGACCTGGATGGTGGTAGGTTGTGTGTGTGTGTGTGTGTGTGTGTGTGTGTGTGTGTGTGTGTGTGTGTACCAGATGAAAAGAGGAGTGTTATGCGATTAACACTCACATGCTTGGTTGACAGTGCTCTCCATGCTTTCCCAAGATGCACTGCTCTCTCTAGATCTACACTGTATATAATATTACTATTCAATGAATGTTAGAAATTGATATTCGCTTAATGATTTGGTTTTTTTCCCCCGTGTAACTGAAGGGTTACTTAGCCAATTACAAATGACAAGTGCACGTTGATAATGATAACGTGTGTGTGTGTGCATGCTGAGGGGGCTTTGTGCAGGTGAATGTTGCCTGCCCATCCTCATTACACCATTTGAGTGTGTTTTGATGCATCATGTTGTTTCTCAATGCTTTGATGAGGAAGCTCCTGGCATGCACTGATGCACTGTGTTGCATTCCATCCTTGTGTTTTGTTGTCATGGTGATAGTGCATCCTAGTGTTTGAGTGATGTGTATTGTCCCCAATGTATTATTTGATATGTCGGTGGTTGTCTCCATTGTCTTTATGATGCATTATACTTGTTATAACTGTGATATAATGCATTGTAACATTCTGTGTCAGTGTTGTGATGCGTTATAACAGCTGTTGTCCTTCCAGAGGGGGACTATGATGCCAGGGAGCTGAGAGAAACAGAGGTGGTGGGAAAACAGGTCAGCCTCTTTCTCTCTATCTTATCCCCTCTAACTTCAACATTCAAATGGTAGTGGTGTGTGTGTGTGTGTGTGTAATGTTTGTCTGCGTGTGTGTTATCAAAGGAATGGCTGAATCCTGAGGTTCCTCTTCCACCACCTGTAGAAGTTGACAGTACAGACCAACTGAATAAACTGGCTAAAGAAGACCCACGGATAGCTGTACTGCAAGCCCAACTCCTGGTAGGCCTCTCGCTGTCTCTCTCTCTCTTCGTCTCCCCCTCTCTCTCTTTCTGACTTAATGTTCAACTGTGTGTGTGTGCTGCCTATATTCTCAAAGGATCCTCTTTTTTTATTTTTTAAAATCAGGCACAGAAAGAGGAGCTAAAAGTAGCCCAGAAGGAGGCGGAGGATGGAGGGAAGGAGAGAAAGAAGAGGGAGGAGGTGGAGAGGGAGCACGGTAGGCTGAAGAAAGAGATGATGTCACTCCCTGTCCTTCAGAAGGAGAACGAGAGGATGAAGAGAGAGCTGGAGTCTGTTCCTGTCTTACAGAAGGATCTAGAGACACTCAGAGCCACAGTGACTGAACTAAAACACAGCACAGGTACTTAGGAGTAGACCTGGCTTCAAATACTATTTAAAATCATTTACAATACTGTACTTCAGCTGGGCTTGATTGAGAATGCCTGGCACAATAAAATTGTCTTAACTGCAAACGAGCCCCGCCCACCTGGTACACCAGGCATGCTAAAGCAATCCCTAAAAGTAATTGGAAGATTTCCAGTACTATTTGAACCCACAGGTCTGTGTAGGAGAGAGGGAGGGGAGTAGGGAATGTGTAGGAGAGAGGGAGGGGAGTAGGGAATGTGTAGGAGAGAGGGAGGGGAGTAGGGAATGTGTAGGAGAGAGGGAGGGGAGTAGGGAATGTGTAGGAGAGAGGGAGGGGAGTAGGGAATGTGTAGGAGAGAGGGAGGGGAGTAGGGAATGTGTAGGAGAGAGGGAGGGGAGTAGGGAATGTGTAGGAGAGAGGGAGGGGAGTAGGGAATGTGTAGGAGAGAGGGAGGGGAGTAGGGAATGTGTAGGAGAGAGGGAGGGGAGTAGGGAATGTGTAGGAGAGAGGGAGGGGAGTAGGGAATGTGTAGGAGATAGGGAGGGGAGTAGGGAATGTGTAGGAGATAGGGAGGGGAGTAGGGAATGTGTAGGAGAGAGGGAGGGGAGTAGGGAATGTGTAGGAGATAGGGAGGGGAGTAGGGAATGTGTAGGAGAGAGGGAGGGGAGTAGGGAATGTGTAGGAGAGAGGGAGGGGAGTAGGGAATGTGTAGGAGTAGGGAATGTGTAGGAGAGAGGGAGGGGAGTAGGGAATGTGTAGGAGGGAGGAAGAGGACAAGGGGAAAGCACTAGCTAGTGACACTAATAGCCACAGTGACTGAACTAGCACACACACACACACACACACACACACACACACACACACACACACACACACACACATGTACATGCACACAAACACAAAAATGTCTAATTCTCTTAAATTCTTTCCTTAGCCAAAGAAGCAGCATCACCTCCAGTCTCTGCCTCTGTCCCGCCCCCCTCTGGCCAAGCTGGGGATGACAGCCAGAACACAGCCGGAACAATAGAGAGGAAGGTCAAGAAACCAGGGAAGGGAGAGAAAACAGAGTTGAAGGAAGAGAAGACGGATTGGAATAAGGGAGGGAAGACGGATTGGAATAAGGGAGGGAAGACTGATTGGAATAAGGGAGGGAAGACGGATTGGAATAAGGGAAGGAAGACGGATTGGAATAAGGGAGGGAAGACTGATTGGAATAAGGGAGGGAAGACTGATTGGAATAAGGCAGGGAAGACGGATTGGAATAAGGGAGGGAAGACAGATTGGAATAAGGGAGGGAAGACGGATTGGAATAAGGGAGGGAAGACAGATTGGAATAAGGCAGGGAAGACAGATTGGAATAAGGGAGGGAAGACGGATTGGAATAAGGGAGGGAAGACGGATTGGAATAAGGGAGGGAAGACGGATTATAAGGTTGAAAAAGAGTGGAGAAGTGGAAAATATGACCAGGAGAAAGAAGGAAAAGAGGAGAAAGAGTGGAAGAAGAAAGAAGACAAGAAGGGAGAATGGAAGAAAGATAAATCTAGCAGAGGGGATGAGGGCAAACCATGGAAGGACAGAGGAAACAAGATGGAATGGAAGGAGAAGAGTGAGAAAAAAGACTGGAAGGTGGAGAAAGATTGGAAAAAGGAAAAACCTGAAAGATGGAGTGATAGCAAGGAGTGGAATGGAGAGAAGAATGGAAAAGAGGAGAAAAATCTAAGGAAAGGGGGTTGGAATGAGGGCAGGGATGAGTGGAAGGGAGAGAAGAATGGAAAAGAGGAGAAAAATCTAAGGAAAGGGGGTTGGAATGAGGGCAGGGATGAGTGGAAGGGAGAGAAGAATGGAAAAGAGGACAACATTCTAAGAAAAGGAGGTTATAATAAGGGCAGGGATGAGTGGAAGGGAGAGAAGGAGTGGAAGAAAGACAAGGATGACTATAAGGACCTTGGCAAAGGATGGAAGGAGAGAGGAGAGAAAAAGGAGTGGAAGGGAGAGAAAGATTGGACAAAGAAAGACGTCAGTAAAGAGTGGAAGAGTAAGGACAACAGGAGAGAAAATGAGTGGTCGGATGGAAATAGAAAGATGGAAGGATTGAAGGAGGAGAGAAATGGTGGGAACTGGAAAAGGGACAGGGGGAATGACAAGTACGAGAAGGACCACCACCACCACCACTACTCTAAGGAAGGGCAGAAAGAGAGGAGAAGGAGAGAAAAGGGCCCTCCCCAAACCCACCGAAGACCCCCCCTTGAGCAACCTGACTACTGGAGTTACCAGAGAGAACGACTGCAGCACAAACCCAACCCTCAAACCCACTGCAGTTCAGTGGAGGCCTGCGCTCAGGCAGAGGGGCTGCTCCCTGTCACCATGCCGGAGTTTGAGGCCCTGCTCCTGGGTTACCTGGTCAAGGCAGAGAGGGTGGGGGTGGAGGCCTCCAAGAGGGAGGAGCTCAGTAAGCTAACCAAGGAGTTCTTCCGTGACGGAGTGTTCGTTCACGACCAGATGAGCTTCAAGGACTTTGTGGAGGATGTGGAGGACATCTTAGAGGTTATGGTGGAGGATGAGGAGGTAGAGGAGGAGGTGGATGACTTTGAGGAAGAGGCAATGAACAGGTTTTCAGTTCCAGGGGGAGGAGAGAGGGAGAAGTGGAAGAAGGATAGTGGGAGAGGACGGGTGTGATGGAGTGAGAAAGGGAGTCAACGCATGTCAGGAGGAGCGGAAAGATAAAGGTGGAGGAAAATAGATGGATGTGCTGCAAGGTAGAATTTAAGAGGAGCAACACACACATACACACACATACATATATATACACTACCACGGTTCAGAAGTTTGAGGTCATTTAGAAATGTCCTTGTTTTTGAAAGAAAAGCACTTTTTTTTGTCCATTTTAAAATCAAATTGATCAGAAATACAGTGTAGACATTGTTAATGTTGTAAATTACTATTGTAGCTGAAAACTTCTGATTTTTAATGGAATATCTACATAGGCATACAGAGGCCAATTATCAGCAACCATCACTCCTGTGTTCCAATGGCACGTTGTGTTAGCTAATACAAGTTTATCATTTTAAAAGGCTAATTGATCATTAGAAAACATTAGTGTCTAGTTTGAGAAACAATTGCCTCACAAGTTCTCAATTGGCAGCTTCATTAATTGTAATTAGCCTTTTAAAATTGAATTTTAAAATTGAATTAGCTAACACAGGAGTGATGGAACACAGGAGTGATGGTTGCTGATAATGGGCCTCTGTACGCTTCCATCTAGAGTAGTCATTTACAACATTAACAATGTCTACACTGTATTTATAATCAATTTGATATTTTAATGGACAAAACATTAGCTTTTCTTTCAAAAACAAGGACATTTCTAAGTGACCCCAAACTTTTGAACGGAGATATATAAATATATATACACACACACACACACAGTCTTGTATATCTAACCTTGTATAACTAACCCATTCAAAATTCTGTACCCTAACATTAATTCTTAAACCTAGCTCCTAACCCTGAACTTAATTCTAACCATAACACTAATTCTAACCTTAACCCTAAACCCCCTAGAAATAGCATTTGACCTTGGGGACTAACAAAATGTTCCCAGTTGGTCAAATTTGTTTGTTTACTATTCTTGTGGGGACTTCTGGTCCCCACAAATATAGTGAAACACGTCCACACACACACACACACACACACACACACTATCTACTAATGTCTTTAAGCTTATGCTATTTTCCATTTCAACAGTTTAAAAGTCTGAATGAATAATGTATTACACACAAACACACACACCTCAGGCATTCATTTCAGAGGGATCTGTGAAGTTGTTGATGGGAATAGAGAGAGAGACAAGCAGGCCAGTGGCACTGAGGAAACAGAGGTCCATCCAGCAGTCTTAACATAGCTAGTCGGAGAGGACTAGAATGTGTCTCTCAATGGCCAATCCCAAATCAACCCCTCGCCTAACCTCTTACTGTCCCCAAGCACATAGGAAACCAAACCACCCAGGATCGCTAGCCTAAAACAGTGGTGTAACACTGTTTCATAAATAGGAGTGTGTTTCCGCTGTAGATTACACTATGCATTGTGCACTGCCAAGTTAACCCTTTCACTGGCGGCATGTAGCGTTGGTAGCTTTCATTCATGTCAATCATTTCCGTTAACTTTATTTTTGTTTGTGAGACGTGGTCTTTAAAAGTCATTAAAGGATAGATTTACAAAGTGACTGAAGTACTGAGGAGTGAGTGTAACGTGATGGTGATGCAGGTCTTTATTTTCATGTCAATGTTCAACAGGTTGTAAATAGTGCACTAAAACACCACACACTTACAAAACATTTGAATGATATATTCTATTTAAAATTAAATAGAGGATTTTATAAATGTCAGAAGGCACAGTAACTTGCTTTGGAGACACTGTAATATGATGACCATGCATCCATCCTTTTGGGTAAAGAGGGAATGTATTGAAACACTAAAACGTCTTTACTTTTGGGTAAAGAGGGAATGTATTGAAAACACTAAAACGTCTTTACTTTTGGATAAAGAGGGAATGTATTGAAAACACTAAAACGTCTTTACTTTTGGATAAAGAGGGAATGTATTGAAAACACTAAAACGTCTTTACTTTTGGATAAAGAGGGAATGTATTGAAAACACTAAAACGTCTTTACTTTTGGATAAAGAGGGAATGTATTGAAAACACTAAAACGTCTTTACTTTTGGATAAAGAGGGAATGTATTGAAACACTAAAACGTCTTTACTTTTGGATAAAGAGGGAATGTATTGAAAACACTAAAACGTCTTTACTTTTGGATAAAGAGGGAATGTATTGAAAACACTAAAACGTCTTTACTTTTGGATAAAGAGGGAATGTATTGAAAACACTAAAACGTCTTTACTTTTGGATAAAGAGGGAATGTATTGACAACACTAAAACGTCTTTACTTTTGGGTAAAGAGGGAATGTATTGAAAACACTAAAACGTCTTTACTTTTGGGTAAAGAGGGAATGTATTGAAACACTAAAACGTCTTTACTTTTGGATAAAGAGGGAATGTATTGAAAACACTAAAACGTCTTTACTTTTGGATAAAGAGGGAATGTATTGACAACACTAAAACGTCTTTACTTTTGGATAAAGAGGGAATGTATTGACAACACTAAAACGTCTTTACTTTTGGGTAAAGAGGGAATGTATTGACAACACTAAAACGTCTTTACTTTTGGGTAAAGAGGGAATGTATTGAAAACACTAAAACGTCTTTACTTTTGGATAAAGAGGGAATGTATTGAAAACACTAAAACGTCTTTACTTTTGGATAAAGAGGGAATGTATTGACAACACTAAAACGTCTTTACTTTTGGGTAAAGAGGGAATGTATTGAAAACACTAAAACGTCTTTACTTTTGGGTAAAGAGGGAATGTATTGAAACACTAAAACGTCTTTACTTTTGGATAAAGAGGGAATGTATTGAAAACACTAAAACGTCTTTACTTTTGGATAAAGAGGGAATGTATTGACAACACTAAAACGTCTTTACTTTTGGATAAAGAGGGAATGTATTGACAACACTAAAACGTCTTTACTTTTGGGTAAAGAGGGAATGTATTGACAACACTAAAACGTCTTTACTTTTGGGTAAAGAGGGAATGTATTGAAACACTAAAACGTCTTTACTTTTGGATAAAGAGGGAATGTATTGACAACACTAAAACGTCTTTACTTTTGGGTAAAGAGGGAATGTATTGAAACACTAAAACGTCTTTACTTTTGGATAAAGAGGGAATGTATTGAAACACTAAAACGTCTTTACTTTTGGTTATGTTGCAACAGTTATTATGAAGCAAAATGCTCATGGCACTTAAGATAAGGATTGTCTTCAGGAAAGAAAACAGTTGGATGTTGTGGTTCAACTTTACTTTACAGTCCTGTATTTACCAGGTATTTACTTAAATAGTAGAATGATCATTAGAATATCCACCTAATAACAACTTTTGTATTATAATTTTTTTAATATTCATTGTAATAGTTTCTAATTCTGTTGAATTCTTTGAGATAAGTGCCAAAAGGTATGTCTCTTACCATAGTTTCATAGTAAAGACCAGGACCAGATGAGGCAGGGCTGTAAAATAAAGTCTGACTGATGCCCTATGTTTACATGATGGTAACTGTGTAAATCTGATGATTGACAAGCCCATATCCACTCATTAAAACATTGATTGAATGGACATTCAAGTTGAACCACGTGGGCTTACAGAGGCATCGTTGAAAACTCCACTTTGTATGATTTAAATGTGCAAATGTAACATTTGATAAAAGCAACCTAATAAATGAAGCTTTGACCTTCTGAAGAACTGTTGTCATGTTGTGTCCAAAATGTCAGCTTCATACAGACTGATAAGTGGTGAGAGGTGAGAATGAAAAGTATTGCTGTTCTGTCCGTTACAGGTCTGGTAATTAACCTTCAGCACTTCACAGCCACAGAGAACCTCTATCTGACTATTTTAAACCTACACAACAACTTTTGCAGTAAAGACATTGTTTTCACTTCCCTTTTCTCAAGACATATTTAAAGGTTGTTCTCTAGTATTCTGCACGAGACTGTAGCGGTCTAGGTGTCGACAGAAGTACAGACTTCTCCCTCCATAGAAGCACAGAGGTCTGGCAAAGGAAGACCGTTTTTAAACACGGAACACAGGTGAGCTGTCCTACTTCACTTTGACTGTCCTGTTCTTCACTTGTATAGTCCATTTTAGTTTCCTGTCAGCTGGTATGTACTTGGAATGTATTGATTGTTAATTAGGTGTTTGTTATGAGGATTATGTCATTACTCTATGCCATTTCGTTCTAATAAAAAGTGTGCTGTAACATAAATGTTCTGTGTTTCATTTAGGTCTAACACCAAGAATGACGTTTGTGTTTTGGGTGTGGAGGCCCGGTGTGAGTGTATGTGAGAGTGTGTGTGACGGAGCAGAGGGGGTGATCAGGCGTCACTGTGACTGCTATGAAGAGGATATGTATGTACAGAAAGACATTGGAGGGTTCATACAGTGTTCCCTTAAGCCTGGCCTGGGACCCTATGCTGAGTGCACAGAGATCACTGACCTCAGGTAGGTTACAGACAACCAGGACAATAGAACAGAGATCACTGACCTCAGGTAGGTTACAGACAACCAGGACAATAGAACAGAGATCACTGACCTCAGGTAGGTTACAGACAACCAGGACAATAGAACAGAGATCACTGACCTCAGGTAGGTTACATACAACCAGGACAATAGAACAGAGATCACTGACCTCAGGTAGGTTACAGACAACCAGGACAATAGAACAGAGATCACTGACCTCAGGTAGGTTACAGACAACCAGGACAATAGAACAGATCAGCACTGACCTCAGGTAGGTTACATACAACCAGGACAATAGAACAGAGATCACTGACCTCAGGTAGGTTACAGACAACCAGGACAATAGAACAGAGATCACTGACCTCAGGTAGGTTACAGACAACCAGGACAATAGAACAGAGATCACTGACCTCAGGTAGGTTACAGACAACCAGGACAATAGAACAGAGATCACTGACCTCAGGTAGGTTACAGACAACCAGGACAATAGAACAGAGATCACTGACCTCAGGTAGGTTACATACAACCAGGACAATAGAACAGATCAGCACTGACCTCAGGTAGGTTACAGACAACCAGGACAATAGAACAGAGATCACTGACCTCAGGTAGGTTACAGACAACCAGGACAATAGAACAGATCAGCACTGACCTCAGGTAGGTTACAGACAACCAGGACAATAGAACAGAGATCACTGACCTCAGGTAGGTTACAGACAACCAGGACAATAGAACAGATCAGCACTGACCTCAGGTAGGTTACAGACAACCAGGACAATAGAACAGATCAGCACTATACAATATTACATCCTCATACAAAATATTTTTTGTAGTTTCAAAATAGTTTGTAGTCAGATATGCTCTGTGGGCAAACAGACAGGGGGAGCCCTGTTTTGAAAAAGCCCATGTATGTATGTGTATGTATGTGTGTGTGTGTGTGTGTATGTATGTATGTATGTATGTGTATATATATACATATATGTGTGTGTACAAGTCAAAAGTTTTGACACACCTTCTCATTCAAGTGGTTTTCTTTGTTTTTACTATTTTCTACATTGTGGAATTATAGTGAAGACATCCAAACTGAAATAACAGATATGGAATCATGCAGTAACCAAAAAAGTGTTAAACAAATCCAAATATATTTAAGATTCTTCAAAGTAGCCACCGTTTGACTTGATGACAGCTTTGCACACTCTTTGCATTCTCTCAACCAGCTTCATGGGGTAGTCGCCTGGAATGCATTTCAATTAACAGGTGTGCCTTGTTAAAAGTTAATTTGCGGAATTTCTTTCCTTAATGCGTTTGAGCCAATCAATTGTGTTGTGACAAGGTAGGGATGGTATACAGAAGATAGCCCATATTATAGTAAGAACAGCTCAAATAAGCAAAGAGAAACGACAGTCCATCATTACTTTAAGAGATGGTCAGTCAATCCAGAAAATGTCAAGAGTTTTGAAAGTCGCAAAAACCATCAAGCGCTATGAGGAAACTGACTCTCATTAGGACCGCCACAGGTAAGGAAGACCCAGAGTTACCTCTGCTGCGGAGGATAAGTTCATTAGAGTTACCAGCCTCAGAAATGAAAGCCCAAATAAATGCTTCACAGAGTTCAAGTAGCAGACTCATCTCAACATCAACTGTTCAGAGGACTGTGAATCAGGCTTGCTGCAAAGAAACCACTACTGAAGGACACCAATGATAAGAAGCGACTTGCTTGGGCCTAGAAACACAAGCATTGGACATTCGCCCTGCGGAAATCTGTCCTTTGGTCTGATGAGTCTAAATTTGAGATTTTTGGTTCCAACCGCAGTGTCTTTGTGAGATGCAGAGTAGGTGAACGGATCATCTCCACATGTGTGGTTCCCACCGTGAAGCATGGAGGAGGTGTGGTGGTGTGGGGGTGCTTTGATGGTGACACTGTCAGTGATTTATTTAGAATTCAAGGCACACTTAACCAGCATGGCTACCACAGCATTCTGCAGCAATACACCATCCCATCTGGTTTGCGCTTAGTGGTACTATCATTTGTTTTTCAACAGGACAATGACCCAACACACCTACAGGCTGTGTAAGGGCTATTTGACCAAGAAGGAGAGTGCTGACTTAGATGACCTGGCCTCCACAATCACCTGACCTCAACCCAATTTAGATTGTTTGGGATGAGTTGGACCGCAGAGTGAAGAAAAAGCAGCCAACAAGTGTTCAGCATATGTGGAAACTCCTTCAATACTGTCGGAAAAGCATTCCAGGTGAAGCTGGTTGAGAGAATGCCAAGAGTGTGCAAATCTGTCATCAAGGCAACGGGTGGCTACTTTGAAGAATCTCAAATATAAAATATATTTTGATTTGTTTAACACTTTTTTGGTTACGACATGATTCCATATGTGTTATTTCATAGTTTTGATGTCTTCACTATTATTCTATAATTGTAACGTCTGTTTCCAACTCACACTCTCAAACACGAAGATCCCCTGAACGCAGCTCATGTTCCAGCCCACTTTCCAGCTCACACTCTCAAACACATAGATCCCCTGAACGCAGCTCACTCTCCAGATCCCAATCACCTGAATTCTGATCACCTGTTCACACACCTGTATGTCATTTACACACACTATTTAGTTCAGTTCTTTGCACCCCGTCATTGTGAGGTATTGTTTGTTTTGATACATGTTTTTTTCCATATTAGTCCTCCTGTGTACCATAGTTTTGGCCATCCTCACTAACGACGCCTTTTATCTTATTCCCTGCTTGTACTGTACGATCTCCTGCACTACGTCATTAGCCTTCTCCATGCCTGTACTGTTGCCTTTTTGGACCCCCTGTGTATGACCTTCTGCCTGCCCCTGGAACAAGCTACCTGCCTCCTCCTGTGTATGACCTTCAGCCTGTTATCTACCTATTGCCTGATCTCCTGCACTACGTCATTAGCCTTCTCCATGCCTGTACTGTTGCCTTTTTGGACCCCCTGTGTATGACCTTCTGCCTGCCCCTGGACCCAGCTACCTGCCTCCTCCTGTGGTCCTTTACAAATGAACACCTGCTGCGCCCTGTGCTTGAAACCAACTTTCTGTCTACCATTGTATTCATTACAACAATGTAGAAAATAGTACAAATAAAGAAAAACCCTTGAATGAGTAGGTGTGTTCAAACTTTAGACTGGTACTGTATGTGTGTGTATGTGTATATACAGTGCCTTGCGAAAGTATTCGGCCCCCTTGAACTTTGCGACCTTTTGCCACATTTCAGGCTTCAAACATAAAGATATAAAACTGTATTTTTTTGTGAAGAATCAACAACAAGTGGGACACAATCATGAAGTGGAATGACATTTATTGGATATTTCAAACTTTTTTAACAAATCAAAAACTGAAAAATTGGGCGTGCAAAATTATTCAGCCCATTTACTTTCAGTGCAGCAAACTCTCTCCAGAAGTTCAGTGAGGATCTCTGAATGATCCAATGTTGACTTAAATGACGAATGATGATAAATACAATCCACCTGTGTGTAATCAAGTCTCCGTATAAATGCACCTGCACTGTGATAGTCTCAGAGGTCCGTTAAAAGCGCAGAGAGCATCATGAAGAACAAGGAACACACCAGGCAGGTCCGAGATACTGTTGTGAAGAAGTTTAAAGCCGGATTTGGATACAAAAAGATTTCCCAAGCTTTAAACATCCCAAGGAGCACTGTGCAAGCGATAATATTGAAATGGAAGGAGTATCAGACCACTGCAAATCTACCAAGACCTGGCCGTCCCTCTAAACTTTCAGCTCATACAAGGAGAAGACTGATCAGAGATGCAGCCAAGAGGCCCATGATCACTCTGGATGAACTGCAGAGATCTACAGCTGAGGTGGGAGACTCTGTCCATAGGACAACAATCAGTCGTATATTGCACAAATCTGGCCTTTATGGAAGAGTGGCAAGAAGAAAGCCATTTCTTAAAGATATCCTTAAAAAGTGTCGTTTAAAGTTTGCCACAAGCCACCTGGGAGACACACCAAACATGTGGAAGAAGGTGCTCTGGTCAGATGAAACCAAAATGTAACTTTTTGGCAACAATGCAAGACGTTATGTTTGGCGTAAAAGCAACACAGCTCATCACCCTGAACACACCATACCCACTGTCAAACATGGTGGTGGCAGCATCATGGTTTGGGCCTGCTTTTCTTCAGCAGGGACAGGGAAGATGGTTAAAATTGATGGGAAGATGGATGGAGCCAAATACAGGACCATTCTGGAAGAAAACCTGATGGAGTCTGCAAAAGACCTGAGACTGGGACGGAGATTTGTCTTCCAACAAGACAATGATCCAAAACATAAAGCAAAATCTACAATGGAATGGTTTAAAAATAAACATATCCAGGTGTTAGAATGGCCAAGTCAAAGTCCAGACCTGAATCCAATTGAGAATCTGTGGAAAGAACTGAAAACTGCTGTTCACAAATGCTCTCCATCCAACCTCACTGAGCTCGAGCTGTTTTGCAAGGAGGAATGGGAAAAAATTTCAGTCTCTCGATGTGCAAAACTGATAGAGACATACCCCAAGCGACTTACAGCTGTAATCGCAGCAAAAGGTGGCGCTACAAAGTATTAACTTAAGGGGGCTGAATAATTTTGCATGCCCAATTTTTCAGTTTTTGATTTGTTAAAAAAGTTTGAAATATCCAATAAATGTCGTTCCACTTCATGATTGTGTCCCACTTGTTGATTCTTCACAAAAAAATACAGTTTTATATCTTTATGTTTGAAGCCTGAAATGTGGCAAAAGGTCGCAAAGTTCAAGGGGGCCGAATACTTTCGCAAGGCACTGTATATTCGCCGCATGTGACTGATACAATTTGATTTGAAAGTGACTTCGTCATGCGTTCATACATTTTACGTATGGGTGGTCCCAGGAATCAAACCCACTATCCTGACATTACTAGTGCCATGCTCTACCTACTGAGCTACAGGACTCCAATTGATCTTTTGAATGTGAAAATTAATTGCCATGACTATGAACAACAAATGAGCACAGGAACAGATCTGTCAACCAGGCTAATGCAATATGCTAACCCTGACTCTGTAGGTGTGGTCCTGGTCTGAGGCAGCTGTCTGTGACTTCTCAGGATCTGTCTGGTATGGACCTGGGGTTCTGGACTGGTACCGGTCAGATACTGGGTCTGATGATGGTCCTGACCAAGCTGACCAACGCCTCGTTGGGGGGGGGGGGGGGGGGGGAGAACCTCACCTCACCTCTCTCATTCTCCATAACAACCACCTCACTGAGATCACCACTGATCAGGTCAGTCTGTGTCACTTCTGTTTAATGTCTATTCCTCAACTAACTGAGAGACAATAACTTTGCTGACAAATGTATTTGACTTGAGATATTTGTATGATGCTATATAAAATCAGTATGGCGATGAGTGTGTTTGTCATGATCATTCTCAGTTCTCCTGTATGCCCCTGCTGGAGCGTTTGGATCTGAGTGAGAACCATATCTCCTCCCTGGCCCACCAGGCTCTCCAGGGGATGCCGCTCCTCCGCGTCCTCGACCTCACCCACAACAAAATCTCCCTGCTGGGTGAAGACGACTTTGAGGGTCTGCCTGCTCTAGAGGTCGGATATTTGTGTTGATGTGGTAACTGCTATATGTTTGGAGGGGAAACAGATTTTGGTAATCAATTATTGATGATGTGACTGTAGTTTCTCCTCCTGAAAGGGAACAAGATCTCAGGGGGCATCGCTCATGGGGTGTTCCGTAGACAGCATCGACTCCAAGACCTCAGCCTGGGAGAGATAGACATTATCTACCAGCTCTACCTCAACATGCTGTTCCTGGGCTTCCCCACCAAGCTCCAGAACCTCCTTATCAACACAGGCCCCGGAACCTACCTCACCGTAGGCCATGTTCCCGCTCCTGAGTTCCCCATGGTCCTGGAACTCAGAGGGAAGATGATCCAGTCCTCTGACTGTGAAAACAACATGTTCCCCATGGTCCGAGAGCTGAAGGTGGGCCAGGATGAGGAGTTACTCTGTGTTGTATCTCAATGTGATGTCTAGCAGTAATCTTCAACCATGGTCCTGGCGAAAGTAAAGGTGTGCAGGCTATTGCTCCATCCTCCAGTACTAACACACTTCCCACTGGGCAAAAACTAATTGAATCAATGTTCTTTCCACATCATTTCAAGCAACAACAATATATCTGTGATGACGATGAAATAAAGTGGAAAACTGATTGGATTTGCAAAAAGTCATCAACCTAAGAACATTTAGTATTTTCTTCACCAATCTTTTAACCTAAATCTAATGACATGGTGACATTTGTTGACAACTCAACCAAATGATGTCTGTGCCCAGTGGGTTGGTTCACCTGATCAACTTATGTCAAGCTGTGGTTCCACGGGACCAGGATTGAAGAACACTGCTTTATAGCTAAGCAGCAGATCTTGTACAGGAAAATTAATCATACTGGTAGCTAGCCAGATAAGTTTCTCCTACAGCCAATTCATGTTAGTGTCATGCCTCAATAACGTTGTGCTGAAGGACTTGGCTGCAGCAGACGCTGATCTGGCTAGCTACCAGTAATTGTCCTGTAATCTTAGTAATGCACATGTTCTGAAAATAGGTGGGCGAGGGGACAACATTTGACTGCAGCAACCTTTTCCTGGCCCCCTACTTCCTCGACCTGGAATCGTTTGAGTTCTCAGCCAACCCTGAGAAGGTTGCCACCCCCTACACCACCATCAACCAGCTACGAAAGCTGAAGAGGCTCAAACTGACCAACCTCAACTTCTCCACCCACACAGACCCTAGTGTTACCTTCAGGAACCTGACGGAGCTCAGGAGCCTAGTGCTGATCAACTGTCGACTCAACTTCCTCACCAGGGTACTAACTAGCTATTGGTCCATCAATCGAATCATTCATTGATTGATCGTTTTTCCAACTGCTTTTAGTTTCATGCCTACTGATAATGACCCTGGTGTCTCTACCTTCACATTTAGAGTCCTTAGATCCTTCTAGTGATGGCATCACGTGTTACTGCCAATGCTGTCTTCCACATTACTGTAGCTCTCGCTCTCAATTCAATTCAAAGGGCTTTTTTGGCATGGGGAACATGTGTTTATATTGCCAAAGCAAGTGAAATAGATAATAAACAATAAATAATGAACAGTAAACATTACACTCACAAAAGTTTCAAAAAAATAGAGACATTCCAAATGTCATATTATGGCTATATTCAGTGTTATAACAATGTGCAAATAGTTCAAGAACAAAAGGGGAAATAAATAAACATAAGTATGGGTTGTACAACCCCTTTTCTTGTGGAAACAGTTCACAAATCTTGCTGCTGTGATGGCACACTGTGGGCAGTGTCTCCTCTTGAGAACCAGGTCTGCCTATGGCGACGTCTCAATAGCAAGGCTATGCTCACTGAGTCTGTACATAGTCAAAGCTTAATTTCATGTTGGTTCAGTCACAGTGGTCAGGTATTCTGCCACTGTGTACAGTCTGTTTAGGGCCAAATAGCATTCTAGTTTTTTGGTCAATTCTTTCCAATGTATCAAGTAATTATCTTTTTGTTTTCTGATGATTTGGTTGGGTATACTTGTGTTGCTGTCCTGGGGCTCTGTGGGGTGTGTTTGTGAACAGAACCCCAGGACCAGCTTAGGGGACTCTTCTCTGGGTTCATTTCTCTGCAGGTGATGGCTTTGTTATGGAAGGTTTGGTGAATCACTTCCTTTTCGGTGGTTGTGGTTGTGGTTGTAACATCTCTTTTCTGGATTTTAACCATTAGTGGGTATCGGCCTAATTCTGCTCTGCATGCATTATTTGGTGTTCTACGTTGTACATGGAGGATGTTTTTGCAGAATTCTGCATGCAGAGTCTCAATTTGGTGTTTGTCCCATTTTGTGAATTCTTGGTTGGTGAGCGGACCCCAGACTTCACAACCATAAAGGGCAATGGGTTCTATAACTGATTCAAGTATTTTAAAGCCAGTTCATAATTGGGATGTCAAATTTGATATTCATTTTGATGGCGTAGAAAGCGCTTCTTGCCTTGTCTCACAGATCGTTCAGAGCTTTGTGGAAGTTACATGTGGTGCTGATGTTTAGGCCGAGGTAGGTATAGTGTTTTTGTGGTCCTGGCGACTGGACCTTTTTTGGAACTCCATTATTGTTGTCTTTTTTTGAGAGATTTACTGTCAGGGCCCAGGTCTGTCAGGGCCCAGGTCTGGCAGAGTCTGTGCAGAAGATCTAGGTGCTGCTGTAGGCCCTCCATGGTTGGGGACAGAAGTACCAGATCATCAGCAAACAGTAAACATTTGAGTTAAGATCTCTCTGTCTCTTTCTCATTACCGTACCAACGACTCAACTTCCTGTCCACCATGGAGCGCCTATGCCAGACCGAAGACGACTTCCTGTCCTACGTCTCCACAACGGCCACTGTGTGCACCCTCCTGTGCTTGGCGCTAGGATACAGCTTCCTCCGCTGGCCCTGTGTCGTTCTATTCTTTCATCTGAGAGGATGGGTGGAGCGACGTGTGGGGAGGAGGATGGGGGAACAGTGGGAGAAGCTGATAGAGGTGAGGTATGATGAGTTTGTGTCGTTCAGCAGTCGTGACATGGCGTGGGTACTGGGAGAGATGGCCCCGATGCTAGAGGGGGAGCCACGACTATGACTGTGTCTGCACCACCAAGACTTTGAGGTGTGTGTGTGTGCGCGGGCGAGTGCGTGCTTCAACATGCAAGTGTGTGTGTGTGAGAATGGAGAATATGTGCTATAATAGTACAAACACAAATACATTAGATTAGATTGATAAACAGCACCCAGCCTGTTGTGTCCTGTCCCAGGTAGGGAAGGGCATCGTGGATAACATCGCTGAGAACATCTACTGCAGCAGGAGGACGGTGTGTGTGTTGACCAGACGCTACCTGAGGAGTGACTGGTGTGGCCTGGAGATGAGAGTGGCCACACACCGCCTGTTGTCTGAGCGCAGCCACAGACTCATCCTCATCTTCCTAGAACACATCTCCCCCTTCGAGCTGTCCGCCTTCCACAGGTAACACACCAACTCATCTCTTGAATGGATTGAACTTAGAATGGAATACATTGTATATGAAAAGTAGTGATATGAACAGTAGTGATATGAACAGTAGTGATATGATGTACTGGGTGTTTGTGTTGCAGGCTTGCTAAGCTGGCCAGAACCCGGACCTACCTGGACTGGCCCCAGGATGAGGACGAGAGGGTAACGTTCTGGGAGCATTTACGACAAAACATTACAGAGAGCGACACAGAGGAACTGGTGAGAGAAGGGGTCAGATCAGGCATTGCACCATTTGTCCTGCTGCTCTCATGAAAGTCATCTACCTGAAGTGTAACTACTCCACTGTAATGAGTAACTTTGTAACTCAGTTACACAGAAGGTTAACCTGACCCTAGCACTGTTACAGTATATAACATACTGTATGTGTTTTCAAATGTCCTTTCATTCTACGTTCATTTTGCAGCATGATCCTCCAGAAGCATCCTGAAGTCATCTGCATGTTCCACGTGATGTTCTACGTTTAGAGAGAGAGAGAGTGTTCGCTACTGATCTCAGATTAGGGTGACGTCAAGGGACTCCTTTCTGGACTGTTTTTTAAATAATATTTTGACGTTGATATCTTTGCCTTCCACTTATCAGATGCTCTTATCCAGAGCGACTTACAGGGTTAAGTGCCTTGCTCAAGGGCACGTCGGCATATGTTTCACTTAGTCGGCCCAATGCTCTTAAACGCTAGGCTACCTTTCTTTTGTCTCCTTTCATTCACTGATTGTTCAATTAACTGTTCTTGGATCTGTGCTGTGTGTATTTGAGCACAAAGACAACATTAATATGCTAAACATTCTCCCATGAAAACAACACATTTCAATTGGTTAGATGTTGTTTCCTGTATATGACCACTTGTTTTAATACATGTTGCTGTCACGCCCTGACCTTAGTTATCTATGTTTTCTTTATTATTTAGGTTTTGTGTTGTCTATTGTTTTTGTATGTCATGGGGTGTTTGTAAGCCTAGGCATATGTAGGTTTATGGTGGCCTGAATTTGTTCCCAATCAGAGGCAGCTGTTTATCGTTGTCTCTGATTGGGGACCATATTTAGGTAGCCATGTTCCCTTGGGTATTTGTGGGTTCTTATTCTATGTTTAGTTGCCTGTCTGCACTATTCGTATTAGCTTCACGTTTCGTTTTGTTCGTTTGTGTTGCATTTCTTTAATAAATGAAGAATGTACACTTACCACGCTGCGCCTTGGTCTCCTCCTTACAACGAACGTGACAGTTGCACTCTGTAACTCATTGATGCAATGTGATTTTACAGTAGCTTTATAGTGCAACACTCCTCCCATCTAAAGCAGAGACCCACATAGTATAGTTGCTATCTCAGCTATACTGACTAAAATGTGTGTGTGTGCATGCTTGCAAGAGTCCTTGTCTGTGTGTGTGTTTGAAAGTGGTGTATGCTGTCTACCTGCCCTCTCCTCAGTAAGTCCCAGGGCCTGTTGGTTCTAACCCTCTGCAGCAGAAGGACAGTGTCTTGTCATCACTAGACATCCATTGCTACAGGCTGAGAGATGAGGGTTAATAAGACATTGGTCTGTGTGAAAGCTGCTGACTAATCATGCTGATGATGCAGTTCTACAGTGTTGTGTGAATAAATGGGGGACGTGTCTTTTTTAAGATTTGGAATAGTCTAAACCTTCAGACCAAAGCCCTGTGTGTGTGTTGTGTGATAGCTGGACTAGGAGAGGAGATGCCATTCATGCCAGAGGGTGGGAATAATCTGCTACCCTTTGACTCTGGTCAGAATGAAAGACTCACCTAACTACACTCTCAATAAAACTGACTTTATAACACTGATGTTAGATTTGAATCAAGACAGGCTCAAATCAATAGAATATTCTAAATCCAAGCCAAAGGGCGAAACATGCAATACACAATCCCTCATTTCTGCTGCTGATGAAGTTGATTTGTCCTGCCCAAAGCTAAGTAAACCAGAAGAGCTGCCCTGAGATGTTTTAGTATGAGCATAGTGACTTAACATTCATATGGCAGCCAGACAGGAAACCTGAGTGTTGCATCAGCTGATATTGCATCAATGAGATCATCACTCTACGTTAATATGGTGGTCTATTTAGTCCACCAGGTTCTGCACACACTTCCATGATGGCTGCCACACACAAGCTATGCGCTGGTCTTCTTGGTGACGTACAGTACAATTGCTGTAACATGTCTGTTTTCTGCTTACCCACCAGCCACCACAGCCTCCACCTGTTAGGTTCTGTGTTTCCTTCCTGCAGGGTGATTTGGTATAGCACACCTTGCTCTCTGCCTGTAATTATTATTAGCTTAACATTATGCATGCTCTAGCAGTCAGCTACCATGAAGGAGCAGAGCATAACGCCTAGACTAACGTATTGTAATCTTTAATAATACATGGTTAAATGAACACGTGTGGTTTCCTGTCTGAAGGTGAGGGCTTTTCAGTGTTGTATAAATCCTAGAATCACGTCATGGAAAGAAACCAGTGGTCAGTGTGGGGTAATTTAGCTTACACTATTACAGACACCTTAACCTTGAAGTGGACAGAATGGACGCCATGACATGAGAAACATTTACAAGAGATGGGGGGGGGGGGGGGGGGGCTTGATTTTATGAAGAGGAGGTGAGTATAAGAGTGAGAGAGAGAGAGAAACTTATCTTCACACGTACCACCTCAACACACTCAACACCTCAGCTACCGGCAGCAGTGTCCAGGTGAGTTAATCATTCTAATCTACCTCCATATTTCTCTATAAGTTGAATATACATCTTTTATCTCCCTCTCTGGTTAATGTTTCTATCTCCTGTCCTCCCTTCTCTTTCTCTCCTCTGTAACACTTGCTGTTTTTTCTCAATGCTGTCGTTGACCTGACTTGGTCTGTAGTATTTTATCTACGTATTTATGATTTTTCAGTTCAATAACCTCTCCTCTGTGTCTGTATTGTATTCTGTTTAGTCCCATTAGAACACTACCTCTTCTCCATTCTTCCTCTCTCTCTGTCAGTGATGGAGTCAGCCATTGGTGTACTCGTGTCCCAGTTCAAGGCGTTTGCTGGAAGTGATGGATCCTCAGACACACTGAGCAGAGATGAGTTCCAGAACCTGGTCAAAACACAACTCCCCAACTTCGTTAAGGTAATTACATGTTAATTATACTGTGGTAACGTTTGAGTAATACTATAATAACCAGTGATCACAGGCTTTTATTCCAGTCCAGCTATAATACAACTGATTCAGCTTGATGATTAGTGCTGGGCTGTAACAAAAGCATCCACCCTTTAGCTCTCTAGGAGCAGAGTTGGTGAGCCACAACATCAGTTTGTGGTCCACTTCATTTCCTCTAGATGGGGACATAGACTGCACAGATGCCTCTCGTCCTTCCAACCTCTGCCTCCTGTGGTATATCAGTATGGCCATGCTAAAATAGACATTTGCATTTGTGCTTGTAAAGTGCTGTACCGCCATCCTTTCTAGAATGGCCAAATAGTGACACCCATCAAATAGCTTAATTTTCTTGTTCCCTTCTCATGACCACAGATGGTAGAAAGGTTTCTTCTCATCACATGGCTTTTCTGACAAGCACAATCAGATCAGTCAGTGTGGTTCTGAATCTGAGAAGAGGAAAGGAAGCCTCTTAACTAGTGATTTCTGACGGCCCTTATTGCCCCCATGTAGAACGCTGATGACCCAGCTGTCATCGACCGACTCATGGACTCAATTGACGAGAACAATGACGGAGAGCTCAACTTCCTGGAGTTCTGGCAGCTGATTGGACGACTAGCAAATCAACACGGCGGCTTTATCCAATAGGATGTCTCCATGTCTTGTTCTGTTACTACCATATGATTACAATGATAGGTTATTCTAGTGGTATGGTTATCCCCATGTTGTGTTTCTAAATGGTCAAGTGTTTGCTAAAGCTATGGAGGATTGGTCCAGCAAAATAAAACATGGATGAATCATACAACTATAGTATCTATGACTACCTGACCTTAGTCTCTCTCTCTCTCTCCCTCCCTCTCTAAAGCTATGGAGGATTGGTCCAGCAAAATAAAACATACAACTATAGTATCTATGACTACCTGACCTTAGTCTCTCTCTCTCTCCCTCCCTCTCTAAAGCTATGGAGGATTGGTCCAGCAAAATAAAACATGGATGAATCATACAACTATAGTATCTATGACTACCTGACCTCCCTCCCTCTCTAAAGCTATGGAGGATTGGTCCAGCAAAATAAAACATGGATGAATCATACAACTATAATATCTATGACTACCTGACCTCCCTCCCTCTCTAAAGCTATGGAGGATTGGTCCAGCAAAATAAAACATGGATGAATCATACAACTATAGTATCTATGACTACCTGACCTCCCTCCCTCCCTCTGTCTTTCTTTCTCTCTCTCTCTCTCTCCTTTTGTCGCTGCCAGAATTCCCTCCTTGTTTTGAAAGTATAATTATATCTCGCCAAACTAAAACTAATACTGCATACACACACACACACACAGAGCAGTGATGGCATCGGACTGTGTCTGTGTAAATTTAGAATCTTGGTGTGTAAGCAGAATTTATTCTGGCCCTGTTGTGAATGAGACTGCTAGTGTTGTCCAGGAGGTTGTCAGTCTTACTGCTTCAGCCAATGATGATTGCTATGATTTTTGGTATGATGTTTGGTATGATGCTTGGTTATGATGTTTGGTATGGCAGCAGGGAAGGAGTTGGCTAAAGCAGCAGAATATCTGGCTCCCAGGCTAGGGAGAATCAGTAGCAGGGTAAAATCAATGGGGAAGCCAAGACAGAAAAATAAAAGCCATATTACAACCTATGTGTTGTGATAATTGTGTTGTTTGCTCTGTAACCTGTTAGTTCATATGCCTTGACACAGTGATATATAGGCCTAAGGCCGAGACAATAAGAAGACACAGTGCAGAATAAATTCAACCAAACTTTTGTTTTTCTTTTCAGATAGCAACCTCTGTCCAGTGAAGTCCACAAAGCATATTGCATGTACAGTAACATCACCTACAGCATGGTAAAGCAAGTTAATGTTTTAGACATTTTTGGACTAATAAACAACTATTGATTTAGAACCACAGAGTTACTGCAAGTCACAAAGAAAACAGGAGCCTCCACTATTCCAGCACCATTTCAACATCATCAACTCACATATGCTTAGTCTAATACAGTGACAACTAAAATATTCAACAAACAATTTAGTCTAATCAACTTAATGTGTGTGTGTGTGTGCGTAAGGAGAAAAAAACATGTTGACTCACCCTACTTGTAGACACACCAATGCTATCCTCCTCTCTTTCATGTTGCTGAAACTGTCTATGACTTTGTCTTACAGTAAACGCTTTTAGTTGTTGTCCTATAGGCTGGCTAAAATGCTTGCTAGCCTTACTTCCCTTCATGGGCAACGATTAGCCAGCTTGTTTTAGCCTACTACATCTAGCTACATTGAACTTCCATCCTCTCAGGCCAGAGGCACAATGTATGACTTTATGATTGGATCAGAATGGCCATTATAATCATTGGCCAGAACACAGAATCACAGTGGATTCTGAACGTTTTCAGAGTTACGTTACAGCCTTATTCTTAACAGCCTTAACCGCATAATGACAAAGCAAAAACAGGTTTAGACATTTTTGCAAATGTATTACAAATACAAAAACAGAAATACCTTATTTAAGTAAGTATTCAGACCCTTTGCTATGAGACTCGAAATTGAGTTCAAGTGCATCCTGTTTCCATTGATCATTTTTGGGATGTTTCTACAACTTGATTGGAGTCCACGTGTGGTAAATTCAATTGATTGGACATGATTTGGAAAGGCACACACCTGTCTATATGTGGTCCCACAGTTGACAGTGCATGTCAGAGCAAAAACCAAGCCATGAGGTCGTATAGGAATTGTCCGTAGAGCTCCAAGACAAGACTGTGTCGAGGCACAGATCTGGGGAAGGGTACCAAAACATTTCTGCAGCATTGAAAGCCCACAAGAACACAGTGGCCTCCATCATTCTTAAATGGTTCTCCCAAGCGGCGCAGCGGACTAAGGCACTGCATCTCAGTAAAAGAGGCGTCTCTACAGTCCCTGGTTCAAGTCATCCGGGTTTGGCCGGGGTAGGCCGTAAACAAGAATGTTCTTAACTGACTTGCTTAGTTAAATAGAGGTTAAATAAGATTTGGAAACACCAAGACTCTTCCTAGAACTGGCTGCCTGGCCAAACTGAGCAATCAGGGGAGAAGGGCCTTTGTCAGAGAGGTGACCAAGAACTCAATGGTCACTCTGACAGAGCTCCAGAGTTCCTCTGTGGAGATGGTAGAACCTTCCAGAAGAACAACCATCTCTACAGCACTCCACCAATCAGGACTTTTTCGTAGAGTGGCCAGACGGAAGCCACTCCTCAGTAAAAGGCACATGACAGCCCGCTTGGAGTTTGCCAAAAGGCACCTAAAGGACTCTCAGACCATGAGAAACAAGATGCTCTGGTCTGATGAAACCAAGGTTGAACTGTTTGACCTGAATTCCAAGCGTCACGTCTGTAGGAAACCTAGCACCATCCCTACGGTGAAGCATGTTGCTAGCAGCATCTTGCTGTGGGGATGTTTTTCAGCGGCAGGGACTGGGAGACTAGTCAGGATCGAGGGAACGATTTACAGAGCAAAATACAGAGAGATACTTGATGAAAACCTGCTCCAGAGCACTCAGGACCTCAGACTGGGGCAAAGGTTCACCTTCCAACAGCATAACTACCCTAAGCACACAGCCAAGACAACGCAGGAGTGGCTTCAGGACAAGTCTCTGAATGTCCTTGAGTGGCCCACCCAGAGACCAGACTTGAACAAGATCTAACATCTCTAGAGAACGGAAAATAGTTGTGCAGCGACACTCCCCATTCAATCTGACAGAGCTTGAGAGGATCTGCAGAGAAAAATGGGAGAAACTCCCCAAATACCGGTGTGTCAAGCTTGTACCATCATACCCAAGAAGACCCAAGGCTGTAATCGCTGCCAAAGGTGCTTCAACGATGTACTGAGTAAAGGGTCTGAATACTTATGTAAATGTGATATTTCAGTTTTATCTTTTTTTTTGCAAACATTTCTAAAAATACATTTTTGCTTTGTCATTATGGAGTACTGTGTGTTGAATGAGGCTGTAACGTAACACAATGTGCAAAAGGTTAAGGGTTCTGAATACTTTTCAAATGCACTGTAAGTAAAACCACAAGTCCAAATCCCTCTCCATCCATGGCTATTTTAGGAAAGTGCCCATTTTAGCTAGCTGGCTAGCTAGCCACCAGATGACAACACGACGAGATGCAACAATTCAAGTTTTCTGTCAATGACGTTTGGCTTTTGATGTGATGTGATTGGTGTGAAGCCAAATCCAAACTGGCTTCCCTTGACACTTTTACAGGATGGACCAGGACCATTCACAGCTGAGTTTACTTAGCCAATCAGCGTATAATTTTATCAAGGGAGGCCAAATGCTCACTGGCTTCCCTTGCATTCAATGCTACAGGCGGCAACAATATTCTCTTTTTGACGAGACAGCATCAGATAGATGGGCTACACATACAGAGACAGAGGGGCACTGTTTCGCTCACTTGGTTGAGTTCTCCGGTGAGATCCATTCAACCTCTTGTGTATTGAAGGAAAAAAACGTATGAAACACAGAGAGACAAAAGATACATTACTCTTATCTGTTTATTTTTTTTGGTCAATTTCTTGGGGAAGCCTGGCTTCCCTTGGCATCCATGAATACATGCCACGGGAGAATGTAGCCTACGTGTAAATAACAAACTGACTAAAAACATGGCTGTGATTATGTTCTTAATGAATCTGTCTGAGTCCTACATGTCTAAGTTTCTCCTTGCTTTGTGAATAATTATACATTATGGTTTGTGTTTCTGAGAAATGTGGTTGAATAAACTCGAACTGATGTTGACTTTAAGGGTGTGGTGGAAATATGACTCGGTCTACTACCATGCACAGACACACACACCTTATTGCCTGTTCACACTTGCTCACTCAAGGTGTTGATGCAATGTGGTGGCTAAAATATTTGCGCCATCCCTAACATTGATCTGTGGAAAGTAATTTTTAAGTAACTTAACGTTTTGTGGAGGGTTCATAATAGCATACCCAAGTTTATCATATTAAGGCTAAAAATAGTTAAATTTTTTCTAAATACAACATTGCATTATGTTTTTAGAATCAAACTATAGGCTATAGTCTACAATAAACCATCTATTGTAAACATGAAAATAAAATAACTAGCGAACTATAGAGTAGTTATTAACCCCATTCAGAACCAATCAGTCGATATAATCGAGAAAATCATCAGAAATCACGCGATATGAATCTGACCGTGGGATGCCGCCTGACCCACTAGTTGATCAGAAGGTTCAAATCAACGTTTCATATCTTAAAGAGTAGTTATTAACACAATAAAATGAATATGTTGGCAGCCCTTCCCCCTTCGTCTATCTCCCTTGCTCTTTCCCAGGCACACTGCCCCCTTTCCCAGGCACACGCCCTTCTGTGACACAATACAAAAAAGTTTGGTGAAGAAAAATTCTATCACGGAAGAGGTTCTTTTGAGTGCAACTAGTTGATCAAGTTTGAGCCTTGAGAAGAGTGCCTGAGAGACACAGAGAGAGCCTGGACAAGATAATTGACATCGAGCACATTTGTGTTTTTCTCATTCACAATCTAACGGTGAGTAGATAAAGTAACTGAAGTATGTAGCCTAGCCTGTTTGTCTAAAGTTCCGTTGACTCAAACAGGCCATTTCGTTGATGGATCCAAATGGGCCTCCCAGAAAATGTTCCTCCGTTCGAACATTAATAATGTAGTTTGCGAGCGGATCTATTGTCCAAAACCCACCTAGCATGATAGCACAGGGATCGGCTTCTCCTTATCGGTAACCCAATCCTCAACCCCTTTACAATTCAGGACAAACCAGAAGGCGCGTCTTTATTTCTTTATTTTCCCTGTCAGTCTTACCTCGGGACCACTACAAATCGACCGTATTAGTTCGGCTAAAGGCTAGGGGGGGGGCTCAAAATCACGGTGGGTAGGCTACCCACAATCGTCTCAAATTATGCACGAGCCGAAGAGTAGTTACACGCTTGTGGACAATGACATCCATTCGAGTCTGTCTACAACCTCAACACCGAGCGTGGCCCTGTGTAACAGCAGCTAGGACAGCTCGCTCTCTAGTCTTTTCACCCTGAATTATTAACGAACGGTAAGACGTTGGTATAGTGAGTCGAATGACAACCCAAGGTGTATTTAATAGCGCGGGGAGAAATGGCTTGTGGCAAACGGCGTTGACAGCACCATGCAGGTATGGTTGCGGAAGGGAACCAGTCACACCTGGTAAGTTATTGAACACATCACATCCCCGCTGATTGATTCTGGTTGGCCATCGAAATAATCAAAGCTCATGCAGGTGAAACGAGTCCACTGAACCGAGCTTCACACAGTTCATAGGCATGGAGAGAGTGAGTAGACGTGGCTCTAAATAAGCTATTGTGTCCATTTATGTAGTTAGGCCTGTAGCAGTGGTTCTCAAACTTTGCTGTGACCCACCCAACGCTCTCTAAAGTATCCTAATTAGACTGAAGCAAGTTCTCTCCGCCATATTCAGGCTGCCACATGATTGTATCTATCCCCTCAATGTGTTCGGAAAGGAGAAAAATATGTACATTTTCAGGTTGATGATCACCTGCAAGCCCTGACATCCCAGGTCAAGCCAGGTATAACCCACAATGCTTTATAGAACACACTACTACCCTCTTGGCACACACTAGTTGAATTAACGTTGTTTCAACATTATTTGCCAACATATTTTAACGTGAATCAACATGGAACATTTTGAAAAAAGTCAACCAGCATTGGAAGCATTGAAATGTGGGTAAAACTTCAATTTAACCTGACAAAGGTATTTACAGTACATCAATCTAATTTCAACATAATAATCATAACTATGTATAAGTTGAAATCCTGTTAAATTCCACTTAAAAACATAAATAATAGTTTATCATATTCAATATGGATGAAATTACGTTGAGTTTCATATTTGATTGGACATATTTTACACCGTCATTGTTTCAACGTCATGCCATTAACCTAAATATGTTGAAATAAAAAGTGAAGCCACAGTCGCTACACTTCCTGCCTGAACATTGTCGCCTAGTGGAATACAGGAGGAAATTCACTTCAGTCAGATCAAGTCTACCATCCAGATTAGAGGTCGACCGAATATGATTTTTCAATGCCGATACCGATTGTTGGAGGACCAAAAAAAGCCGATACCGATTAATCAGACAATTTTTTACAATTGTATTATTTATTTATTTGTAATAATGACAATTACAACAATACTGAATGAACACTTGTGGGGGGCTCCCGAGTGGCACAGCGGTCTAAGGCCCTGTGTCTCAGTGCTATGTGGGGGGCTCCCGAGTGGCACAGCGGTCTAAGGCCCTGCATCTCAGTGATTGAGGTGTCACTGCAGACACCCTGGTTTGACTCCAGGCCGTATCACAACCGTCCGTGATTGGGAGTCCCGTAGGGCGGTGCACAATTGGCCCAGCATCGCCCGGGTTTGGCCAGTGTAGACCGTCATTGTAAATAATAATTTGTTCTTAACTGACTTGCCTAGTTAAATGAAGGTTAAATTTGAACAAATATATTTTTTAAAGTATTGTTGCAGCCTGAGCTGACCTGGTTTTCCCAAGTCATTGCTTCAAACATAAAACACCAAACTAGTGTCACCTTATTGAACTCTGTTGTCTCTTCTCTTAACATCTCATCTCCTCTCCTCCCTCCCGCTGACCGAGTCCTGTCCAGGGTTCTGTTCTGTATTCTGGTGCAGCCCGGGCAGCTTGGTTTCACACCAGTTAGTCTCATTACATCCTCTGTTTGGGTCTAAAAAGATACTCCTGGATCGATATGCTCATCAATCACTCTGATCTAGGGCTCTCACACACACACACACACACACACACACACACACACACACTATATAACAAGGATGGGCAACTGATGGGGGTGGGGGCCACCAAAAATCAGAAATCATGAGGGCCACAGTAGCTTGCGGGTCTGCGTACCCACAACCATACCCACACATGCAGTCAGAGCAAGCCTTTTGGGGGCCCTAAACAAAATTATTTGAGTGAATTTCCTGCGATTCTACACTTGCCATGAGACCAATGTTTTCTGTTTTTCATATTAATTTCATCTGATGAAATTGTGATTTCATAATGATTACTACACGTTTAGATAGCTGGCCGCTAGACTCATTTACCAATATAACATGTTTAGCTGACTTGGCTAATTGAGTGACTGACATAACAAGAGAAACTGCTGATGCACAACCACATTTAGAAATGTCACCTGGTCTATTCTACTATTGTAACTCTCAACAGCAAGTTGAGACCCTGACTGAGTTCCTGAAAAATGTGTGTGGAAATTGATCCGCGGGCCTACAGAAGGGGTTCAGGTGCCCATCCCTGATTATAATAATATATACCATTTAGTGCATACACTACTACCCTGGCACCATGCTTTACCAACTGAGCTACAGAGGACCGCACACAGCGTCTCCTAATTATGTGCGTAGAAGATGTCTCGCTCGGGACACCCGCAGGCTGGTGAAATAGTGATGAGGGATGAAGATGATGACAGATGTCCAGCGGTGTGGGTCTGTGGTTGGCTAATGTGTTAGTTACAGCTGAACTCACACAGGATAGTGTGTGTATGTGTGGCATCAAGGTGGGATATGAAACAGAATCCTACACCTGGCATCAGACCATGGGTGTGTTCTGCTCTCTCTCACCCACTAATTAGGCTAATGTAAGATCAGTCCTAATTGGCCTAGGCCCAGGGGACAGGTGTGTGTGTGTGTTTGTGGGAATGTGCATACATTTAGGTGTGTATGCATTCAGGTGTGACAGTGTCAGATTGGAGATTTACCTGTGGGTTGAGTCTCTAGGGTTACCCTCATCAGGACATCACCCATCATCATTACCCTCATCAGGACATCACCCTAATGTTAAAAGAGAAGGGGTTAGAGATACTGGCGGGGTAGGGTAGCGATATATATATATATATATTAGAGAGTGTAACAGACAGGTCTTAGCTGTAGTAATGTGAACCCATAACCTTCTGCTGGCTTATGGTGATCAGGTATCCCTCTCTCCATCAGACATCACAGCTCCCATTGTTTACCTCAGACCCCCCCCCCCCCTCTCTCCATCCTTTCCTTTGTTTACCTCACCAGGCTCTCCTTATCTCCCTCCACCCCCCGTCCATTCTTTCCTCTATTCTGACGTCCTCTTGCTACACTCTTAAAAGGGTTCTTCAGCTTTCCCCATTGAATAACCCTTTTTTGTTCCAGTTCAAAACCATTTGGTTCCAGGTAGAACCCTTTTGCGTTCCGTGCAGGACCCTTTCCACAGAGTTTTCTATGTGGAATCAAAAAGGATTTTCCTATGGGGACAGCCGAAGAACTCTTTAGGAACCCTTTTTTCTAAGAGTGTACCTTGTCTTAACTGTTCCAGCTAGTTCCAGTGAAACAGTTGCTGCATTCAATTGTCTAAACTTTAGATTTTTCTGCACCCCCCCCCCATCCTCTCCTCTCTCCCAGTAGCTATGGAGTCGGCCATCCAGACAGTGGTAGAAGTGTATCTGAAGTCTGCCAAAGGGAAGGGCAGTCTCGGAGATAAGGACTTCCAGGGCCTTGTCAATAAACAGCTCGGCAACATCATGACTGTAAGTTCCACCTATCCTTGTATCACTACTCCTCAACTCTGACCCTAGATTTGTGTCCACGTCCTGGTTAAACCCGAGCCTCAACTCTGACCCTAGGTTCGTGTCCACGTCCTGGTTAAACCCGAGCCTCATCTCTGACCCTAGGTTCGTGTCCACGTCCTGGTTAAACCCGAGCCTCAACTCTGACCCTAGATTCGTGTCCGTGTCCCGGTTAAACCCGAGCCTCAACTCTGACCCTAGGTTCGTGTCCGCGTCCCGGTTACACCCGAGCCTCAACCACGACCCTAGGTTCGTGTCCGCATCCCTGTTAAACTCGAGCCTCAACCACGACCCTAGGTTTGTGTCCGCATTCCTGTTAAACTCGAGCCTCAACCACGACCCTAGGTTCGTGTCCGCATCCCTGTTAAACTCTAGCCTCAACCACGACCCTAGGTTTGTGTCCGCATCCCTGTTTAACTCGAGCCTCAACCACGACCCTAGGTTCGAGTCAGCGTCCCGGTTAAACCCAAGCCTCAACCACGACCCTAGGTTCGTGTCCGCATCCCTGTTAAACTCTAGCCTCAACCACGACCCTAGGTTTGTGTCCGCATCCCTGTTTAACTCGAGCCTCAACCACGACCCTAGGTTCGAGTCAGCGTCCCGGTTAAACCCAAGCCTTAATCCTAGTCATAATGCAAATCGGCACCAGGTGTTATTGGGGAAGCAATCTTTAATGATAGACTCTTCCTCTCTCCCCACTCTCTCCCCCTCTCACCTCATAGGGAACAGAGAGTTCCTCTGCAGTGAAGGAGATGCGTAAGGGATTGGACGAGAACAAAGATGGGAAGGTCAGCTTCCAGGAATACATGACTCTGATTGGCTACGTGGCAAACACCCTCAGCGAGCAGAGGACTGCAGCCAACAACACACCTGCCTCATAGGAACTACATATGGCTTCATAGACACTCTATAAGATGTCTTATGCAGTCTATAAGGCAGGGTTCTTCAATCCTGGTCCTAGTGACCCACAGGGTGTGCAGGCTTTAGTTCCATTCCAGCACTGACACACCAGAGGAAACGCGTGAAGGCTTTGATGGGATTGATTACAGTGTGTGTGACCACAGGGCCAGAATTGAAGAACACTGCCATAAGGCCCCATGTACCTATAGAGGCTCATAGACCTGTCAATCTCCCTTGGCTGTATATCACTACATAATCACTACATAATCAGACTTAACTTCATCTCAACTTATTTTATATGCTTACACTACCAATCTTCATCTCAGTTATAACAATGTTACTGGTCTTATAAATACTTTATGAAGGCATTTTTTTTACATGAAGTTTAACAGTTCACATGTTTTAGTATAACTACTCTAAATCAACACTTCTACAGTAAATGCTTTGTTATCATGTTGAAATAAATGCCATGGCAATGTTTTAAAGTCATGTCTTCTTTCACTACTCTAACATTATCTCTAAATGACATTCTCTAGGTTGCCCTATGTCATGATGAAGACACACACACACCTTATAGAACCAATATGCTGATTCCTGCTTCCATGGCCACCAGCGGCCCCTTCTAAATTTAGTCGTGTCACACTCCGTGGCCCACGATGCACCAGAATATTGAAATTAGACACCCAATATACAACACCACCTATTGTGCACAGCAAGGATACACACACATCTTCTGCCAACAGAATACAATGCTGCATTGCACCAGGGAGAGATAACAAGTCTATACTGTAATACAGGCAGATCTATACACTACAATCCTACTCTCCACTCCCCCGGGGCTAGCAGCCTCAGAGCTGTAGTGGATGTAAGTACTGTATGTTACATTAACATTCAGACTTAACAAACATGACGTGCACAGACACTATATCATTCAGTGGTTGTATAAGCCTGAGGCGTGGTCAAAGAAACAGCACAGACAAACAAGGAGACATATTTACTTTGCTGTTTTGGTTTGTGGAGTGCAGTTGTCATTAAAATATACATTATTACAATAGCTGTGCATTTGTATGAGTGTAGGATTTGTGTGTAATTATGTTTGTGTGTGTGTTACAGAAGTGATAACTATGCATGGCTGCCTGTCAAGGGTGTTGTCTCCATTCAGCTAGTACCCTCTGATCCTGTATCAGGTACCAGCTTCCCTTTCAAACAGCCTCAGGCCAGACACACACCCACTAGGCTAACCACAGCCTCCGGTCTGCTGAGCTGTTTACATTATAAACCCCCTCTGGAGCTCCTATATTACTCTAAAGCCATTCCAACATGTTCTGCACTTCATTTCAATAATCACTACCATCTAACCTACTGGGAGACACAACCATTGTTTCAGGCCTTAACCTAATCACCAGCTCAAATTGGCTGCTACCAATGAGTGGGTCCAACACAGCATTTGGAAACACTACCAGGCCAAGCAGGGCAGCTGTTGGACCAGGCCCGGCCAACAAGGTCATCACACCACACACCCTGAGGGGAACAGACACAGTTCACTGAGCAGATGCTTGAGAATGACAGATTAGTTTTTCCCAATTGTTTACACACTAAAATTGGAACTTGAAACGCAATCACCGAAACCTGAAACTCATGTACCAAATCCTTAAACCAAGTCTGCAAAATTGCCAGCTCTATAAACAATTCCAAGCTCTGTAAACCAATTGGCAACACTCACTCCTCACAGGTGTAAACACTAGTTGCTGAATTGTTAACTTAAAAATCAGAGCTTTAGCACTATAAAAGGCCAAAGATGAGCTCCTGTTTTGGAGGAAAATGGAAGTCAATGGTGAATCAAGAGCTAGAGCTAGAGCTAGAGGAGGAGGAGGAGGAGGAGGAGGAGTTGGAGGAGGAGGAGGAGGAGGACACGGACGGACAGTTGTCTCAGATGAGATCAGGGCCACATTGGTTGACCATGTGCTCAACCATGGATTGAGTATGAGGGATGCTGGGCAGAGAGTTCAGCTCAACCTGAGCTGCTACACGGTTGCATCTATCATCCGTACATTCAGAAATGACAACCGGTAAGTTACCTACCATTTACACTATGCTCTTTATGTATACTGCAGTCCGACATACCAGTAGGCCTATGTTACTCAGTGATTGTTACCCAACGTTACAGTAATGTCATTTGATATTGAAATAAAATAGATTATTTTAGCTTACTGTAACCAATCATATCATATTTGTGGATCTTCTGCAGAACTGAGAGATGGCCAGGCCATGGTAGAAGACACTGGCTGTTCACACCAGAACTGAGAGATGGCCAGGCTATGGTAGAAGACACCGTCTGTTCACACCAGAACAGGAGATGGCCAGGCCATGGTAGAAGACACCGGCTGTTCACACCAGAACTGAGAGATAGCCAGGCCATGGTAGAAGACACCGTCTGTTCACACCAGAACTGAGAGATGGCCAGGCCATGGTAGAAGACACCGGCTGTTTACAACAGAACAGGAGACCGCTATTGTGAACATGGTGGTGGCAAACAATACCATTAGACTAGGAGAAATCCAGAACCACATCATTTCAGACAACACAATATTCAATAACATTCACCAGGTGGGCTTGTCTACATTGGACCGTGTATTACAGTGCAACTGAATCCTGATGAAACAGGTCTACAGGTCGCCATTTGAGCAACACTCAGAGAGGGTTAAAGAACAGCACTATGAATATGAGCAAGTAAGTACTATACTGTGAATTTACTATCATATCAGCACTGTATAGACACATTACAGTACTGTAATCCAGTGTATTGTGCCTCACCATATTGACTGCTCTAGGTCACATTGTCTTGTGTGTTTCAGAGAGTCTTGGAGCTGGATGCTAGCCAAAAGAAGGGGACGGAACATTATTGGTCACCGTGCCATTGTGAATGTCCCTGGACAGCGTGGAGGGAATATCACCATGTATGCAGCCGTTAGCCAGCAAGGCGTCAGCCATCACCATGCCAACCTTAGTCCCTACAACACCGCCCTTCTCATCACATTCCTGGACACACTACACGGCATCCTCATTCCAGCCGAGCAGAGGGGTGGACCAGAGCAGCCCAGGTATGTTGTCATCTAGGACAACGTGAGTTTCCACCGGGCTGCTCTGGTCCATCGACCACCCACAGTTTGTTCTATACCTCCCACCATATTCCCCATTCCTAAACACAATTGAAAAGTTTTTTTCGGCATGGTGGTGGAAGGTGTATGACCGCCATCCCCTCACACGCCTCTTCTCCAGGCAATGGATGATGCATGTGGTGAAGTTGATGTGGGGGCTTTTGGTGGCTGGATCCGTCACTCCAGAAGATTCTGTTTAGCCAGGGAGAACATCGCTTGTGATGTAGATTAGGTGCTGTGGCCAGACCAAAATAGGAGGCAGGTGTAATGAACACAAGGGGAGACGGCGCTGGTTTCAAGCGTTGTTTATTGCATAGGACCACAGGAGGAGGCAGGTAGCTGGGTCCAGGGGCAGGCAGAAGGTCATACACAGGAGGAGGCAGGTAGCTGGGTCCAGGGGCAGGCAGAAGGTCATACACAGGAGGGGGCAGGTAGCTGCGTCCAGGGGCAGGCAGAAGGTCATACACAGGAGGAGGCAGGTAGCTGGGTCCAGGGGCAGGCAGAAGGTCATACACAGGAGGGGGCAGGTAGCTGGGTCCAGGGGCAGGCAGAAGGTCATACACAGGAGGAGGCAGGTAGCTGGGTCCAGGGGCAGGCAGAAGGTCATACACAGGAGGAGGCAGGTAGCTGGGTCCAGGGGCAGGCAGAAGGTCATACACAGGAGGAGGCAGGTAGCTGGGTCCAGGGGCAGGCAGAAGGTCATACACAGGAGGAGGCAGGTAGCTGGGTCCAGGGGCAGGCAGAAGGTCATACACATGAGGAGGCAGGTAGCTGGGTCCAGGGGCAGGCAGAAGGTCATACACAGGGGTCCAAAAGGGAAACAGTACAGGCATGGAGAAGGCTAATGACGTAGTGCAGGAGATCAGGCAATAGGTAGATAACAGGCTGAAGTACAGGCAGGGAATAGGCAAAATGTGTGGTTAGTGAGGCAGGCTAAAACTATCATTCACAGGAGAAGCCGATCATGGGCACCACAGCGCTCTGCAAGCCGTGTGTCACAAAACAAACAATACCTCACAGTGACAGGGTGCAAAGAACTGAACCAAATAGTGTGTGATAATGACATACAGGTGACTAGAATTCAGGTGATTGGGATCTGGAGAGTGAGCTGTGTTCAGGGGATCTACGTGTTTGAGGATGTAAGTTTGAAGCAGACATTACAGCAGGATGTAGCCTAATGTTTTTCTTTCTTACATTTTGCATGTGTTTTTGTCTTTAGAGTTTTGAAGGAATGAGCCACTTTCATTTTTTATTTTTGTACAGAAAACCCTTTATCTTACTGAATGTTTTTCCTGTTGTACTCCTGTTGGGTACAGAAAGTGTTACATACAAAACACAAGTGTTCAAAAATACTGCAATTTGGAAATAAATGACAATGTTTTTGTTACTGTATTGCATTTGTATGTGTTTATTTATGTATATTTGAGTAGGTATACATTACTGTAACAATATTTTACAACCGGCTACAATGTAACACTGACAATGCAAAAGGCATAAACCTACTGCTGGGATATTCATAGTGTTTTGTGTTGAACACATCATAAACCTACTGCTGGGATATTCATAGTGTTTTGTGTTGAGCACATAAACCTACTGCTGGGATATTCATAGTGTTTTGTGTTGAGCACATAAACCTACTGCTGGGATATTCATAGTGTTTTGTGTTGAGCACATCATAAACCTACTGCTGGGATATTCATAGTGTTTTGTGTTGAACACATCATAAACCTACTGCTGGGATATTCAGTGTTTTGTGTTGAACACATCATAAACCTACTGCTGGGATATTCATAGTGTTTTGTGTTGAGCACATCATAAACCTACTGCTGGGATATTCAGTGTTTTGTGTTGAGCACATAAACCTACTGCTGGGATATTCATAGTGTTTGTGTTGAGCACATAAACCTACTCCTGGGATATTCAGTGTTTTGTGTTGAACACATCATAAACCTACTGCTGGGATATTCAGTGTTTTGTGTTGAACACATCATAAACCTACTGCTGGGATATTCAGTGTTTTGTGTTGAACACATCATAAACCTACTGCTGGGATATTCATAGTGTTTTGTGTTGAACACATCATAAACCTACTGCTCGGATATTCATAGTGTTTTGTGTTGAACACATCATAAACCTACTGCTGGGATATTCATAGTGTTTTGTGTTGAACACATCATAAACCTACTGCTGGGATATTCAGTGTTTTGTGTTGAACACATCATAAACCTACTGCTGGGATATTCATAGTGTTTTGTGTTGAACACATCATAAACCTACTGCTGGGATATTCATAGTGTTTTGTGTTGAGCACATCATAAACCTACTGCTGGGATATTCATAGTGTTTTGTGTTGAATACATCATAAACCTACTGCTGGGATATTCATAGTGTTTTGTGTTGAACACATCATAAACCTACTGCTGGGATATTCAGTGTTTTGTGTTGAGCACATCATAAACCTACTGCTGGGATATTCATAGTGTTTTGTGTTGAGCACATCATGAACCTACTGCTGGGATATTCATATTGTTTTGTGTTGAGCACATCATAAACCTACTGCTGGGATATTCATAGTGTTTTGTGTTGAGCACATCATAAACCTACTGCTGGGATATTCATATTGTTTTGTGTTGAGCACATCATAAACCTACTGCTGGGATATTCATAGTGTTTTGTGTTGAGCACATCATAAACCTACTGCTGGGATATTCATAGTGTTTTGTGTTGAACACATCATAAACCTACTGCTGGGATATTCATAGTGTTTTGTGTTGAACACATCATAAACCTACTGCTGGGATATTCAGTGTTTTGTGTTGAACACATCATAAACCTACTGCTGGGATATTCAGTGTTTTGTGTTGAGCACATCATAAACCTACTGCTGGGATATTCAGTGTTTTGTGTTGAGCACATCATAAACCTACTGCTGGGATATTCAGTGTTTTGTGTTGAACACATCATAAACCTACTGCTGGGATATTCAGTGTTTTGTGTTGAGCACATCATAAACCTACTGCTGGGATATTCAGTGTTTTGTGTTGAGCACATCATAAACCTACTGCTGGGATATTCAGTGTTTTGTGTTGAGCACATCATAAACCTACTGCTGGGATATTCATAGTGTTTTGTGTTGAGCACATCATAAACCTACTGCTGGGATATTCAGTGTTTTGTGTTGAACACATCATAAACCTACTGCTGGGATATTCATAGTGTTTTGTGTTGAGCACATAAACCTACTGCTGGGATATTCATAGTGTTTTGTGTTGAGCACATAAACCTACTGCTGGGATATTCAGTGTTTTGTGTTGAGCACATCATAAACCTACTGCTGGGATATTCAGTGTTTTGTGTTGAGCACATCATAAACCTACTGCTGGGATATTCAGTGTTTTGTGTTGAACACATCATAAACCTACTGCTGGGATATTCAGTGTTTTGTGTTGAGCACATCATAAACCTACTGCTGGGATATTCAGTGTTTTGTGTTGAGCACATCATAAACCTACTGCTGGGATATTCAGTGTTTTGTGTTGAGCACATCATAAACCTACTGCTGGGATATTCAGTGTTTTGTGTTGAGCACATAACTACTGCTGGGATATTCAGTGTTTTGTGTTGAGCACATCATAAACCTACTGCTGGGATATTCAGTGTTTTGTGTTGAACACATCATAAACCTACTGCTGGGATATTCAGTGTTTTGTGTTGAGCACATCATAAACCTACTGCTGGGATATTCAGTGTTTTGTGTTGAGCACATCATAAACCTACTGCTGGGATATTCATAGTGTTTTGTGTTGAGCACATCATAAACCTACTGCTGGGATATTCAGTGTTTTGTGTTGAACACATCATAAACCTACTGCTGGGATATTCATAGTGTTTTGTGTTGAACACATCATAAACCTACTGCTGGGATATTCATAGTGTTTTGTGTTGAGCACATCATAAACCTACTGCTGGGATATTCATAGTGTTTTGTGTTGAACACATCATAAACCTACTGCTGGGATATTCATAGTAGTGTTTTGTGTTGAGCACATCATAAACCTACTGCTGGGATATTCATAGTGTTTTGTGTTGAGCACATCATAAACCTACTGCTGGGATATTCAGTGTTTTGTGTTGAGCACATCATAAACCTACTGCTGGGATATTCATAGTGTTTTGTGTTGAGCACATCATAAACCTACTGCTGGGATATTCAGTGTTTTGTGTTGAGCACATCATAAACCTACTGCTGGGATATTCATAGTGTTTGTGTTGAGCACATCATAAACCTACTGCTGGGATATTCAGTGTTTTGTGTTGAGCACATCATAAACCTACTGCTGGGATATTCAGTGTTTTGTGTTGAGCACATCATAAACCTACTGCTGGGATATTCAGTGTTTTGTGTTGAACACATCATAAACCTACTGCTGGGATATTCAGTGTTTTGTGTTGAGCACATCATAAACCTACTGCTGGGATATTCATAGTGTTTTGTGTTGAGCACATCATAAACCTACTGCTGGGATATTCAGTGTTTTGTGTTGAGCACATCAGTGTGTTGTTGGTTGGTAGACAGATCTATTCATGTGTGTCATTTAGATGCAAAAACAAACAAACATGGAAAGCAATAACAGTTTTGAATGCAGTGTTTGCTATTGGTACAGATTTGTAGAGTTTTGTGTTTACAGATTTGGGAAAATGGCCCAATGATTCAGCAAACATGTGTAAACAATTGTGGAAAACTGTAAATGAAATATTTTCCATTTCAGAGTATAAGTATTGAGATGGTCTGTATTTTGATCTTGTGGATGGCATGCATCTTTGAAAGAATATTGTCAACGCCATAGCAGGGCCTCTCACCTTCCTCCAGGGCTTCTCCTGTTTATCTAAACACGCTTTCACTGCTTCCCCTGGCCTATGTTTTGACACGCAGTACAATATGGCTACAGGCCCGGGCCATGGTAATCCACTGCTACTATAGCACACTGACTGAGACCGTAAGTGATACCCCATTGTGGCTCTCTCTGCACCTTGGCTCCACTGTGGCTCTCTCTGCACCTTGGCTCCATTGTGGCTCTCTCTGCACCTTGGCTCCATTGTGGCTCTCTCTGCACCTTGGCTCCATTGTGTCTCTCTCTGCACCTTGGCTCCATTGTGGCTCTCTCTGCACCTTGGCTCCATTGTGGCTCTCTCTGCACCTTGGCTTCATTGTGCCTCTCTCTGCACCTTGGCTCCATTGTGGCTCTCTCTGCACCTTGGCTCCATTGTGGCTCTCTCTGCACCTTGGCTCCATTGTGGCTCTCTCTGCACCTTGGCTCCATTGTGGCTCTCTCTGCACCTTGGCTCCATTGTGGCTCTCTCTGTACCTTGGCTCCATTGTGGCTCTCTCTGCACCTTGGCTCCATTGTGGCTCTCTCTGCACCTTGGCTCCATTGTGGCTCTCTGCACCTTGGCTCCATTGTGGCTCTCTCTGCACCTTGGCTCCATTGTGGCTCTCTCTGCACCTTGGCTCCATTGTGGCTCTCTCTGCACCTTGGCTCCATTGTGGCTCTCTCTGCACCTTGGCTCCATTGTGGCTCTCTCTGCACCTTGGCTCCATTGTGGCTCTCTCTGCACCTTGGCTCCATTGTGGCTCTCTCGCACCTTGGCTCCATTGTGGCTCTCTCTGCACCTTGGCTCCATTGTTGCTCTCTCTGCACCTTGGCTCCATTGTGGCTCTCTCTGCACCTTGGCTCCATTGTGGCTCTCTCTGCACCTTGGCTCCATTGTGGCTCTCTGCACCTTGGCTCCATTGTGGCCAAAGTGGATAAATAGGCTACACCACGTCGCTCCCCTCTCCTCCTCTTTTCCTCTTCTGCTTTCCCTCTGCTCCTCTCCTCTTCTGCTTTCCCTCTGCTCCTCTCTACTGCTTTCCCTCTCATCTCCCTGGCTTTCTCAAAAACATCTTGAAGGTAAAATTTGATACTAATAATGTAAATGTGATCATCCTGAGGTAGTGATGTGGTGTCATGTCTGACAGCTTTTATGAAGGATGGATCTTATCTGTCCATCACAGGAAGGCAGGTGTCCGTCGTGTAAACAGAGAAGGAGGAGAGGAGACGGGGGACAGAGAAGAGGAGCAACAGGTGGAAGAAGAGAGGGATGGAGGAGGGGGGAGAGAGGCAGAATGGGAGGAGGGGAGAGAGGCGGAGTGGGAGGAGGGAGAGAAGCGGAGTGGGAGGAGGTAGAGAGGTGGAGTGGGAGGAGGTAGAGAGGTGGAGTGGGAGGAGGGAGAGAGGCGGAGTGGGAGGAGGGAGAGAGACAGAGTGGGAGGAGGTAGAGAGGAGGAGTGGGAGGAGGTAGAGAGGCGGAGTGGGAGGAGGGAGAGAGGCGGAGTGGGAGGAGGGAGAGAGGCAGAGTGGGAGGAGGGAGAGAGGCAGAGTGGGAGGAGGGAGAGAAGCGGGGTGAGAGGAGGGAGAGAGGTGGAGTGGGAGGAGGGAGAGAGGCGGAGTGGGAGGAGGGAGAGAGGCGGAGTGGGAGGAGGGAGAGAGGCGGAGTGGGAGGAGGGAGAGAGGCGGAGTGGGAGGAGGGAGAGAAGCGGAGTGGGAGGAGGGAGAGAGGTGGAGTGGGAGGAGGGAGAGAGGTGGAGTGGGAGGAGGGAGAGAAGTATTTAAGAGGCTGTCCATCTCCCCCTCCTCATCGTTCTTCGTTACTCTCCCTCTACGTGTCCAACAGCAGGCCAGCACTCCTCCTTTGCTCAGGTAAGGAAGAAAGGTTGACTCAGGAATGAATGCAGTTTTTCAGCAACAGGCAAAAGAATTCAGCCCTTCTGCTCTTCAGGAGGTAGTTCTGTCTAGCACGGTAAAATGTGGAGCAGATGAAATATATTTCAGCTGTTTGGGATCTAGAGACAATGATACAAAGTTTGCGTTGCTGTAACCCTAAACAACGTCAATATAACTTTTACAGAGAGGGGAAAGCACACAGCCTGTACTGTAGACTTCACTACTCTGTGTGTTTGGTGATTTCATGTCTATTCCCTGGTCTATTCTGGTGTGATGTTAGCCTCTATAGAGTTTCTGTTGTGTTTCCTCTGTCCTGACTGACCGCTCTCTTCTTTTTCTTCTTTATTTTCTGTTTATGTAAATATCTTGCTCAAAGGAGGCAAATCTAGATTTTTCCTAAACAAGAATGAGCTCAGATTTCTGTTGGGATAAAGTGAATTTGATACAGTGTAAATGTAATTGTAGGGAAAGAAGTAGAGTGGTCAGGGAAGAGGGGTGGGAGAGGTGGAGGTAAGATGGAGAGGTGGGGAAGGGATGGGGTGCGAAGGGAAGGTGGAGGGGTGGGATGGGATGGGATCGACAGATAGATGGGGTGGGATGGGATCGACAGATAGATGGGATGGGATGGGATCGACAGATAGATGGGGTGGGATGGGATCGACAGATAGATGGGGTGGGAAGGGAAGGTGGAGGGGTGGGATGGGATCGACAGATAGATGGGGTGGGATGGGATCGACAGATAGATGGGGTGGGATGGGATCGACAGATAGATGGGGTGGGAAGGGAAGGTGGAGGGGTGGGATGGGATCGACAGATAGATGGGATGGGATGGGATCGACAGATAGATGGGGTGGGAAGGGAAGGTGGAGGGGTGGGATGGGATCGACAGATAGATGGGGTGGGATGGGATCGACAGATAGATGGGGTGGGATGGGATCGACAGATAGATGGGGTGGGAAGGGAAGGTGGTGGGATGGGATGGGATCGACAGATAGATGGGGTGGGATGGGATCGACAGATAGATGGGGTGGGATGGGATCGACAGATCAAGAGATGTAGGGGTGGGTTAAAGAGATGGAGGGGTGGGATAGAGAGATGGAGGGGTGGGTTAAAGAGATGGAGGGGTGGGATAGAGAGATGGAGGGGTGGGATAAAGAGATGGAGGGGTGGGATAAAGAGATGGAGGGGTGGGATAAAGAGGTAGAGGGGTGGGATAGAGAGGTAGAGGGGTGGGATAGAGATATGGAGAGATGTAGGGGTGGGATAAAGATATTTAGGGGTGGGATGGAGAGGTAGAGGGGTGGGATAAAGAGATGGAGGGGTGGGATAAAGAGATGGAGGGGTGGGATAAAGAGATGGAGGGGTGGGATAGAGAGATGGAGGGGTGGGATAAAGAGATGGAGGGGTGGGATAGAGAGATGGAGGGGTGGGATGGAGAGATGGAGGGGTGGGATAAAGAGATGGAGGGGTGGGATGGAGGCAGGGTGGTGGGATACATACACCTGTCTCCTCTGTTACCAACCATCCAGTCCAGCTCAGGTAGAGACTAGCTCAGGTTCCAATGGTCCCAGTTCCTCCTGTACTGGTTTGGACAGGACAGGGCTATAGGGTTAGAGACAGGGTTAGAGTTAGAGCTAGGTGTGTTTCTACCTGGTGTGAGTTTCACTCTTATCAGAAGGCTGGGGTTCACATATCCTGCTCACTATTACCTATCTCCTTTCCATTACAGTGTCTCAATGTGGCTCCCCACAGATTCAGGATCAACTTATCCTTAAGTGGGGAAACTAATCATCAATCATCATCATACTCCATGGCTAACTGTCTGGGGCTTTAGTAATGTAGTAGGACTCTTGGGGTTTGTAGTTCTTCAGGTGTTTGGGTAGGATGACTTTAAACTTGTGACTAATTCAGGAACTAGACAGGGTTGAGGAACAAGCAGCTCTCTCTGTCTATTCATCCATCCCTCTCTCTCTCTCGTCCTATCTGTCCTGCCGTGCTCAGCAGACATGGTGATTGCTAACTCAGTTGATACTGTACCAGTGGAGGCTGCTGAGGGGAGGATGGATCATAATAATGGATCTTTCTCTCTCTCGGAGGACCTGAGCCATAGGACCATGCCCCAGGAATACCTGACATGATGACTCCTTGCTGTCCCCAGTCCACCTGACTGTGCTGCTGCTCCAGTTTCAACTATTCTGCCTTATTATTATTCGACCATGCTGGTCATTTATGAACATTTGAACATCTTGACCATGTTTTGTTATAATCTCCACCCGGCACAGCCAGAAGAGGACTGGCCACCCCACATAGCCTGGTTCCTCTCTAGGTTTCTTCCTAGGTTTTGGCCTTTCTAGGGAGTTTTTCCTAGCCACCGTGCTTCTACATCTGCATTGCTTGCTGTTTGGGGTTTTAGGCTGGGTTTATGTACAGCACTTTGAGATATCAGCTGATGTACGAAGGGCTATATAAATAAATTTGATTTGATTTGATTTGAAATGGAATGATATCAAACACATTTTTTGGGGAGTGTTTAATGTGTTTGATATCACTCCATTCCAGCCATTATTGTGAGATGTCCTCCTCTCACCAGCCTCCACTGCTCTCTACAGTGTGTTTGACTGATCCATCTGATCCTGGCTCAGCTTCCATGAGAAAATACAAACACTCTGCACAGGCTACATCACTTGATGTCCTACTACAGTGTGAAACACCTGCTCATTATCCTAACCATGTCTATTGTCTTTCTACCTCTGTAGTATGTCTAACCCTACCAAAACAGAGAATGTGTCCACCTTGGAGACTGCCATGCAGCTGATGATCCAGACCTTCCATAAGTATTCTGGAGACGAGGGCGACAAATACACCCTGAGCAGAGCAGAGCTCAAAGTGATGCTCTCTGCAGAGCTGGGCAACTACCTGGGGGTAAGGAGATTCACACACGCACAGACACACACGCACAGACACACACGCACAGACACACAGCGTAAAAGTCTTCCTCTCTCCCTTACCCAGAATGCCCAGGACAAGGAAGCAGTGGACAAGGTGATGGGGGACCTGGATGCCAACAATGATGGAGAGGTGGACTTCACTGAGTTTGTTATCCTGGTGGGGGCGCTCACCGTCGCCTGCAATGACTTCTTCCTGGAGTACAACGACAAGGGGGAGAAGAAGTGAACACAACACACACACGTACACTCACACATGTCTATGCTCTCTCTCTCTCTCTCACACTCACTCACTCACTCACTCACTCACTGAGGAGAGGAGGACGATTATTATGAGACATCTCCACTCAAATCCTGGCTAGGCTTAATGTCTACTGTTTAATAACAGAGACCTACACACACCATACATACCACACACATGCACACACACACTCTGAGATGTTCATAGATGCATCGTGGCACACTGGGCAGTGTGTTTTTGTGTTTAGTGTGTGTGCCATCTCGATCCAAACCAAACCCAACACACAGAAGTTTATTCCAGAGTAAAAATGTGGAGTTTAAATCATCATTAATAACGGTCATTGTTGAATATGTGAATATAATTTCTGTCTTTTCATTCCTTTTGTAAACCCCCTGTTCATTTTTCGTTCATTGTTAAACTGTTCCTCCTCGATAGAATAAACTTGACATTTAACCAAAGCTTGTCGTGGAGTATTGTTGTGGTTTCTGGATACTTTGTGTGTATGTTTGGGATATTCCTAATTTTACCCAGTCTCTCTGATGGAGAGGAGTAGTAACACTGTCTGGCCACCAGATGGGAGCAGAGTGAGAGACTCTCCAGGGATGGACTTTTGTGTCTGTGCTGCACTCCCATTTACTTAATCACATCCAATTTTATTGGTCACATACACGTGTTTAGCAGATGTTATTGCAGGTGCAGCGAAATGCTTGTGTTTGTAACTCTAACAGTTCAGTAATATCTAACAAGTATTTCGCAACATGTACACACACATCTAAGTAAAGGAATGGAATTAAGAATACATATATATATGATGAGCAATGTCAGAGCGGCATAGAGTAAGATACAGTAGAATAGAATACAGTATATACATACGAGATGAGTAATGAAAAATGTGTAAACATTATTAAAGTAACTAAAGTTCCATTTATTAAAGTGGCCAGTGATTCCAAGTCTATGTATATAGTCAGCAGCCTCTAATGTGTTAGTGATGGCTATTTAACAATCTGATGGCCTTGAGACAGAAGCTGTTTTTCAGTCTCTCGGTCCCAGCCTTGATGAGCTTTTTGGCCTTCCTGTGACATTGGGTGCTCTAGGTGTCATGAAGGCAGATAGTTTGCATCGGGCAGACCGCACCACCCTCTGGAGAGCCCTGCGGTCACGGGAGGTGCAGTTGTCGTACCAGGCAGTGATACAGCCGACAGGATGTTCTCAATTATGCATCTGTAAACGTTTGTGAGGGATTCAGGTGCCAAGCCAAATTTTCTCAGCCTCCTGAGATTGAAGAGGCACTGTTGCGCCTTCCTCACCACAATGCCTGTGTGGGTGGACCATTTCAGTTTGTCAGTGATATGTACGCCGAGGAATTTGAAGCGTTCCACCTTCTCCACTGCGGTCCCGTCGAGATCATTCTGAAGGATATTACCTGAATAGCCTGATATTTTACATTACCACTGATACCAATAGTACCTGGATGGCCTGACAGTGACAGATCAGTTTCATCCATACCTTATGAAGATCTGTGAGCTCTACAATGAGCTCTATAATCTGTCCAACAACAGATCTCAGAACTGTGTTCCACGCTGACCCATCTTAGACTGTCCTCTCATTTTTAAGACGTTCTTCCTAAAGGTGAATCCAAAGCCAACATTACTGAATATTAAACCTTTATAATTAGCAGAACAGACAGAATCCCTCAGGAAACAGATATTCAGGATTTTGGTAGTCTATACCAAATATGAAATATTTCTATTGTCGATGAACACTGATGTGGTACAGAATTGTAATGTGATAGGAATGCATTAATCAAACATTACAAATGGTACTAAAACACATATGCAAACACACAATCCTGTAAATGTGCACATACAACAGTTGGTTGGCAGTAGGAAGAACTTGAAATTACCTTGAAACAGGCCTGTTAGTACAGTAATAGTTTATTTTACTGTAACGCTACAGCACTTTGAATCAGGTTACTGGCCATAATGTTTGTTTTACTGTAAAGCTACGGGTCTTTGAATCAGGTTACTGGCCATAATGTTTGTTTTACTGTAAAGCTACAGCACTTTGAATCAGGTTACTGGCCATAATGTTTGTTTTACTGTAAAGCTACAGCACTTTGAATCAGGTTACTGGCCATAATGTTTGTTTTACTGTAAAACTACGGGTCTTTGAATCAGGTTACTGGCCATAATGTTTGTTTTACTGTAAAGCTACAGCACTTTGAATCAGGTTACTGGCCATAATGTTTGTTTTACTGTAAAGCTACAGCTCTTTGAATCAGGTTACTTGCCATAATGTTTGTTTTACTGTAAAGCTATGGCTCTTTGAATCAGGTTACTGGCCATCAGCAGCATTAATCTTAGAAAAACAGGAAATGATGTTTTCTTTTGTGTGTTTTCTGTGAACTCAGGGTAATTCCAATACCGTTCTAAGTGTGTGTGTGTGTGTGTGTGTGTGTGTGTGTGTGTGTGTGTGTGTGTGTGTGTCAGAAGAACATACAACAGAAACTGAATGTTGAACTGAACCTACAACCTTTATTGGACAGGAACAAAGCTGTGAGCGGTTATTGGAGGACAACGCTCTCCTCTGAGTGGGGAATAGAGAAACACACAGAGACAAAGAGAGAGGGACAGAGGAGAGAGAGACAAGAAGAAAGGACAGAGGAGAGAGAGAACAAGGTAATGAAGGGGAGAGAAGGAAGAAAAGAGAGGGGTGGAGAAACAGGGAGGAGGGAGGGGATGGACAGCACTCTGTTTGCGTCACACCTCTACAGCCAGGTCCTGAAGGGAAAGAGAGGTCTCCACTCCACAGGACTCCACAGCTCTCTAATAGGCTTTACACACTCCTGGGCCTTTCCTGGGGATGTCCTGGGGTTCTTCTGGGGATGTCCTGGGGTTATCCTGGACCTCTCCTGGGGATGTCCTGGGCCTCTCCTGGGGATGTCCTGGGCCTCTCCTGGGGATGTCCTGGGGTTCTCCTGGCCCTCTCCTGGGGATGTCCTGGGCCTCTCCTGGGGATGTCCTGGGGTTCTCCTGGGGATGTCCTGGGGTTCACTTGGGAATACCCTGGACTACCCCACTGTGAAAAGCCTGTGTCCCACAGAGTGACGCAAGGTCATGCAAGGTCATGGAAGGGGATTACTCAGTTAACACTCAGCTGGAGGTATATTTTGCTGGCTGTCTGGCTGTCTGGCTGGCTGTGTGTGTGTGTGTGTGTGTGTGTGTGTGTGTGTGTGTGTGCGTGCGTGCGTGCGTGCGTGCGTGCGTGCGTGCGTGCGTGTGGTGCGTGTCCAAATCCCACCCCACCAGGACCTGTTATAGCCAGATTCAGAGGGAGGAGGAACAGAGGGATGGAGAGAGATTGACAGAGGGAACATAACATGAGCAATCTGTCGTTCAGAGAAGAGGGGAGGAGATAGAAAAAGTGTAGAAAGAAAGGAGGGGGCTGAGAGAGCAGGAGTGAGGGAAGGAAGGTGGTGCTTCAGTGTGTAGGTGGGCTGGTCATTACCCTAATTTCATACCCCAATATCTATACTACAGATGTCCAGGGAGAGAGAGAACGAGGGAAGAAGTGAGACAACGAGGGAAGTAACTCTCTTGCACATTGCGTCGGACAGATATGATAATGCAGTGGGCAATGAGTACACACACACACATCGGACATTAAGTAAATTAACCTGGCCAATTACTGTAATAACTATAGGTGGCGTGTGTTCTGACAATAATAATAATACAGCCTTACACACCGTTACACACTGGGGAGAGTTAGCTACAGAGCACAACACAATCTGAGAGAGGGAGGACAGGAGGGGGAAGGAGGAGAGGAGAGAGTCAGCTACAGAGCACAACACTATCTGAGAGAGGGAGGACAGGAGGGGGAAGGAGGAGAGGAGAGAGTCAGCTACAGAGCACAACGCAATCTAAGAAAGGGAGGACAGGAGGCGGAAGGAGGGAGGACAGGTGGGGGAAGGAGGAGAGGAGAGAAGGAGGAGAGGAGAGAGGGGGAAGGAGGGAAGGACAGGAGGGGGAAGGAGGTGAGGAGAGAGCGGAATGAGGGGCAAGAAGGAGAGGAGAGAGGGGGAAGGAGGAAAGGGCAGGAGGTGGAAGGAGGGGAGGACATGAGGAGGAAGGAGGAGAGGAGAGAGGGAGAAGGAGGGGAGGACAGGAGGGGGAAGGAGGGGAGGAGAGAGGGGGAAGGAGGAAAGGGCAGGAGGTGGAAGGAGGGGAGGACATGAGGAGGAAGGAGGAGAGGAGAGAGGGAGAAGGAGGGGAGGACAGGAGGGGGAAGGAGGGGAGGAGAGAGGGAGGAAAGGAAGAGAGGAGAGAGGGAGAAGGAGGGGAGGACAGGAGGGGGAAGGAGGGGAGGAGATAGGGAGGAAAGGAAGAGAGGACAGAGTGAGACACTGTCTTACTCTGATAATGAGAATCACAGTGATGACAGAAATGAACATTTATGCAAACATTCATAACACACAATAGCTTATGTTTCATGAGAAAACATCCTTATTCCAACAATACATATCATCTGTCAGTTCTATATTCGACCACCCAATTTTGTGCAATCATGGCTCAACTGTAAAAGGAGGGAATTTCCTCCATCTTGGCTCAACCCAATCTCAGTTTCCCAGGAACTGAATCTAAACTCATCCCCTTGCAACTGTACCCGATGGCACAAGCTGCTATTATCCCAATAGAGCTGTATATGCAGACATCCTACACCTTTATCTTTCTCTAAGGTTGAATCCCAAATCACCCCATTCGCCTGGCCCCTCGGCACTCCATTTGCGCGTTCACACGAGCCTCCGCCATTTGCACAAGTGTACTAAAGCTGAGGGAGTGAAAATTGGGTGTAGGGGCTAATTAGATCCTCCTATAGCCACTTCGACCTAGCCAGCACGGATGCAGGCTTCAGAGCGAAGTGCTATCCCAACACTCACTGCTATATGTCTGAAGTTAGCACAATTGAATTGTAAAAAACGGAGAGGCGTGTCTAATTATATACCACGTGCATGTGTTTATGTCTGATTCAGAGACTGGTCCCGGTGGGTTTATTGATCCCATCGACACTCTCTGGAAGTCACCCTCGGAGCTTCGTCAACAACACGTGACAACGGAGGGAGTTGGTATTGGCAAGGGGGCGGTTTGGGATTCACTATAACTACTTCATCTCATTCCATCTAACTCTCTGTCAATATCCCTCTCTCTCTTTCATCTCTCTCCTTCACGATCTGTCTCTTCTACTCATATAGTGTTAGCGTGCACGTCACAGGCTGTGTAGTACAGGTAATATCACATTCTTGTTTAAAAGCGTAGAGAATCATACAACAAACCACTGCACCCTACCTTTCTCTCAGGAAGACACAGAGAAATCGCAATAACATTATATTCAAAGCTATACTGTGGTACACTGCTATGCTATGGTAAAATATACTGTACTGTACTATCAGTTGGCTTAATAACAGAAGTGGCTTGGAAAAACAATTGCCTTTACATTTTTCTGATTGGTTGACACAGTTTCCAATCAAGGTTCTGTTACTGAAGCATTAAGTTCTGTACCAGTTAAGGTGCAACAATATACTCTCAGTAAGCTTGCACAGTCAGCTTGGAATGAAGAGCATTGATTGGCTGGCGTAGCGTTCTACAGGATGTCAAACAATTTAGAGATTGTCCTCTCTCCCTGATCACTCAGAGGGAGAGAGGAGAGGCATAACTCCACCTTCCTCTGGGAAAAAGGGAAGAGTTGTCCATCCATTTATCCCTCCTCTGGAAAAAAAAACGATCTTTAATACGGTGTTGGTGTTAAGTTTAGTTCTTCAGTTCAGAACAGTTCAGTAGAAAGGCTATAAAGGTTAACAGGTGTGGCTCCTGTCCAATATAGTTCCACAGACTTAATAAAACCCACTTCCCCTGCTGGGCAGGTCCCTCCCTCCTGCCCCTGTCCTGCTGTGCTGATTGGGTCGGGGCGGTGTCCATCGATGCTGCTGGGAACCTGGTTGGTCAGCCATTGGTGTTGGTGATGGTCTTGGCAGTGTAGTTCTGGAACAGTGGCTGGAGGAACATCCCGACGGTTCCGGACACACACACAATTATAAAGATCCACAGGAAGAGACGGTCGATCACCATGGCAACATACTTCCAGTCCTCGCTCACCTGAAGAGGGTGTAGGCAGAGGTTTACATAAGTACAGTTCTTACTAAAAGTATTCACACCTTTGACTTTTTCCACTTATTGTTGTGTTACAAGATAGGATTCAAATGGATTGAATTGTAATTTTTTTGTGAACGATCTACACAAAATACTCTAATGTCAAAGTGGAAGAACAATTGTAACATTTGTAAAAAAATCTATGAAAAATAAAACACTAATATACAGTATCTTGTTTACATAAGTAGTGTAATGACCCTGGGTTTATAAGAGCGGATATCGACTATGCTGCTTGAGCATGCTTTTGGGACACAGTCGACAGCGCACTGGACTTCAGGCTAGAAAGTCACCATTGGCCTTATGGTAAAATCCCTGAGAGGTTTCCTTCCTCTCTGGCAACTGAGTTAGGAAGGACGCCTGTATCTTTGTAGTGACTGGATGTATTGATACACCATCCAAAGTGTAATTAATAACTTTACCATGCTCAAAGGGATATTATTTTTACCCATCTACCCTTCTTTGTGACGTATTTTGAAACCTCCCTGGTGTTTGTGGTTGAATCTGTTTTATATTTACTACTCGACTGACGGACCTTACAGATGATTGTATGTGTGGGGTACAGAGATGAGGTAGTCATTCAAAAATCACTATTATTGCACACAGAGTGAGTCCATGCAACTTATTATGTGACTTGTTAAGCAAATGTTAACTCCTGAACTTGTTTAGGCTTGCCATAACAAAGATGTTGAATACCTATTGACTCAAGACCTTTCAGCTTTTCATTTTTAATGAATTAGTCAAACATAATTCCACTTTGACATTATGGGGTATTGTGTGTAAGCCAGTGACAACACAACATCTCAATTCAATCCATTTGAAATGTAGGCTGCAACACAACAACATGTGGAAGAAGTCACGGGGTGAATACACAGCTCTCTTTTCTCCTCTTCCTCTATCACTTGTCTCTCTCACTTTCTCGCTCCTTCCCTCCCCCTCACCCATTAAAGGGGGGTGAGAGGCGGGGTTGAAAGGTTAATGTGAGTGGAGACTGGATTCCACCACAGAGCTCTGATGAGGTTTGACACTGAAAGAGGGTGAGGAGGAGAAGAGAGGTGAGGGGAGAGAAAAAGAGAGACCAGACGTAGGGGAACAAGGGATGGATGAGTACTGCAGGGAAGGAGAGGGAGGAAGAGAAGAGAGGAGAGGGGAGAGAAAGAGACCGGGTATAGGGGAATAAGGGGTGGATGAGTACTGCAGGGAAGGAGAGGGAGGAGGAGAAGAGAGGAGAGGGGAGAAAAAGAGACCGGTTATAGGGGAATAAGGGATGGATGAGTACTGCAGGGAAGGAGAGGGAGGAGGAGAGAAGGGAGGTGGAGAGAGAAAGAGACCGGGTATAGGGGAATAAGGGATGGATGAGTACTGCAGGGAAGGAGAGGGAGGAGGAGAGAAGGGAGGTGGAGAGAGAAAGAGACCGGGTATAGGGGAATAAGGGGTGGATGAGTACTGCAGGGAAGGAGAGGGAGGAGGAGAAGAGAGGAGAGGGGAGAGAAAGAGACCGGGTATAGGGGAATAAGGGGTGGATGAGTACTGCAGGGAAGGAGAGGGAGGAGGAGAAGAGAGGAGAGGGGAGAGAAAGAGAATGGGTATAGGGGAATAAGGGGTGGATGAGTACTGCAGGGAAGGAGACGGAGGAGGAGAGAAGGGAGGTGGAGAGAGAAAGAGACCGGGTGTAGGGGAATAAGGGATGGATGAGTACTGCAGGGAAGGGGATAGAGGAGGAGAAGAGAGGAGAGGTGGAGAGAGAAAGAGACCAGGTATAGGGGAATAAGGGATGGATGAGTACTGCAGGGAAGGAGAGGGAGGAGGAGAGAGAAGGGAGGGGTGATGATGACTTGAAGAGGACAGGAGGGAGGACCTGAAGTGAAAGAAGGATCAGGTGGGTCTTAAAAGTGGTCAGCATGGAGACGGACGGTAACCATGGAGATGATGAGTCGCGCTGATGGACAGAATTACAAGGACTGTTTATTCACTATGTCAGGGTCTCTCATTCCAGGAGAATGTTCTTTCCTCCCTTTCCATGCCTTCAGGCATCCCTGCCCACTGAAGGAAAAATCCCCCCCCCCCTGTCGTTCATCCTCCTCTCTTTCTACTCCTCTACTCCTACGTTGGGAGAGCCCTGTTTTATTCACTCACAATGCTGATATCATACAGTAGCTAAGATTAAAACTGTGTTAAATATTCAGAGCAGAACAAGTGTAGCCCATGAATTCATAACCATTCACCCATAGTTATTCTCCCTAGAATGTAGCAGTAGGTGGTAGCTATTCATAGGTTGCACCCCCGTCACTCGGTCGCGTCATGCCATTGTTATGAACGTTCTCAAGCCGCCCTCCACCATAGTGGTGCCCAAAAGTCGTGATAAGCCCAGTCATTCTGAACAGAGGCTATTGACTGTTTAGTCTAAATTACACTATAGTGGACTGGAAATATGATTATATTGCTAAAGTGGGCAAATATTTAGTAGGACACAACTTTGACATCATTATCATGTCATCAAATGTACTTCAAACAGACGGCAATGAAGTCATTAGCTAGCAATGCTAACGTTAGCTAGTTCAAATCCAGTGGCCTCCCCTCAATCTTAGCTAGCTAGCTAACGTTATACTGCATTTAAAGTCAATCTGGCAACATCAAAATGATGACAAAAGGTTTCCCTATAATTATATGCCTCCTTTTGAATGTCAGTGTATTTCCAAGCCACTATAATGCACTTTGCATGAAATCTTCATCAGCGCTTATTGACAATGCATTGAGTAGAGTGCTAGGCATCAGTCCTAAAACGAATGTTCAAAACAATACCGTCTCGAAACAGGCCTATCTGCTCTGAATAAGTGTAGATATATGGCCTTCTAGACCGAGAGTAAGTAACATTCTATGATGTGTATGGCAGAACAGGGTCAAGACATCAGATATATAATGTGATATATAGATGTAGTGAACGGTGAATACGTGGGGGATTTCTACGTTACTCACGCTCTGGTCGTCGTCTTCAGTCTTCATGTGGTTGGCGATGAAGCGGACCCCGTCGACAGCCTCCTCCAACCCAGGGCAGGCTTGTCCTAGCACGGCCTGGGTCAGGGCTGGGCCCCCTTCTACCTGTTTCCCCCTGGGCCGGTTCCCCTGCCCCCCCTCCCTGTCTTCCCTCAGCCCGTTCAGCCCCTCCATCGACCCTCCTCCCCCCGCGCCCCCTCCCAGCTCCCCTACAAACTGTTTCACCGATGCCCGGTTCACGTAACACGTACAGGGGTCGTTGTTATCCGTGCCACCCCCTCCGCCCCCCAGCCCCAGGCCCACCATCAGCCCCCCGGCAGAGCCCCCATCCCTGCCCCCCTCCCTCTGCTCCTGGCCCCTACGTCGCTGGCGCAGCTTCTGACGCTCGCAGCTGTTCTGGGGCTGGCGCATGAAGAGCAGCGCAGGCAATTTGTTGAGGAACACCAGCTTGACCCAGGGGGGCATGGTGTGTGTGGTGGGTGAGCGGTGGTGCACGTTGAGAACACACACACTGGTGACAATAGAGAAGGTCACCAGGACCATGGTGAACATCAGGTACTTCCCGACCAGAGGAACGTCCAGGGAGGTGGGGGGGACGATCTTAGAGATCAGCAGGAGGAACACAGTGAGGGCCAGCAGGACAGAGATACACAGGGTCATCTTCTCTCCACAGTCAGAGGGCAGATAGAACACTAAGATAGCCAGAGAGGTGATGAGGACACAGGGGATGATGAGGTTGATGGTGTAGAACAGAGGTTTCCTGCGGATGATGAAGTCATAAGTGATGTCTACGTAGGTGGGGTCGGCAGGATTC